>NC_085140.1:59891458-60250742 GCF_024139115.2 Armigeres subalbatus
CTAGCGATACACCGCGGGTGTTGTAATGTTTCAAAAGCGCTTCCAATTTCTCAGCAGCTGTTCTAAAAACATCAACTGACAATAACTCAAAACTTATAACCCCTTCTATTTTCTGCAAATTGAACTACGAATGAATCACGAGATTCAAATATTTTCAATTTTTTGGTGATGAATGTTATTTTATCTAGAATCAAATAGCTTTGCAATTACGGCGCCTTTTGGCAGCTACAATTATTTCATTTAATTGAAAATTTTAAAAACATGAATGAAACACTGAAGTGGAACAGAGTAAGACGAGTTTATATTTATTCACTAATTATTTTGATATTCGTAGATAGGTATTTCGACCCACAGTTGAGGTCGAAATACGCATCTGCAAAGATATCAAAATAATTGGGAATTAAATGGAGAGTACTAAACTCGTTTAGACGGTTGAATACATTCCACTAAAAGAGCTCAATATTTTTTTTCTAAAAGTGGGTGGATAATCAGCAGAAACAACACTTCGCAAGTGGTACAGTAGAATCACAACCTTTATCCATTTGCGGAACTGATTTTCACGCCAAACTTAACAAAATGTCAAAACGCTTTTTATTATTATTTTTGAGTTTCGAAATGAACCATGTTTCAATGTAATTCGCAAAACAAATCAAATATTTGAAGTTGTCCAAGATTTTTTGGCTACATTGAATTGGTTATAGAAAGAATAACAAGTTACTTAGAAATAACAATTGAGTAATAAATAATCCCGTGGTCTAGTTAAATCTATTTGCAACATTACTTGACTTTCAGTCAGTCTGTCACTTATTCATAAAAAGCTATGTTGCATTGCAATTAAGGTAAGGTTACATATTAGATAAAGATATTTAGTTACTAGATAAAGATTGTCGCTTCTGTTCCTTTGTTCTGCTGTCCGAAATATGTGGTAACATACCCGTCAAATCGTATGATTTTCCTTCTTGACATTTAGCCCTCATCCTCGCCAGCAAAAGATGTTTCGGACAGCGACGACAGCGACAATCTTTATCTAGTAACTAAAATATCTTTGTTCTACATAATGTTGCGACATCCGTATAACAAATGTAATCACACAAAACTTATTTTCGCCCTAAATTTTGCAGCAGTGTAACTTGAGTTTTGACAGATCCGTTGTTTTCACTTGTTCCGCATTCGATCTACGTGTTTTAATTTATTCAGAACGTTCTTGTTGTTTTTGTCGTTGGGTGTCGATCTTTAAAAAATTGTCCGGTAATTGTATTGTACAAACGCGTAATCAAGAAAATCCTGTCAATGACAGTAGTTTCTCTGAATTGGGTGGAAGACAAATTTGTTTACTGGCTACCATCAAATCTGGTCAGCCTTTCGAAAAACGAAAACTCTAGGCCAGAAAGATACATGGAAAAACAAAATGTAAAATTTCGGACGGGCTAAAACTTTTCTGCATGCGGAGGATTTGATGGCACGCTCGAAAAGTTATGACTCTGAGGATGCCGTTCAAATGGGTCATGGAACACGTTCTACTCCAGCAAAAAAAGAGCCAAAGTTCAAATCGAAGAGTTAACTTAGAAAGATATTTAGTTACTAGATAAAGATTGTCGCCGTCCGAAACATCTTTGCTGGCGAGGATAGGGGAGCTAAATGTCAAAGAAGGAAAATCCATACGATTTGACAGGTATGTACCACATGTTTCGGACAGCAGAACAAAGGGAACCGAAGCGACAACTCTTTATCTAGTAACTAAAATATCTTTTAACTTAGTAAGTAAGTTTTACTTTATTATAGAAGTTTTAAAAGTTGAATATGTATTCTGGATTACAGGCTGCTCAAGAATTGCAAGAATCTGGAATGAATGATGGACCGTTGCTTCCCTCCCTGCGGTCACTCTTTAGCCCATTCGAGCCCCAGGTTATGCGACATCTTCCGATCAACCAACTTGCTATTTTTCCAACCCAGATGTGATTTCGCCAGGTGTGAAGCTCACCTGCACGAAGTCTGGCATCCGTGACTTCCAAATGCGTATGTAGCTGTTTCTGGATCTTCAGCCTATACTTAGATTCCTGCTCATCCATTGAATCGAAACCATGTATGTGAATCTCAACAAGGACACTGTTCTAAACGTCAAGTAGCAACGCGTTGAACAATTCACCAACGAAATTTCAAAGCCATCCTGAATTCTCAAGTATCACATTCAACTACATATCGCAAGAAACACTCCGCATCGGATACATCATCCATGACGACAATATGCACACCGTCTGCACACATCGGTGACATCGGTTCAGTTAAGCCAGAATACTGAAAACTCGGTGAGCATTTTTTCTATATAAATTTATGCTTGGCGTCAGCAAGTGCATACAGTGCTTCTAGTTTCTCTGATTCTAAAAATATTCGAGAGAACGAATCAACTTTTGAAATCACTATTTGCTCTTTAGGTCAACTACCTTAAATGATTCACTAGTATATGACAATAAATAAATTTATAGACTGATTCTATTTTGACTTCTCAACCCATCACAACCTCAGTTATATAGCTGATGGAAGCCATATGCTCAGCTTGAAAATGGTAATTATATGCATTCAGATAACGATAACGAAGTTATTATGGATCAGTTATCGAACATCAAGCAAGACGAAGTTGATTTGGGAGTTGAACTGATTTGAGCAGATGGCATCTTCTTCTACTGTTAACGAATACCAACTCAGTCATTACCGAGTTGCGTAAGATAAATGTCCGGTTGGACGCTTTCGAAGCAAAGTTATCCCAGCTCAATGCTGAGGTGCAAAACAAACGATCGATTGAACGTTCGAGAGACTTTTGAAAATTGATCGATTTCATGGCAATGTTAATTAATGTTGATGAAAAATTCAAATGATGCTACGCCAATTGAAATCGTTACGATGAAGAATTTACGGAATTTGAGAGTATGCCAAATCAATTCCGTCGAAGCGTTCAAGATCTTCGAACAACGCTTATCTGACACATAATTCTCTGGAAAATTTTTCCGATACACACATTCGATCTACAGCCTCAATGGCAAACGAGATAGGGCCGTTGTTTAGAACAATAGTGCGAAAGCTGATAACACCGAACGTGTTAACCCTTTTCTTGGATGGGGAAAAACGCACAAAGAAAGGATCTGATGAATGCAGTCACAATATCAACTTTCAGGAGACGTTCCAAACTTCATCAAGTTGATGCAGGTTATGCAGGCCGCCGACTGTTCCAACACACGTGAGCAAAGTGATCTTATTCAAAACGCTTCTGAGGTACAAGAATTTGGAACCAAAACGATACGAAAGTGGAAGTGGAGAACGTCAGTTCATCTTCAAGAAAGGCAGAAAGCTGCAGGACCTGCTGATGCTATCAAACTCCTGATGGAAACTTCCTGGACCATCTCAGGCAGTAGTACATCTATACACAGTGATCAAAGTCTGGATAATCTCAAATGACACCGAATCAAAGGAACTGAAAGTTCTTCATCTGAATCATCAAGTGGAGATGATTGAATGATGTTTGAACAGTACAACTTCGTCACTTCACGATGGTGGGTGATATTTACAAATCAGCGGTATAGAGCAATGGATATTCGATCCACAGTGAAATGCAAACTATTCAGTTCGGTTGTTTTATTATTTTGTTTTTTTATTTATTTTTATATCAGACTAAGGCCGAGTGGTCTGTGCTGCACATAAAAGCTTCTCCATTCAGCTCGGTTCATGGCTGCACTTCGCAACCACGCAGTCTGCGGAGGGTCCGCAAGTCGTCCTCCCTGATCGATCCACCTTGCCGCTGTGCACTCGTTCCTCCTCTTGTTCCTCGGATCTGTCGAGAACCATTTTCACCGGATTATTATTTTGTTATTAAATCAATAAACATCATAATCACTACTTGATCGTATGTATTAAAGGAAAGAAACTGATTTCGGTAGTTTTAGTCTTGACATTCGATTTGAACCATTTTGCACAAACTTGAGTGACTCAATGAGAAGTTGTGGCGCTTGTCTTAGGTCTGATCCGTAGATCTGCAAGGAAGAAGAAAATGTTTTTAAACAAATCAGGTTCATTAATGGCTGACCAATTAAACAATGCTATTAGACGTTGTATTATGGACGATATACTCAAAGATACAACCTTCATGTTTCTTGTTAAAACTACCGATCCACTGATTTTGAGTATCTATACAATAATCACCAAAGTCTAAAATGAATATAAATCTGAACTTTCCTCTTGTAGTGAAGATGCAAACTGAGGTGGAATATGTTGTCCTGATAGTTTTCTTTTGAGAGAAGTTTCGCTTTTGATTTGCAGGATTGATTTTTCTGATTGGATACTGTTTGTTGCATTGATTTTATTCTTCTAGAACCCGCGACAGGTAAGTTTCACTACGAATTGAGTCGTTTCAACGTGTACAACTTGGATCTGAAGGGTAAGCATCGAATGTATCCAGTGGCCCAAACCTTTCAACGTCGTCAACTAAATGCGATAAACTGCATATTGCTACAGAACATTTGTTCGCCGTATAAAATCTTTATCCTTTGGAAAATCTGTTATCAAACTACGAGCAATTATGTAATTATTCGGATTTTGATCGTCTTATGCAAATCTCGTATAGCATGAAAAAAATTAAAAATGATCAAGAATTTTGTCCGATTCAAAAAATTGCTCAGTACAATCACCTCTAAATACAGAAATGTTCTCAACTTGTACCTTTCAGCGAGCAAGGTGGTCTAGCTCCTGAACAGAAGCTTGAAACCTCTCGGCAATTTACATGTTTTCAGAAAAGCGGAAATGCCTTCTTACTTTTAGCCGTCCATTTAGCTTTGTATTATTGAGGCTGCAGATTTAACCATTCAGCAGTCGTTTCCATAATTCTCAAATCTAATAAGTGTAAAGAGTCCCGATCGGAAAATCTTTAACTATATCTAGGTCACGTACTGTTTCCAAAATAGAATCGAACTTATGGTTCCTTCAAATCCTGGAACGAAATTCCGAATCATTTCTTAAGCAGCGTCTGTTTCTGGAAAATCATGGTTTTAAAAGCAGTGAGTATCTCTTCGGTGACACATTTCAAAACGAATTGTAGCCGTTTGTCCTATGACACCTAGAATAATTATTCATATTTTATTCAAAATCTAAGTAAATTTCTATTGAAGGCGTAAGATTATGAAAGAGGAATGTTTTCGATTACTCGTTCTATCTATACACAGATCAAGGTAAAATAAAAGTTCATTTAATACTTTTGTAAGAAATTTTTGGAGATTATGTTCAATTGAGACTATGACAGGTATGCATATTTGTCCATATTTTGGATTCCTAGGTACATGGGACAATTATGCATATAACTTCAGTATATTTTTATCAATTTTCGTAAAATACTAACCTCGAAGCATCGCGCGAGCAGGTGTATCGCAAATAAAACACCGTAGATGAGTACCATTTGCTGGTTTATGATAAGCCCTTTTCAAGATATCATATTTAATCGACACAAAAGGTTAGAAAAACGTTTATATCTTTTTGGTTTCGTGTAAAAATTAAAAATAATTTATATATAAATATTCACATAACATTTACTCATGTAAAAATTACATGCTCACAGAAAACGCCTACTACTAGGATTCAAAGTTTCCCGTATTTCGTGTATATTTATTAGATATTAAATGATGTTGTTGAACTTGTTGGTAGCCATCGATATTCACGTTCAACGATAACTTGTTGGCAAATCCTCATAAGTAGATAGTGTCTCATTGAGGACTTGTATAAGCCGTAATGCCAGTATTCTCCACCTACTGAATCCGCTGCAATACAGGTATTGGAGGCGTACACAAAAAGTTCTAGCAATTTTGGGTAATACGTTATCCGTAATGTGACTTTTAATAGGGCAAGCAATGAGTTCAGAGCGGTATGCTTGATTTGAAACTTTATCGCCCAGTCTTCAAATCCTCTTGAAATCTGTCATACCAGCTTTGCTATCATAAGTTTCAGATTCTAATTCAGAATCCAACTCATCATTTTCAGAATCTGCTCATTTGTAGGCGTATTGACAGCTGCCTCCGGTCAAAACTCATTGGCTGAGGATTTTGCCTATCGGCGCTGATACTTGGTATTTGTTGAATTGAATCACTTTCAGAACATCCAAGAGGATTTTTTAGTTTTGAGTTGGGACAATAACGCTCTTTGACGGGTAAAATTACCATTACGCTAAATTTTTCCACAACTTTTGTCGCTATCAGAGAACATAGTTACAGAATTCTTTCTAATGTCCATTTTCCACGGTAGGAGAAAACTGACTTGTTGAAAGGTGAAAAGTTACAAAGTTTTAATAGACTAGTTACTTTTAAATAATTTCCAACGGTATTGTAACATACGATGGAACATTTAGGTAACATCCAAAAACGGGTTACATGGAGATTAATGTAACCATTATGTAATTCGAAGTTAACACGTCGTATGTATGACTGTTTCCTGATTCATGTAACAAACTTGTTTCTCGAAACAACTATTAAATAGAAATGTGACATATTTTGAAATTGATTTCTAGAAGATGTTGCCGGTCGGTGTTGTTGGGGTATAACGAAGGCAGGGTCCAAGAAGAGATTATTAGAAAAAAGCACTGAGAAGTACTGTTGAAATTGAAATAGTTGATACTTCCTTCTTTCTTCAAAACTTTCTTCAGCAGAAAAAATAGAACCGTAAAATGGTCTGATCTGATATTCCGACACCACTAGTTCAGTCCATTGATAATTTGGCGTCAGCAGTAAGAAACATATTGGAGGTTAATAAGTTGAGCGATTAATTAGTTAATAACTATTACGAAATATTAAGGACAAGCCCCCGAATCCAAAACTAAAAGCACTCTGCGTTTCTAGGGCACCATCAAAACGTAAATCAAGACAATATTAAAATAAATTCTTTGGAAAATTCCTTCAGAAATTCCTTTCAGGCTCCTTCGATTTTATTTCGGAAATTTTCGTAAACTTTAGAGATTTCTTGAAATTCTTTTTGAATTTCATCGAATTCCTTAAGGAACTGCTTTAAATTTATTTAAGAATTCTTTTGAAATTTCTTAAAGAATTCCTTTGTATTTTAATTCGGTATTTTCTATAGAGAAACTTTAAACCTTATTAAAGAGTTGTTCTGAAATTTATTTGGGAATTTATTCGTATTTCTTTCGAATATCTTAGAAATTCCTTTAGCAAATCTTTGGAGATTCCAGTACATTGCTTTACGAGTCCCCTCTAAATTTTTAACATAGCGCCACATTTTAGTACTTACGCTTGTACTTATGCACCAGCATTCTAGTAGTTATTGTGAATCATTTCAAATAATTATACCTACTCTTGTTTAATGTGTACACTACCCGAAATGTATAACACACCTTGTACTTTGAGCTAATGATATGATATGAGAAATTAAACAATAAATTAAATAAGAGTAATTCACACTTACTTACTACTTATGGATCCTGTACACTCGGTGGTGCAAAGGCCTGAAAGATCTCCATCCTGATCGTTGCTCGGTATCGCTTTAACCTGTTGCCAGGTTAGATTTCGATCGACTCTCTTTTATTTCTTTATTGAGACTTCGCCGCCATGAGCCTCTGGGTCTGCCTCTGCTGCGATGTCCCGCTGGGTTCCAGTCTAATGCTTGTTTACAGATTTCGTTTCCGCCCTACATAGTTTGGCCGACCACTTCCGATCCCGAATTCTTATGTTGCTATCAGCCTCTGGTGACAACGACGATGGAGTTCGTTGTTTGAGATCCAGTTGTGAGGCCACCATGCCCGAGTTATATACCGCAGGCATCTGTTAATGAACACCTGCAGCCGTTGAGTGTTCTCCACTCGATACATACCATGTTCTTGCAGCGTAAACAGCATGATTTCACGTTAGAGTTGAAAATCTCATTTTGGTGCGTTCACTTATCTGTCGTTTTTCCATATTTCTTAAACTCGCAAAGCAGCCTGCTTGATCCGTGCACCATGTCGATCTTGTTACCGCGTTCGAGGCCATTTGGCTACCAAGATATTGGAAGCTTTCAACATTCTCCACTGGTTGCCCACTAGAAACAGAAGGAGTCACCGTGTTTACATCCAACTGATTTTGTTGACGTTGATGACCAAACCTGCCGAAGAGGAGCGCCTGGCAAGGTCGTTGAGCTTACTTTGCATATCAGAGCACCGGTGCGCGAGGAGTTCAACATCATCCAATTCAGTCGTTTAGGTGCTCCAGGTTATAGGCTGCCATAACAGCCCGCGGTTTGGTTACGGTCAATCGCATCTACCAGAATCTCGTCGATTACGATGAGGAACAGTAACGGTGAGTACATCACTTGTCATAAGACGAGTTTATACCATCCCATTGAATTCATCCACTTAATTGTATCTTGACAGATACGTATTTCGACCTCAACAGTAAGGTTGCCTTCAGTGTCTCGTACTTGACCTGACTGATACATCGTTGCTCAACCAGCTACGACCCGGATAGGGTCGGACAGGACCCATTGTGCAGCACTCTACACGAAAAGACCTCGTACTGGCTTGATGAGGCCAATGATTTTCTCAGGAACCCCTTGCGTCTCAGGGCGCCCCACATATTCTCGTGATTGAGACGGTCGAAAGCTTTTCGTAGTCAATGAATACCAGTAAAGGACTCTGAATTCGTTGACCTGCTCCAGAATGGTGCGGAGCGTGAAATATGGTCCACAAGATCTTCCGGCACGGAATCGCCTGCTGCCGCCGGAGAGTCACATCGATCTTCTCCTGAATCCGGGCTAGGATAATTTTGCAGAACTTGAGAACGATACACAGCAACATAATGACTCGCCAGTTATCGCTCAGTCAGGTCACCCTTGGGTACCTTCACTCAAGATACCTTGCATCCAGTCGACGGAAAGTTGTGGTGTCCCAGATATTACGAAATTAACGATGCAGTAGTTGAGCGGATGTCTGGTATCAGCTTTGAGCATCTCGGCTGATATGCGATCGACCTGGGCTTTATTCGATTTCATGCTTTGGATGGCTGTTTGAATTCTAGCAGATGGAGCTTCGGTATTGACGCGTGTTATACTGGCACTTGCTTGAAGTGCTCGAACCAGCGTTTCAGTGGTCAGTGGGTCGGTCAATACCGATCATTTGCAGGCATCGTTGCACTCATCATCGCCCCGCTTAGCGTCGGAGATATCGTAGAGGAGGAATGTCCTTGCTTGCGACTTCTCTTCTTCGTCGGCCAGAGAGTCTGCCCACGCTCGATTGTCCCTGACATGAGCGTTTTACTTCCTTCTCAAGAGCCGAGTATCGATGACAGGCTAAGACTTTGGCTCCTCTGTTTTTGATCGCTCTATCGCGGCTTTGGCTTTTTCGCTCCTATCTTCCGCCAGGTCTCATCGGTAATCCATTGTTTTCTCTGGGTGCGAGTAATCTCACGCGTTTCATATTAACTCTCGATCCGAATGACGCTCTGTCAAGAGGTTAAGATCCCAACAGAAAACGGCCAAACCACGCGGAAAGTCCGAAATTTTGTGTCAGTTTTACGGTTCCGGTCCGGTCTGTAAATTTTATTTTAATTTCATCGAAGTTTGTCGAAAGTACATAATGGTCAACATATTTAATTATTTATTTATTTATAGTTGTATCCATCTGACATCATGGTGTTAATGTATAATATTAATTAAATTATACTAAACAATTAATTGAATATACGTGATGTACGCAAACGTTGTCGAAATGCTTCCAGATAAAAAAGTCAAATAAAGAATATGCTTCTCGAAATGCTCTGCAAATAGAGTTGATTGGGTCATTGGCTCCATAAATAGTGTTCCTAGCTGATAGTTGTATCAGTTGCCTGATCGAAGGACACGTTCAGATAAAACGAACACGTTCCAGCAGAGCAGGCAGTCGACTTCACCATGTATTAATTTGGCGCCATAAACTGCCCGGTTAGTTTACGACGTACATATAGTGGTTCAATCTAAAGGCACAACGGTGTTCATAAGGAGTCAAATTTAACGGGTCACTCCAGCAGATTCCTCAATGCATGTCAAACAAATTTTCTTTGAACCGCTTCTATCCTCGTGATCCATAATGCTTATAAGGAGACCACACCACGACGCAAATTCCAAAATGGATCTGACCAAAGAACAGATAGTGCGCGCAGGCATATTGAGTCGTTAAATCTTTAGCAATCTTGAGGATGAAACCTAGTTGAGATTGGCTTTTCTACTACATAAGAGTAATGAAGCTTAAATGTTAGTTGGTAATCCAACAACACCCAAGATCCTTCAGTTTATCCACAAGTTCAATTTGTTGACCATTTATGCCGTAATCATATAATATCGGAGACTTCCGCAACGAGATATGAGATAACGCAACATTTGGAAACGCAAACTTGAAGGTAGTTCATGAGACACCAACGTACGAAGATATCCAAAAGCTTTTGAAGTTCCCTACAATCTGCGTCACTTCGTACGGTGAGGAAGATTTCAAATCATCAGCGTAAATTAGTAAACCACCGTCGGCGGAGAATACTAAATCGTTAAAGAACAACGTAACAGTAGAGGTCCTAAATTGCTTCCTTGTGGCACTCCAGAGCTCAGGGCAAAGGAAAGTGATCTGGCTACCAAATTTTACGCATAGATTCTATCTTTAAGATAATGACTGTAGCCAATTGCAAATTCTTTCCGTAAACCGAGACGACTATAATCCAAAAGTCGTTAAAGCATGAATGAATTCGGAAGCTTTTGGATGGTATGCAATACATCGATCATTGTTTTAAAAAGCGTATGGCAAAGTTCGTAGTACGTAGTCGATTTTTTTCTTTAGTAGCCGAACATGGTAACTAGCCAAGATAACAATTACATGTAGTTTTGTGGCAACAGCTCAGAACAAAGATTAAAGCTTAGAGAGGTTATAGCCTCCATAGACACTAGCTAGTTCCGCGCATTATAGCATTGTTTAAATTTTCCTAATAAAAGGATTGACATTTTATCCATGTGCCTAAATGTGTTCAAAGACGATGATTTTGAAGGAAGCTAACATTGTACACCCTAAAATTGCTCAAAATACACTAGGTCGATCAAAAACGACCTTCCAGATTAAGGTTTTTCTGTTGACATTGAGGATGTGAGCCATGTTTTCTGGAAGACTTGAAACGATCAAAATGAAAATAGAAATGAAATGCAACCCACTGGCTGGTTTCTGCTCATTTTCACTAATTCACGGAGAAGCAATTAATTATGACGAGCCGGAGGTTTGATGGCTACGCTTCTGCCTTATATGGAGGTCGGGTTCAATTTCAATGGTTCCTTTTCTACTTTGTATTTCTATCTTAGTTTTTTCTGTGTTCCACGTTCTACAAATTGATTCCTCCCGTGGCAACTTGAGAGGTATGTGAGTTCTGCAGCTTTTTAAGTAGGTGTCCAACGGGTTTATGCCCAAACGTTCAACGACCACTAACCTAGCGTGCTTCACTCCTTTGTAATAAGACAAATGAGAATCCATCAGGTGGATGCACATCAGATCTTTCTGCTGCATCTGACAAAATGAATCACCAGATTGCCGTAGCAAAATTTGACAAATTAGGCATAATAACGCTCTGCTCAGCTGGTTCAATCCTATTTATCAGGTCGCAGTATGGCGGTGAAAATTGGAGACCACATTTCCTCTACGTTTGTAGTCCGATCCGTTCCACAGGGTAGCATCTTGGACCGTTTCTGTTTCTGCTTATATGAATGACGTCAACTTTATTTTGAAATGTCTAAAGTTATCGTACGCCGACGACTTGAAACTGTATTATTGTATCAAGCAAACTCAAGACGCAATGTTTCTGCAACAACAGTTTGAACTTTTGCAGAATGGTGCCGTATCAACCGAATGACGCCTCATGTTGCTAAATGCTCGGTCATATCTTTTGACGCAACACTCTCTTCTCCAGCATGAATACGCTTTGGCAGATAAAAGCTTCAACGAGAATCAGTCAAAGACCTAGGTGTTTTGGTCGATAGAAAATGACATTCAGACCACGTAGCATATATTGTTTCGAAGGATCTTCACAGCTAGGTTTCCTTTTCCGCAAAAGTACACACAGGTCTGATTTAGATAATAATACCGGTAGGGTTTCGTCGGGCATTTTCGCCTGCGTTCGATTGCTCGTCATAGGCTCAAACACCAATAAATATACCTTTTTGCTAAAACTTATCACAAAATTTTGATGATTATGAGGAACGGTCTGATATAGTTAAGTTAAGCAATTGAAATTTCAATTGTTTCTAGAATCTATGGCGGGTATTAGACCATGGATGGAAATATCTGCCGCGTCTATATGCCGTTGAGCAAACAAGAAGCAAAATCACTGTTAGTAAAATAACCCTTTTGGGATTTCGCCAAATTATCATGGTAGAGTTTGTAAGAATTCAAAACATTCCAAACGAAAAGCCAACAAAAGTTTCATGATTATTATGAAAGTTCTTCTTCGAAGGGCTGCGCGATGACACCGACAGACAGCAGGGAAGAGATAAAATGGACCAGAATGATGATCAACCCTGCGATTTTTACCTCAAGTGAGAGCCATTTTGCATCTCTTGTTGAGGAATGCGGAAACTTTCAAGACGCAATTGTGCAACAAGCGGCCAACCACAAACTAGTTCTGGTAACTGTAAACTAGCAGCTCCAGAAATTATATTTCGTTAAATTGTTAATAAAAGGACTGAAATTACTTACCTTTTCCACAATATGCCTTTATTGAAAAACCTTCCAGTAAACCGCAATCAAATTTCAACATCGCATTTTTCTTTCAACACTTTTAATGCATCACTTTTCACACAATTCATATGAACCACATAACAATTTACACTATTTCCAGCATTCGAAAGCGAATATAAAATACGGGAGAATCTCGGCAAACAGTAAAGAAATTTTCACTCTAAAAAATCACAGAGACAAACTTCTGAAGGGTTCCGCTGATGGCGATTACGGCTCTCTCATTTGGAGAATTAAACCAAATTAAACTGTGACATTTCAATAATTATCAAAACCCTGCTCGAGAGCAAGATTACTTTTGAGATATCGAATCATTTTGCATCGATGTCTTATTGGAATTGCTGGAGCACCAACCATTTCTGGGAGTTCAATTTTCGAACTGTCACTTTAAGTTTAATTCTCCAAATGAGACAGAGCCTAAGCACTGAAATGAAAATCCATCATCGTGAGCCCGTCCTACATCCAATGTTGCCAATCGTTTTGTTATCCTGTTACATCCTTTATTTTAATTTTTAGGGCTGTTTCATTTGAAAGAAACTCAAAGTGACAGTTACGCCCAAAAGAATACATACATAATTATTATCCATTTTAAGCTGAGCGTCCTTACAGCGAAACACAAGGTCGGAAGTTAACTTTTGAAATCAGTATGGGGAAAGGATTTAGGTTGAATTTCTCAACATTAAAACACTAATCGAAAAGATTTGATAAGCGTATAGTATGCAGACACCTTCATGCATAATTGGTGACAAACTTTTTCTGAAAAAGTTCACTTTCGGGAAAATCTATTAGATGTAATCTATAGACATTTCTGGCGCTTAACTTGATGTGCTGTTTTCGCGCATATACGATAGTAGTAGGATGGTAGCGGCAGAGGAAGACCAGGCAGAGGAAGACCAAACAAATTATTTATTAAAAATCATTCAATATAAAAATTTAACCATGAAAACACAATAACGTATTTGCCAACACTGGTATTACAAAACATGACGGGCTTCAAGGACAAATAATATTTGAAAAGAAGACCGTCGAGGCCAGAGAGGAAGCGAACAAAATTAGGAACGGAATTTCGTACACCTGGCGTGCAAAATGAGACAAAATATTTTGAAGTTACTTTGCATCAGGCAGCTGATCATTCATTCCGTTGTCAGAAAGAGAGCGGAGGGAGAACGACTGATGATTAATGATGGCAGGACAAAAACACAAAAACATCTATATTCGAGCAGTTTTGAAGTAGGGTGGTCGAGTAAACATAATTATTAAATATTGCTTATCTTTAAAAGGACCTAAGGACATTTTACATGAATTAATTGTAATGCAATCAAAAGCTATGTTTTTCTGTTAAGTGCTATTCAAATTATTTCATGAAAAAATGTTACTTTACCTTTGAAAAGTTAAGGAGAATACATATATTAAAAAAGCTTTAGCAACAATCGAGAATACTCTGTAAAGTATTATTTAAAGACTTATTCGTTTGTAAACAAAGATTTGACGACCGATACCTTCAGTAAACCAACACCATCAACAGGTAGCGAACTTTAACCTACCTATATGGTGTTGGTTTGCGGAGAGCTACAGATTCGTCAAATTCGTTTGATTTTGTTTCAAAGCAGATAAGTCGTTTGAAAATTTTTCTTGATTTAAGAAACATTACTAACACACCAAGAATATAGACAGTATGTTTACAAATTACACTGTAATACGTTATGTTCCAATAATATGGTGGAACGCAATATCAGTATACTATAGGTATAATAATTATGGTTTCTGTACATATCACAATACTCATAGCATAGCACCGAACAAATAATAATGATTACGTCTAGGGTTACGCTTAAGTAAAAAATAAAACATTATTCCAATCTAAGGTGAATCGCGTTGGAGCCCATTCAAATCTACATAGCACTTTTGAGGGCACATAACTTGAAAAGTAAAGACAGACAAAAGCAAAAGAGCACTTTTGCTCACTTGAGCATACATGAAAAATGGTTCAGATGTGCTAACCGCCTAAATATCTCAGAGTGAGCAAAACGCGAGGTGAGAGATACACGGCCATTGTGGCTGCCATTTTGGACCGCCGTAACTCACCTTAATGGCGGTACGCTAGGAGAACTGAATGAACGCTGTCATCAGCGAAAAGTAGAACTCAGGAATTCAACACGGCAAGGTATAGCCATGGAATTAAACATAATTTTAAAAATTACAAATCGAGATATTGTTTTGTAATGATTTATTACACGTATAAGAAATCCAAAACATCAAAATAGTAGCTTTCAAGAAAAAAACTATGTATATGTACAATGTAAATATATAAAAAATAAAAATAAATATATATGTACAATGTAGATAATCAAAGTCTAGCCTCGTAGGTGAAATCATTCAAATAAGTAAAACTTGAAATTCTTAATAATATTTGAAGGTTGCATCTCATATCATGCTGTGACATTTTTCCTTGATACTACTTTTCCTTTTTATGACAGTTCATTCTTCTCCCTGTGTTGTGCACTTAGTCGAAGTGAACGAGAGGGTCGAGTTGATTGTTCATCCAAACGGTTAAAAAAAGTATATAACTTTACCAATTTTTCTCGATACACACTTGCATCTTTGCGTCTCAGATTGGTTTTGGAATCAATTTGGATAAAGAAACAAGATTTTGGTGAGAATTTCGTAAGTTTGATTTTATTTGTATAACAAAAGTTTGGCAGTTATTTTGTTCACTTGTGCATTACGAAATGTTTTGCCGTTTCTTATTCATTGTTCCAGTTGTCCTCATCACTAATATTTCATTTCACTAACTATTAATTCCAGTAATATTCGTGTATAATCGATCATTCCAGCAGTGATAAGAAGAACGCCATGCACTTTTCTGTGAAAGTACTCAGCTTGAGAACTGGTGTATAGATCGCTTGAGTATCTGTAACCAATGAATTGACTGCACCTTCACTGGAAACGTATTGGGATATAAACTGAAATAATCGAGAATATGTTAAAATAAAACCAAAATATATATTTAGTGAAATCTACTCATTGATTTGATACTGGTAAAATCCGAAATAAAGCAAGATCACCAACAGGAACAAAAACATGGGAAGCAGCATCACCTCAAAATGATCAAACTCAAAACAAATTTGAGTTAAAGCTGGGAGCGGCGTTGTCTCATCGCTGTCCAGCCAAACAAACGAATGCAAATTGTTGCGAGCAAATCGGTTAAGGATAAGTACCTAAAAAATGAGTGACATTTTTTTTCTGTAAAAAAATGGTTTTTTGGCCATAACTTCCGAGCCCATAGTCCGATCTGACCAATTTTCAATAGGAAACAATGGCAGAATGTTCTGCGTCGAATGCAACTTGTTGCGAGTAAATCGGTTAAGGATAAGTACCTGAAAAATGAGTGAAATTTTTTTTGGGTGGGTGCGCACAGACACACACATACACACACACACACACACACACACACACACACACACACACACACACACACAGACACAGACATCACCTCAATTCGTCGAGCTGAGTCGATCGGTATATAACACTATGGGTCTCCGGGCCTTCTATAAAAAGTTTGTTTTTGGAGCGATCATATAGCCTTTACGTATACTTAGTATACGAGAAAGGCAAAAACAAAACAAATAGTTCGTGGCAATATATACCACAACTTAACCGAAAAATGCACAATCACGTGTTTTGACTTGCCCAAAGTTAGAAGCTTGAGCGGTTTTCCCACACAAATCACCATCGTCAGATCTTCGAAGAATTAGCTCGAGCTCAAATCATCGCCAACTGCGTGGATGGCTGTGTCGGACAACCAATCAACATCGCTGAACCCAACAACAATAATCTTCATTTTTGATACTTGCCGGTTTACAAGAGACGAGCGAGACGAAGCATACCCTAATAAAAAGTCCCAAAATAATTCCAATAGCATTTATTGTTACAGTACGCTGCAATTGAATTACAATTGAATTTATTGTAATTATATTCCCAACATTTTACTGGCAATAGATTTTATTGTACGTCTATTGGAACAACAATATGACACTTTAATTGGTATGATATAAAAACAATAGAATTTCTTCTTCTTCTTCTTCTTCTTCTTCTTCTTCTTCTTCTTCTTATTGGCATTACATCCCCACACTGAGACAGAGCCGCCTCGCAGCTTAGTATTCATTAAGCACTTCCAAAGGTTCTGCGAGGTTACCATTTTTGCATTCGTATATCATGAGGCTAGCACGATGATACTTTTATGCCCAGGGAAGTCGAGACAATTTCCAATCCGAAAATTGCCTAGAACGGCACCGGGAATCGAACCCAGCCACCCTCAGCATGGTCTTGCTTTGTAGCCGGGCGTCTTACCGCACGGCTAAGGAGGGCCCCTTTCTCCGCTGGTTGGCGACGTGCAGCCTTGGACCGAGTTGAATGGAGAAGACTTTTATTTACTGCAAAGGCCACTCCGGCCTTAGTCTGAGAAATAATAATAAATAGTACTAGACATTAAAGACGGCCTTACTGTTGAGGTAAACATAAGTTTAGGGTGGAAAAAAATTTTTTTTGCTCCACAGCGCTCATCTGATTCTTTACCATGTTCTGAGTTTCCTACCCATGATTATGATAAGAACATACCAGATGGATAACTAAAAGATCTAATACTATCAATACTATTTCAATCTCTATATCTATGAAAATATCATTACAACGTTTCAAAGTTAATCAGAGATTTTAAATGACAATCCTTGAGGTTTCCAGGGATTGTAGAGGAGAAATCTATTCCGAAAGTATTATCAGAGTCGATGAGAAATTCTTTTCAGTGCTCAATGATGTATTAAGATTTTCCAAGAAATCTTGAAGTTTCTAATAGTTTCTCCCATGAAATTGTCGAAAACTTTCTGGAAGTACGTAATTATTTCTGCTAGTTCAGGGAGGCTCAGATAATTTCTGAAATTTTATAAGAATTGACAGGCTGACTGTGAATTAATCAAAAGTTGAATTTCAATATCTCAACAAGGATATAGCTTAGCCCGATACTTGACCCAAGGATATAGCTAAGACGGACTGTACTGGTTAGAAGAACTGGGCTACAATACAAATGAATGAATGGTTGGTATTTACATTTACTACCTACAGCTCCAGTCAGTTGAGAAAGGAATGTTAGTGTGTAGTTATTGTTGCTACTAGAGACCGAGAAAGCCCCAGCATCCCCATACTAACTGTCAAAGGTTGAGTCAAGTGCCCTGCGGTGTTTGGTTAGTGCGTTTGAATCCTATTATTCCGTATGTCAAACAAGACCGAAAATGTTCCTTTCTACTTTTGAGTCGGAAGAAAAACTGACGCGTTTAGGATGATTAACTCCATCGTTCCCTGAAAGAAAATCAAATAACGATTCTTCATTTTAGGACCCAATACCACGGAAAGAAGATTTCGTTAACTCGGTAAGGTAGATGAACAGAAATACAGATCAAGGATTCACTTAGAAAAGTGGTGTAGTCTATGCCACTATGCCATCTTCAAAAGTTGAGGAACTAGACAAAGAATCACAAATATACCTACGTTTGCAAGAAATTTTAGAAGTTAGAAAGAAAGAAAAAAGTGAAATTCGTAGTAACATTGTTCTTGAAATTTCTGAAAACCGGTAGGGTAAATCTTCCAATAGTGGAGAAACTAAGCACGTTCCAACACTATTTATTCTCCCAGAATAATATCGAATCATATTTCACATACCTTTAATATGCATTCGAAAGCTCTCTGCTTCTATTTTTGTATTAAAATGCTTGTGTTGGAAGAGAAATCATTTTTCAAGCCTAAAATTACAACTCCAATTACTGGTACAATGTTCCAATAGTTGCGATATTTTTTAATTTGCGTTCCTATAGTTACGAATCCCATTGTTTTTCAATGAGACTCGCAACTATAGGAACACTACCGCAACTATTGGTGCAAAGACCAACAAATTTTAAGGTATTTTGATGATATTTACCAGTTTAGAAGGGCTATCAAAGATATTATGGCTCTTTTCGGAAACTGACAGATAGACTAACTGTTTGACAGTGTGGATTTCTGCGATTGATTTGTAAGTTTTAAGTATACCATACTACCGCAACTATAGGAACACCCACGACTATCGGAACTTTTATCCTAAATAGAGCTGAACGCCCTCAAACATTCTTGAAATTTCTGAAAATTTCCAAGAGATCGTAGGAAAGATGTATGTCAAAGATGTACATATGTCATGCTTCTGAGCAATCCTTACACAATCTTGATCAAACAATATTTTTCTTGAAAATGGTAGGAAATTTGTCAAATTATGAACATACCGTATTCTGTCCGAAAAGATCCTGTCAAGTCCTGATTATTTTTAGAACTGATTAAGTTGCTGCCGCGAGGATATCTGTATTATATTGATAAGAATGGAGTGAATATGGGACAGTAACTGTTATGCTTTTAGCGGCAATATTGGTAAAATGTGCATCGATTCCGGACACAAACTCAGTGATCTTGTGGCAACCGCTTCTGCCTTTAAGCAGGAGATCGTAGGCTCGATCGCAAGCTCGTACATTTATTAATCTTTTTGTCTTAGTTCTTTCTGTGTTTCACGTTATACCCAAACGAGCCCTACTGTTATACCTTCCACATTAACAGCTCCAAAACCTCCCGTGGCAACTATGAGAGGTCGTAGAGTTCTCAGTACCTCTGTGGTAACGGATGCAGTTCTCTGTAGAAACGGATGGAAGTGATGCTACTCTCAATTTAGAATTGTAACACCCACGAATTTGTGCGATTTAATCTAAAGCTAATCCCAGAAATCGACCCATATCGACATTTCCAGTTTGTCCTACCCACGACTCGGATGCGCCTCTGGTTTTGGTAAACAAGATTTGTGGGGGCCCGGGGTCACGGCCCCCCACCCCTCATAAATCCGGCCCTGAGGACTTTGAGCAGTTTGTAATCCCGAAAGCATTCAAGATGTCTAAAGCAAGGATCTTTACGATCATCTTGTAATTTGGATTCTATCATTTAGTAGTTCGCTTGGTAGTTCGTCAATATTACCTAATTCTAGAGGCTGACTTTTAAAATGTGTAGTATGGTGGACTTCTTATCCAAAGATTTTTCTACAACTCTACCTTACAAATCGTTGTTTGAATTTAACTAAAAACGGAGGTGCTAGTTGCAGTAACTTGAATACTAAATGATAACAAAATATCAATCATGCAATTTTAGTTACTGCAACTGGTACTTTATGTCCGTCATAAGTAGAATTTAATTAACGAACTATTAGGCAGAGTTGTATAAAAACCATCGCACTAGTAGTTAATCATACTAAACATTTTGGAATTCAGCATGTGGAATGATTTATTGACAATCTACTAAAGGATCGATCCCACATTACTAAATGATCAGAAATATCTTTGGTCTACAAGTTTCCCAAGGTAAAAAAAAAGTTATTAAAATCTGCAAATGTGATTAATTAAAAATTTTGAAAGTTTTGATGCATGAAGTGCGTTTAAGTGAATTATTGAGAACCCAAGGAAAAATGTTTTCTACAAACATCTGAAGATTCATTGGAATCTGAGGAATCACAAACATCACAAAGCCCGTATAAAAGATTCTTTGACAATCAAACGATTTCTTAGAAGTTCGCTTTGAATCGCTAGATCCATACGATATAACTGTCTCATATTCATATGGATTTCATATAAACATGGAACAGTAACTGTTATGTTTTTGGCGGCAATATAGAAACAAGCTCTGTGATCTAGTGGCTACCGCTTCTGCATATAAGCAGGAGGTCGTGGGTTCGATCGCTTGCTCGTCCCTTTCCTATGCTGTATGTCTTAGTTTTTTTTTCCTGTGTTTCACGTTCTACCGAAACTATCCCTACTGCAATACCTTCCACACTGACAGTTCCAAAACCACCGTGGCACCTATGAGAGATCGTAGCGTTCTCTGTAACAGATGCAGCTCTCTGTGGTCATGGGTGGAAGTGATACTTCTTTCATACCATAGTCTAGGCTGGTAGCACTCACGATTTTTTGCGTATCGCTTAAAGCCAATGCTAATACCATTACTATTGCCCCCTCAATTTGTCCTACCCACGACTCGCAACGTGAATGCGCCTCTAATTATATTTAATAGAAATCAACTATTTCCAAAATCTTCAAAAAAACGTGTGCATCCTACATTAAAATATATTTATATAATACGATGATTCGATGATTCCGGAAATGTCCTAGGACCTAGACCGGACCGAGAATCGAACACAGCAACGGCTATTAGCATCTTAGTTGCTTAATCGAACTCAATTCAGCAGGCCCCTCCCACATGACAGTTTTTTTGGCTATGCCACTGATTTACCGGATATGCTATCTATTTTAGGAAACCTGATGCTATCTATTTTAAGAAATTATTGATGACAGACGTTTTGATGTAATGTGGCATAAGATTTTGCATTACGGTGATCAGCATAGCTTTTCTGGCGAACACCTTTTTATCACATAAATCAAACCAGTTTTAAGAAAACCCTACAAAATTGCTTCTACAGGAATTCTGGGAAGCTCGTATTACAAGAATATAGAGTTACTCCTTCTCAAGGAATTCTGAAGAATTCTTTCCTAGGAGCTTTGAGGATTTACCCCTTCAGAAAATTGGACAGGATAATACGATTCTTCCTTCACGGGTTGTACGGAACTTTGGCCCCCATCCAAACTGTCATTTTTCTTGAAGTCTGAGCAAGTTCTTTCTTGCAAATTTTAGGAAATTCCTGCTTCTTGAATTCTAGGAAACTGATTTACCAAGTATTCTGGGTTCTTCTATCACCAGAATTCTGGAGAATTCCTTACTCATTCCCCTTAATTTACCTCTTCAGGAATTATGAGCTATTATCTAAAGAAAAATCTAAAGAATAGCTACCTACCCTCCCCCCCCCCCCTCAAACCAGGTATTCCTTTTTCTCGAATTCTCTGGAAATCTTACCCCCAGATGTTTTGGAAAAAATCTTATACAAGGATTATGGATTATTCTTACCTCGTGATTTTAGGAGAGTTTCTCCTCCAAAAGTTTTTAGAAAATTCATCTTTCAAGAATTCCTTCTACAGAAATGCTCCGAAATTTTGAGGAATAGCCCCTCCAAAAGTTCAGAGCAATTTCTTTTGCACGAATTTTAGGAAATCTTTCCCTCAGATATTAAGAGATGTTTCTCTTTCAGGAATTTGGAAGAATCCATTCTCCAAGAATAACTTATCTAGGAGTTTTTGGAGGAAGTTCTGAGGAGTAAATAATAAATGCCCTTGAATTTCTGGATGGGAAACTCCCAGAAAATTTTTTTTATAAGCTTCTGAAAATTTCTGTAGGATTCTCAAGTATGTCCTGCTGGAATTTTCTCATCAGATATCCTTTGTTGGCATTACACCTTATATTTGAAAATTGCCGTATCGCAGTTTATTGTTAAGTTAAGTTCACTCCTGATGGAATCCAAGTTTCAAAGTGCTCGCGTTTTCGGGGACATACCACTCGGTACGGGGGCGGCGCACAACTGTAATTTTTGTTGATTTAGCTTTGCTGCGTCGCAGCATACGTAAAACAATAAAAATGACAGTTGTGCGTTGCTTCCGTATCGAGTGGTGTGCCCCCGAAGACGCGAGCACTTTGAAACTTGGATTCCGTGAGGAGTGATCTTAATTAGGTTGCAAGAAAAGTTAGACGTAGGAAAGAGGTTTCTATTGTGCAACCATCGATGGTGTGTCGTTTGTCTCTTTCCGTCTTCCGCAAAATTATAACTGTGGTAGTGCAACACCGAGTGGCAGCACAAACACTCCCTTAAAACACGTGGTTATGAGTTGCCAATTTTATTTCCCCCTTAAGTACTTCAACCAGTTACTGTGAAAATTCTATGTCGTTTCAACATTTTCACAATCCTTTCAAAATCCATTCAAAATTATGCTTATCTTCATTAGTACTCGAGAAATACAAACATTTAAAAAGGTAGACATTCTCATCATTTGTTTTCAAAGAGTGAAGTAAGTATTGGATTCGGATATGATTTTGTAGGCTTCGTTACCACGCGGGAAGCGACAACAGTCGTCTATGTGCATTTGCGTGCTTTGGAGTGTAGGTTTGATTCCCGCGCTAGTGAGGAGAAGACATTTCGTAAAGCTGCAAATTCTCCACTAGTCCACTGGATGTTGTATAATTGTCCTGTTCGTAGTCTAACAATGCTAGGTGTTAAGTATTCAGTCTGTTCGACCTCTGGTCGAAGACAGTGATCCTAACTCAAAATCGTTATAATTGCAGTTGTTCTCGACATATGTACCACGAAATCAATGAACAGCTTGCCAGGTCTATCTGGCATCTACTATCCTATCCCTCGACCCAAGCACGTATCATTATGTTTCTCTACGTAAAACAAGTTTGAAAGCATTGCATAGATATATGTATAAAAGCTTGTTTATGTTGCTCTTTCGTAGTTAGTTAGCTTTAAGCATACATGCAAGGAACCGAACCGTTCCACTCATTCTCCGAAAGCACGATTCACTTCTGCATGGGCGATAGATGACGATACCACGATACGATGTAGGCATTTTACGCCAAATACAGACAAACACGTGCCGCGATTTGGTGAGCGGCGAGCTTGGTCGCTCGGCAGCAGCTATTACCTCTATACCTGTGTACCTGTCATTTTGTGTTGGTCACTGCCACGGGAGAGTCTTTTACGACGTCGTTTTAAATTCCTTCACAGTGCCCATCCATAGCTCGTTTGCGCAAATAAGTCTCAAAGCAAGTCAGTCCGTAGCCACTTGCATGTTGTGTTACCTGTGTTTCCCATTGTCGTCTGTGGAACGTCTCGTACTCGGCTATACTAAATAATTCGCAATTAACTTATATTCGGTCGTCGTGAGTCGCTCGTTAGTGCACTGGCGTCGTCGAAAGTGCATGTGGCACAGTTATCGCGTTTAATCAAATCACGCGCGATGGCCAGCTATTGTTGCGTTGGAATTTGAATTGTCGAAAAATGGCGAAGTGGTTTCATACCCATCGTCGTCATCATACAAGTTGCTGCATTTGTGGCCTGCCGCTGTAGCGTAGTGGATGGTGGTTCGCGAATGTCAAGGGGAGAGTGCTGGGGCGTGGTGGACGTAGGGTAGGTGTACCAGTTATGGCTGTAGCGGGTCATCAGATTGCGATGCAATGCTAATTTTCGGAAGACCTTATTTTTGGTGGCGAAACTTCTATATTCATTGCCAAATACTACATGGACTGAATGTTCACTAGTAAATTGGGATATCGATAGCTGATAATCCAATACTGAAACCCCGACACAGTTTGCGAATAACAAAAATAAAGTTCTTTCCTACACTTCGTTTCCGAAATTTGAACTTTTCCAACCATTTTTATCTTATAGGCTAATTACTCCATAATTCTTATTTGAAGCTTCATATAATGAAATCAGTTCCAAAGTTGTGGAGCGAGAAAAGTAAACATTTTTTTTATTCAACTTATCCTCGGGAAATGGTATAATAAGACTTGTTGAAAGATGATTTCACTATAACCAAAATTGGTACTTCCTCCCTAGCATTATTCGGGTCTCAATCTGTGTATGTGTGATTCTGTTGATGATCTCCCCAACAACAAACCGCGGGGCGAAGTGAGTCGAAGTGTGATCAGTAGTGCCTTTGGGGGGCCAGGGAGAGTGAGTGTGAAGCAGAGCTTTAGCCAAAAAAAGAAAAGATAGTGCTGAAGAGGAGAAGGAAAAACAAGCCTTCTTCATCATCATCAATAACAACGACGTGCACATACCGACGAAAACTAACAACAGCCTTACCCCCAAGATTTGGAATGATTCGCGCGGTGTGCTGTGGAGTGGAATATCTGCGATAGGAACAGCGGGGATTGGCGACGAGTCGTCATCCCAGAGAGCACAACGACGACGACGAGGGCGAAGAAGACTCGAAGTGGAGTGCCTTGGATCCAGAATAAAAACGCGAAGAAAGGCGTAGAAGAGCCAATCCAAGTTATTTGCCAACGGTCCAAAACTCGTATTGTGCCACACATAGGTCTTCAGCAGCAGTGGAGAATGTAAGAAAGATTATGTTTAGCCTACCAACCACCTATCTGCATAGTAGGGTGCGGCGGTTTTAGGAAATATGAATTCTGTTTGAATGCATGTAGGCATTATTTTGGCTTTACAGCTTGAAACAAAAAGTATGCTGGTTGAACATAAAATGTTTACGTACATTGTTCATGCGCTTGAAGTACTCAGGCTCTAGTACTGTCTTAATACTTTAGGTTTAAGACAAAACAACATCAAATGTACTTAACCAAAAGTGAACAGGCGTCCCGTCCTGAGGTCGAGCAATTCTCTGCACCTTCTAGATGTTTCAGATTCTGGACCAAAGGCTTCATGTAAATCATGTCAACATTTTTGTAGTTTTAAAGTGATATTTTTTTTCAAGTCACATAATTTACGTCTCTTTCTATTTTAAACGATGGTTTATGACTTCGCTTATGACTTCATTAATAAGTGAGTAGAATAGAGAGTCCATTTCACAACACTTTTTCATCTTTCGGATAATCTCAGGATAATTGATTAGACCTGATTATAACAAAATGTTGAGGTAATGTAAGCCATAAATTTATAAACGCCAATAAATCATTCTCTATTCAAATCTGTTCACAATTAATCTTTATTAAATCTTATTAGACGCATTTTTACTAACACGGTAAAAACACATTGCCGTAATCTGAAAAAGTGACGTATGTGCCATTTTACAACATACATGTTTTCCATGTTTCTGTTAAGAGTAAAGAGCCCCGCACATAGCATACGTTTGCGTTGCGTTTGACAGTTTTCCCATGGGAAATGTGTCAAACGCAACGCAAACGTATCCTATGTGCGGGGGTCTTAAGATGAGTACTACTCGTTAACACCATTTTTGAAAAATGGCGTATACGTCACTTTTCCAGATTACAGCAGTATGGGCCTCACGTCTCTTAGCTACCGTTGTTAGTTATTGAATGCACTATTTTTTTTTACAATGGAAAATCGAAGAGAAGAGGGTTCTGGGATGCTGTGGACATCGCGGACAATGTAGCGATTAGGGCTGTGACGATATCGATATATCCGATAATATCGATAAATATCGGGTTGAAATTATCGATACGATAACCGATATT
Source organism: Armigeres subalbatus (assembly GCF_024139115.2). NCBI lineage: Eukaryota > Metazoa > Arthropoda > Insecta > Diptera > Culicidae > Armigeres > Armigeres subalbatus. The sequence goes on from NC_085140.1 coordinate 59,917,368, forward strand.
TCAAAATCCGATATCGTCGATAATTGACTCGATAATATCGCCGATATGACTTTATTTGATGATGACTGTAAACTTTTCTGTCACAAGCAGTGTTAAAACATGTTAATCGACTAATTTGATCTAAACTTTTCTCACAGACTTTTGAACTAAACTAAACTTCTCCTGAGTCCAAATACAAGGGTTTTAAAGCTTGTCATTAGATAAAAAGTATCTTGTCAAAGATCAAAAATTTAATTTTTACTAGGGAAGAAGTATATGACGTTTCCTTTTTATCTACTCTTTATCATAATACATTTTATCGATTGTACGACATTTCGCGGTAAAACATTCCGCGGTTAACCATTTCGCGGTGTACCAGTTCGCGGTCTACCATTTCGCGTTCAGTATCATATCGCGGTATAACATTTCGCGGTTTATATTATTTGGCGGTATACCATTCCGCGGTTAGTACAATTCCGCGGTGAAACTTTTCGCGGTCAATACCAATTTGCAGGTTTAATTTTACTAATGTTACAAGTAGTTCAATAATGTGTTCTTTAGCTTTGTAAAGCCTTGAAATTCACCTAATTATTATGTATAGCGAATAATCATTGAGTTTACACCAGACTCATATAAATTCAAATCCCAACAAAAAAAATGTTTTAAGCAAAACATATTTGCAAATACGACTACCGCCACCGCACCGGTGGCATTTGCCCGCTATAAGGCAAAGCAATCTGTTGTTTCGTTTTCTTTAAATGTTTGCATTTGCCCGGTATCGAGCAAAAATGTTATGTTTTGCTTTCTTTAAATGTTTGCATATGCCCGGTAGAAGGCAAAGTGTTGTTTTCGCATTCTTTGCATACCGTCATCGGGGGCATATGCAAACATTTAAAGAAAGCAAAACATAACATTTTTGCTCGATACCGGGCAAATGCAAACATTTAAAGAAAACGAAACAACAGATTGCTTTGCCTTATAGCGGGCAAAAGCAAATATTTAAAGAAGGCAAAACATCACAATTTGCCTTATGGAACGTACACACGGTCAAGCAGTTTGACCAACATTGACTCCACCTCTCGTTTATTCAAACATCCATCAAGTTTTGCCAACAGCGGCACGAACAATCAATTTATTCGACCAACAATATCACACACGAACGACCGAAGCGCCAACTTTAGCACCAACCATCAAAAAATATATGGGGGTTTGTGCAACTTCACTACAAATGCTCAAACATGTTCGGCGAACCTTGACTCCACCCCCGACAACTCAAACCAAAATCAAACCGTTTTAATTTTTTCCAACCGAGCCGCCAACTGTCAAATGGTTGTTCGAACAACTTCACACACGTTCCAACAAAGCAGCAACCGAAGCGTTTTCTTGGGGGTGGAGTCAATGTTCGTCAAACTGCTTGACTGGTGTGTACGTTGCATTATACCGGGCAAATGCGAACATTTAAAGAAGACGAAACAACACATATTGTTTTATACCGGGCAAATGCGAACATTTGAAGAAGACAGCACATGATATTTAGCCTAATACCGGCTAACATTTAAGGAAGATACATTTTGCCTTATGCATAATTTTCAGTCATTCCATCTTCTGAGTTCTACCAGAATACCATAGCCTTTTAAGGTATTAAGACAGCGACCTTTACCATATGATATAGTGTATCTTGATGACAAAGTTCACACATCTAATATTGACAACAATGTATATGTCTTTTGGAGATAACATAAAATAATGCGTAAAAGAAAAGAGAAAAATACTTGAAAGGGAAACGCAATGAAAGAAACGGCCATATAAAGAAGAGAAAATTAATAGTTGGTAGAAAAGATTGGCAAACTTAAAAATACAAAAAAAAGTTAAAAAGATAAGCTAAGCTTGAATACCGCGAAACGGAGCACCGCGAAATTGCAAACCGCGAAATAATATATACCGCGAAACGGAATACCGCCAAATTGTATAAACCGCGAAACAGATTACCGCCAAATGGTACACCGCGAAATTGTTTACCGCGGAATGTTTTACCGCGAAATGTCGGACAACCCATTTTATCAAGTGGTAAAGCTCGCAGTTTGAAAAAGCTAATAGGAGTCAAATTCATTTATACAATTTTGTCAAACGCTTTACAATCCAACATTACACTGTTTTAACCGATGCAATCCAGATTTTTTCTACATCTCATTTCAATACAATTTTCGGTTATGCCGGTACTAAAAGTGAAACAAACTATGAAAAAGTAGATGCACTTCGAAAAACTTTCTAGAGCAACCAAACCTTCCTTTGATCGAGTCATTAAGTTAGATTTTGAAGGTGTGTATAGATCGCTCTCTCCCTTGGGACAGCTATTCGTTATTATAAACATGCCCCAATAAGATGTGTACCGTACTGCAAACTATTCTTGAGTAAAGATGTTAAAGGCCTGTACCGGTTATATATGATATTAGATTTACAGCAATGCCCTGTTGTATATCGTTAAGGTTCTCAGAAAATTATATAAATGTGTGTCGATATTTGCTAATACGAGTGAATCTATGAGTAGCAATATTTTTTGAAATTTGAAATTGTATTGAATTGAATTGAAATATGAATATTGTATTGAAAAGGGAAATAATTTCTTTTCAAGCCGCTGTGAAATTTTTCAACTCAAGTTGCAGTTGTTCCATTGTTAGGGCGCATGTTAAACGAAATAGGTACCAGCCATGATTCTGAAAGCATAAATATTATTTTTGTTTGATCAGCCTCGGGCTGAAAGTCTCGATAATAAAGACAAATTTTTTTTTTGTTTGCACGTCGTTGATAGTGTGGCTTTTTAAAACGTTGAGTAGCTTAAATTACATCGTGGAATCATTGATTATTTGTTGCATAGTACATCTAAGATCAAAATGTTAGAAAAATATAATAATTCTGAGCTTTGTATGAATTATCAGATATCGGACCCGATATCGATATCCAAAACTCGATATCGAAACGATATCGATATTTTATTAATCCGATATCGATATTATCGATAAATGCTACATCGTCACAGCCCTAGAGCGATCGACAAGGATGTTTCATTGCGTGCTCTAATTACGATTTGTTAAAGCATAGAACTGATAAACTATGTGTTTATGTGTTTATTTTGAAATTCGCTGACATAGTAGTCATAGCAGAATTACCTGTCGGATCAGATATCCAAAATTCATGAAGTTAAATAACGTTGCCAGCATTTACAAAGTTATTAGTTCGGGGTTGTTGGCTAATGGTAAACATAAGTCTAAAATTTAAGTATGATAACTCATTCAAGAATGATATCTCAGTTAAATTCCAGATAAATATTATTTTCTAAGCGGTTGTTCGGTATTTCAACATCGATATGTCGAAGGTCAACTTGATGGTGTTACTATCTTCTTCTTCTTCTTCTTATTGGCATTACATCCCCACACTGGGACAGAGTCGCCTCGCAGCTTAGTGTTCATTAAGCACTTCCACAGTTGTTAACTGCAAGGTTTCTAAGCCAGGTTACCATTTTTGCATTCGTATATCATGAGGCTAGCACGATGATACTTTTATGCCCAGGAAAGTCGAGACAATTTCCAATCCGAAAATTGCCTAGACCGGCACCGGGAATCGAACCCAGCCACCCTCAGCATGGTCTTGCTTTGTAGCCGCGCGTCTTACCGCACGGCTAAGGAGGGCCCCATGGTGTTACTATACATGAGGCTGAAAGTTGGGTCAGATGAACGGAATAAGATTACTATGTCTGAAACTCGATTATTCACAACATGTGATAGATTTAGTTCGGAAAAGGTATTGGTAAGGTAACCCCCCTTCGGTGGGGTATGATCCCACAAAACCAGTACGCTAGACAGGTGCTTTCCCTACTAAGCTACGAAGGACCTCCGTCTTCCTTCGCAGCTTAGCGGGTACTGATGAAACCAAAATTCCCAGCACCGGGCACCAGCCGAACTCTAGCAATACATTTTCAGAACTATTTTTGTACAAATGCCAACCAAGTAGGATGAGGGGGTAGGGTTGGGATCTGACGACCAACTGGCACAACCTCACACAACCCTACTTCATTGAGCGCTGTTGCTGATGACGCAAGTGTGACGGACAATACTAAATAGAGGCACAGAGAACAGACATGGAGGCTCGAACAAAATTTCTTGCAAAACATGTGTAAACAAACTATCCGAACCGCAACGCTAACGACGTCGACATTGCAACTCAGAATCTCATTTTAACAACAACACGATGGCGCTGCTATGCTCTTGCATGCATAAGGACACTAGCGCACAGTGGCATTTTTTTTATGACGCTAGCGCTGATTATGCATACGGGATAACGGCGACATTCCAGTTATTCAAAATGAACAGTAAAAAGTTATCACAACATGGTGAGTGCAGCTTCAACGTCTGTTCTCTGTGATAGAGGGTTTTTTTTAGGAGAGAAGAAGGAGAATGTGGGGTTTGAGTCAAGGATGTTAACGATCATTCAGTAATTTGCGTTCGATCATTTAGTAGTTTGTCAATAACACACTCAGGAAGCTGAATTTCAAATTATGTTGTATGGTGGACTTCTAGTGAGAAGGTTTTTCTACAACTCTTCTTAATGGTTCGTTGTTTGAATTCCACTAGTAACGGAGTTATAGCTATAGTTGCAATAGCTTATACTAAATGATAACAAAATTCCAATCATTTAGTTTAAGTTACTGCAACTAGCGCTCTAACTCCGTTATTAGTTGAATTCTAATAACGAACCATTAGGCAAAGTTGAAGAAAAACCTTCGCACTAGAAGTCCACCATACAGCATATTTTGAAATTCAGCTTCTGGAATGTGTTATTGACAAACTACTAAATGATCAAACGCAAATTACTGAATGATCGTTAACATCCTTGGTTTGAGTAAGTTACCATCAGCGTGCGATTATACATCAACACCTCAGCGTGTCAATCGGTGAGCAGCAATCCATGACTCGTCCTCTTCTTGTCAGACCTGGGTGGCGTGCACACGCATTCGCTCCAGCCATTTGGAGCCACACCTTGACCCTATGTGGCTACCTTATGTTGCTGCCCAAAAAATCTTTTGCATTTGTCCTAGAGACTTATGTCTTTATCCAGTTTATTTCCTTAGGATGGCCATGAAGTGTTTCCAAAAAAAAGACTGCTGAAGGAGACGAGCCAGCCCTGGGCTGAAAGTCTCCTTAATACTTACTTGATACTTGATGGGCTACAGCTCTTCGATGAACCTACGCCGAATGAAGTATCCTTCTCCACTGGACTCGATCCTAGGCCAATCGCTTCCAGTCGCCCTGAACATTGAGCGCCCTCAGGTCCTCTTCAACTGCAAAAATCCATCGTGTACGCGGCCTTCCACGAAGCCTGCGGCCTCTTCCGGGTTCTCTACTAAAAATTATCTTCGCTTGACGTTCTTCCGGCATACGAACAACGTGACCAGCCCACCGTAGTATGCCGTGTTGAATAAGTTTAATAATATCCAGCCCTTTATACACCTGGTAAAATTCGTGATTCATGCGGCGCCGCCAGATACCGTTCTCCTGTTTACCGCCGAGTTTTGTCCGCAGCACCTTACGCTCAAACACTCCAAAAGCTCTCCGATCAGCCTCCTTAAACGTCCATGTTTCATGGCCGTATAAAGCCACCGGAAGAATCAGAGTAGTATACAGCGCGAGTTTTGTTTGCAGACTACGGGACTTAAGCTGGTTACGAAGTCCGTAATAAACCCTATTTGCAGCTTCAATACACCTTTTCATCTCGCGGGTAACGTCATGATCACACGACACTAGTGTTCCAAGATACACAAATTCTTCTACCACTTCAAACTTTTCACTATCCAGCACCATTTCGCTACCACCACCACTAATGAACCCACGTTGATTGCCAGCGACCATATACTTCGTTTTGCTGGTATTAATCGTGAGTCCAATCCTCGCTGTCTCCCTCTTAAAAGGCACAAAAGCCTCTTCCACGGCACGGCGATCAATCCCGATAACATCGATATCGTCCGCAAATCCCAGGAGCATATGCGATTTTGTGATAATGGTACCGCTTCTTTGCACACCAGCTCTCCTAATCGCTCCCTCGAGCGCTATATCGAACAGTAGGTTCGAGAGTGCATCACCCTGCTTTAATCCATCTAAGGTAACAAATGACGTCGATATTTCATCCGCAACCCTTACACTTGATTTCGATCCGTCCAACGTTATACACTGCCAAAAATATCTATATAAGATATATGTGTCGCCGTTATAGATTTTTGCAATAGCGTCACCCTAATATAATCGATGTAGAACCACACATAAATTAAATAATTGCTAATTCGAGACCACACATAAAGTTTATTTGGGCATATATTTTATTAGTAGTTCGCGTGGAGAATGGTTATGTGTGCGCTGATATACATCATAAGTAAAATCTATGGATTTTTGCCAATAAATATGTGTGGATTTTTAGTAGTGTACGAATCAGCCGTATCAGTTTCGCCGGAAAACCATGTTCAAGCATAATTTGCCATAATTCATTCCGTTTCACTGAAATCACAGCCGCCTTGAAATCAATAAACAGATGATGTGTCTGCAAGTAGTACTCCCGGAATTTATCAAGGATTTGTCACAGGGTAAACATTTGATCCGTCGTTCATCAGCCCTCACGAAAACCTGCTTGGTATTCGCCGACGAAGGACTCTTCAAGCGGTCTCAATCTGTTGAACAGAATACGGGACATAATTTTGTACGCCGAATTAAGGTGGGTTATTCCTCGGTAATTGGCGCACTCCAGTCTGTGCCCTTTCTTAAAGAGAGGGCAAATGAGGCCGTCCAATCAGCTAGTAGGCATTTCCTCGTCTTCCCATATTTTCGACATAATATGGTGCAGAACTTCATAAAGCTGCTCACTGCCATGTTTGAGAAATTCAGCCGGGAGCTGGTCCTTACCCGCAGCCTCATTGTTTTTCAGCTCTTTAACACCTTTTTAATCTCATCTAGTGTAGGCGACTCCACAGCTTGTCCATGGTCGCTAGTATTTATTCTGCTCACCGATGCACCACAGTGGAAGTGACCACTATTCAATAAAGTCTCGAAGTGTTGCTTCCACCTGGCAGCCACTTCGGTTTTATCTGTCAGCAAATTCCCTTGTTGGTCGTTGCACATGACGGGAGATGGCGCTGTCTTTCTCCGCACGCCATTGACAGACTCATAGAACCTCCGCATATCGTTCTGCTCCATTTTTTCCTGCGCCTCGCTAATCACTTGTTCTTCATATTCTTTCTTCTTCCTGCGATGGGTTCGTTTTTCGGCTGCTCTTGCTTCCTTGTACCGATCTCTATTCGATCGGGTACCCGACACCAACATCCGGCTTCTGGCAACGTTCTTCTCGTCTGTCACTCTCTGACACTCCACATCGAACCAACCCGTCCTGGGTCGTCTCTGTGCAGTGCCTACCACTTCTCGTGCTGTTGTGCTCACCGCTTCATGGATCGACTCCCACAGATCGTTGATGTTGTCGCTAACGTTGATTGCACTTACCCGTTCGTCGAGCTTCTGGCGGTATCCAGCCGATACTCCTTCCGCTGACAATCGCTGGATATTGTAACGCATCGTTCGCTGTGATCTTTCGTTCGATACAGTTAGTGATAGTGATCAGAGTCAATGTTTGGACCTCTGAATGTCTGCACATCGATAACATCCGAGAAATGGCTCCCATCCAGCAGAACATGGTCTATCTGGTTGCAAGTTTCACCATTTGGGTGTCTCCAGGTGTGCTTTCTTAATTCTTTCGTGCAAAGTAGGTGCTACTGTTGGCCATCCCTCTGGCAGCAGCGAAATTTACTAGCCGTAGGCCGTTGTCATTGGTAGCGGAGTGAAGGCTCTTTCTACCAATTATGGGACAGAAAAGGTCCTCTCTACCGACCTGAGCGTTAGCGTCTCCGATAACAATTTTCACGTCATGCTTTGGGCACTCTCCATAGGCTTTATCAAGACATTCATAAAACGTGTCCTTCACGTCGTCGGATTTATCGTTTGTCGGTGCGCAAACGTTGATTAGGCTGTAATTGAAGAATTTGCCCTGTATCCTCAACACACAGATTCGTTCACTAATCGGTTTCCACCGCATCACTCGCTTCATCTGCTTGCCCATCACTACGAAACCAACTCCATGCTCTGCTTAACCGCCGCCGCTGTGATAGATGTTATACTTGAATGCAGTGTTGGTCGTGGGATCCACGGCTCGGAATTCACGTTCTCCGGATCTAGGCCATCGGACTTCTTGAATAGCGGCCACGTTCACTCCAACCTTCTGCAGTTCACGAGCCAGAAGGCTCACTCGTCCGGGTTCATTTAGGGTCCTGACATTCCAGGTACCGAGTTTCCAATCATAGTCCTTATTTCGTTGCCGGGTCGGTTGCCAAAAATAACGTTCTCTTTTTCTTCTATCTCCATTTTTCGTGGTATTTGAGAGGCTTCAGTAAAGCTACCTTACCGGGGTCGCGTTACCTACATCGCGCTGGTGCGGCTGCCACCTTAGGTATAGCTGACGTGATACAGCATTTCGTTGATCAGCCGCTGGGTACCAGGCAGACGCTGTTTGAGCCGCACCTCCTGGTGAACAGACGCTCGAGGCGTACCTTCTCACTCTAGCTGATGTCAGAAGGACAACAGTGCCCAGGCTGCACTACCTGCTAAGTACGCAACCCTTAGCTGGCGGTTTTTTGTCATCGAACGACCCGTGGAAGCGTGAGATAGGAACTTGTGGGGACCAGAGCTCTGTTGGGCGCTTCTTCCTTGATGTCAACCCATCATTTTGCAGCCCCTCCTTAATAAAGATACAAAAAAAAAGCTGCTGAATCCACGGATGCATGTTTCTGATTTTGAAGGCAAACTTCTGAGATGGTTTTTCTTTTACTCTTGCTGGTTCGATGTTTTAGAATAGAATTTCCTTTATTCTTAGAAGTGCTCCATATTGTTCCGGATATTTCGGAAAAACAATTGGAGACCCACCCTGGCTTATTCCTAGTTACTTCATAGGCTTTGATCTATGTAACTCTGTGATGTGCGTAGTTCGAGTTTCAGGGGCATTCTCGAGTCCCTTCGAAACGCGTAGAGGGTTACGGCAAGGTGATGGTCTTTCGTGTCTGCTATTCAACATCGCTTTGGAGGGAGTAATACGAAGGGCAGGGATTAACACGAGTGGTACGATTTTCACGAAGTCCGTCCAGTTATTTGGTTTCGCCGACGACATTGATATCTTGGCACGTAACTTTGAGAGGATGGAGGAAGCCTACATCAGACTGAAAAGCGAAGCTAATCGGATTGGACTAGTCATCAACACGTCGAAGACGAAGTACATGATAGGAAGAGGCTCAAGAGAGGTCAATGTAAGCCACCCACCACGAGTTTCTATCGGTGGTGACGAAATCGAGGTGGTTGAAGAATTCGTGTACTTGGGCTCACTGGTGACCGCCGATAACGATACCAGCAGAGAAATTCGGAGGCGCATAGTGGCTGGAAATCGTACGTACTTTGGACTCCGCAAGACGCTCCGATCGAATAGAGTTCGCCGCCGTACCAAACTAACTATCTACAAAACGCTTATAAGACCGATAGTTCTCTACGGACACGAGACCTGGACGATGCTCGTGGAGGACCAACGCGCACTGGGAGTTTTTGAAAGGAAAGTGCTGCGTACCATCTATGGTGGGGTGCAGATGGCGGACGGTACGTGGAGGAGGCGAATGAACCACGAGTTGCATCAGCTGTTGGGAGAACCATCCATCGTTCACACCGCGAAAATCGGAAGACTACGGTGGGTCGGGCACGTAGCCAGAATGTCGGACAGTAATCCGGTGAAAATGGTTCTCGACAATGATCCGACGGGAACAAGGAGGCGAGGTGCACAGCGGGCAAGGTGGATCGATCAGGTGGAGGACGATTTGCGGACCCTCCGCAGACTGCGTGGTTGGCGAAGTGCAGCCATGGACCGAGCTGAATGGAGAAGACTTTTATGTGCAGCACAGGCCACTCCGGCCTTAGTCTGATAATAAATAAATAAATCCTTCGGGGGTTCATTTGAAAATTCTCCCGGGAGTTTTTTTCAGAAATTCCTCCGGAAGTTATTTCAAGAATGCCTCCGGGAGTTCCACCAGTAGCTCTTCCAGGAAATCATTTAGTCCTTCTTCAGAAATTTAGCTGGAAATTCCTCCCAAAGTTCTTCCAATAGTTTCTCTGGGAGTCCCTCTAGGTATTCTGCTAGGAGTTCCTTCTGAAATTTCTCCGGGAGCTCTATCGGCAGTCACTAAGAGAATTCCTTCGGGAGATCCACCGGCAGTTTCTATGAGCATTCCTCCGGAAGTTTCTACGGCAGTTCCCCCGAGTGTTCCTCTAAGAAGGAACTCCTGGAGTAATTTCCGGAGGAGCTCCTGGAGGAATTTCCGTAGAAATTATCAGAGGATTTTTCAGAGGAACTTCCGGTGGAACTTCTGGAGGAATTACTTGAAGAACTACAGGAAGAATTTCTAGAGTAACTCTCGTAAGAACTCTTGGATGAACTCCCAAATGATCTTCCGTAAGAATTCCAGGAGGAAGTCCTGGAAGAGTTCTCAAAAGATCTCCCAGAGCAACTCCCAGAGAAATTCTCCGAGGAACTTCTGGAGGATTTTGTAGATAAATTCTAAACAAAGCTTGAATGAATTCCCGGTGGAGCTACTGCTGGAACTCCCGTAGACATTTTCAGAGGAACAGTCGTTGGAATACCCGGAGTTGAATTTCTAGAGGAACTTCCGAAATCCCATTTCCCGTAAAATTCCTGCCATATATCCTCCTGGATTTCCCTGTGAAGTTTTTGGAGGGATTCCCAGAGGAACTCTTGGAAAAACTCCTGAAGGAGGTCCCACAAGCACTTCCGGAAGAATTCTCACAAGGAAGTCCTGAACTAATTCTTGGAGAAGTTCATGAAGGAATTTCTGGATAAATATCTGAAGGAATTCCCGAAAAATACCAGGAGAGATTATTGCAGAAATTCCCAGATGAAATGCTGAAGAAATTACCGGATGAATTCCCGGAGATAGTTCTGAAGAAATACTTGGAAGAACTCTTGAAAGATATCTTGGAGGAATTCTCAAATTAATATCCGAATGATATTCTGAAGTGAAAACCGGAAAACATTCAAGGACAATTCCGCGGAAAAATTTCGGGAGAAATTCCTGAAGGAATTCCTGGAGAAGTACCTGAAGCAATTCCCGGGAAAATACCTGGAAGAATTTCCGAGGAAATATATGGACGAATTCCTGGATAAATTTCTAAAGAAATTTTAAGATGAATTCTTGAAGGATATTCTGAAGTAATAGCGGAAAGAATTCCAGAATGAAATCCTAGAGGATTTCGCTATTAAATTTATGGAGGTATTACCGGAAAAACTCCTGAAAGTTATCCTGAAGGAATTAAAGGAAGAGTTCCTGGAGGAATGCGCGGAGAAGTTCCTAGAAGAATTTCCGAAGGAATTTCTTATAGATTTACAAGTGAAATTGTGGAGCGAAATCGGAGGATTTCCGTCATAAATTTCTGAAGAAACTTCTAGCGGAATTTCGGAAGGAAAATTCCGTTTGTATTCTTGCAGGAACTCTCGAATGTATTCCTGAAGGAAACACCGGAGGTTTTTTCTGGAAGAATAGCCAAAGAAATGTCTAGAAGGAAAAATTGGAGAAGAAAAGAAATCTTCAAGGAATTTCCTCATGAATTTCCTAAAAAACAAATTTAGTGAGGGGTTTCTAGATAAGGAGAAATTACAATTACATGAGAAAGATTTTCGAACGATTTTCAGAGGAATTTGTGGATTACTTTCCGGAGAAATTTAGAAGTTCCCAGGGGAGCTTCTAGAAGGATTTCAAGGAGAATTCTTGAGCCCGAAACTTTTCGAGTTGTTTTGCCCCAACCTGCCCTGGTTCGGAACATTGACACAACAGTTGGAACGAACAAGAAATTTGTCCCCAAATACAAAGGCCCTTATCGGATCCACAAAGTCCTCCCGAATGATCGATATGTTATAAGGGACATTGAAAACGCACAGATATCTCAAATACCGTACGATGGCATAATCGAAGCTTCCCGATTGAAACGTTGGGCCGATTGGAGAGACTCTTATAGTTCAGACGATTGAGTTGCACTTGAACGAAATCTGTAGGACATGTGGCACTTACTATATTTTGTCTTATCCCTTTCCCTAATATTGTACCCCTACTAACCCCGAGTTGGTCACGAATGTTTGGCCTGTCCCCAGCTAATATAGTCGTATGTATATGCATATCAAAATATTTTCTTGATCGAGACGATCAGTAGTCAGGATGCCCGAGTTATAGTAATGATATGGCCACACTGTTACGATTGGTCTTCTTTTGTCGTGATTGTGTATGCGTGAATTAATGTAGAATGGATGACATTTGTGTGTGATTGTGAAAAGGATGGAAGATACTAGAAACACGAAAGAAATCTCCACCGCAGTTCTAAATCAGCTACCGACGTGTTCAGAATAAAAAACATCAATGTACAACCTGAACCCTCTCAGAAAAGTTATTTACGGAAAGCGGAAGAATCCCTGAATCTGCCCGGACCCATTACAATACCCAGAGAAAATAAAGCGGTTGGTAAAAAGGCCCGTAACTTCCATTATTCTGATGTCTGTGTTGGGAATGCATGAGTGGGATTTGTTGATTTAAAAAAAAAATACTGTGTATGACAAGAAATGATCAAATAAAAATACGCTACTCTTGAGAATTAAAATACATTTTCTGCTGAAGAGATCTATGAAATAATTAAAGTGAACTATAAGTAAGTTCTTCTTCTTCTTCTTCTTCTTATTGGCATTACATCCCCACACTTGGACAGAGCCGCCTCGCAGCTTAGTGTTCATTAAGCACTTCCACAGTTATTAACTGCGAGGTTTCTAAGCCAGGTTACCATTTTTGCATTCGTATATCATGAGGCTAACACGATGATACTTTTATGCCCAGGAAAGTCGAGACAATTTCCAATCCGAAAATTGCCTAGACCGGCACCGGGAATCGAACCCAGCCACCCTCAGCATGGTCTTGCTTTGTAGCCGCGCGTCTTACCGCACGGCTAAGGAGGGCCCTAAGTTAATATCAAATCGGCCTCAATTTCCAATCTTTTTCTCCCTTTGGTCATCTTAGGATGTGTTGAAAATCCATTCTCACATAGGTATGTAGAGGCAAACGGTAATAGAATCTTCAAAGCTTGTTACGCAATTTTGGGATGCGATTCGTATATTGCAACAATATTATTTCAGATTTTCATCGATGAATTCATCGTTCAATAATGTGTATTTCCAATCACTAATCGCAACAAAATAAGAGCCAGAACCATGCGAAAAAAATTTACTGGAGTGCTGCTTATGCCGACGACAGCCACTCGATAGTTTGCCGCTGAAACGCTATGGATGCAGAAACCACCTTCATCGTTGCTGGGACCGCAAACGACGCTATCGTACCACAGACAAACACACGTAACACTAGAGAAATTACCATCGACCATGACTTTAACGATCAATTTGAATATGATTGATTGCGCGTTTCACAACTAGAGGCGCTAGCGTCATAATCCTTCGGGTTTAACATTTCACTCTAGCGCCTTCTGGTGACAGTGTCATACGAAACAAAAATGTTCAAGCTGTTACGTCTGTTTGTATGTGATCGTACTGTCCGTGTCCATGCACCGTGGATTCTCTAACAGAAATGAGGCGCGAGCGCGAAACACGAGTCTTTTTGTACTATAATGATATGGCCACACTGTTACGATTGGTCTTTTTTTGTCGTGATTGTGTATGCGTGAATTGATGTAGAATGGATGACATTTGTGTGTGATTGTGAAAAGGATGGAAGATACTAGAAACACGAAAGAAATCTCCACCGCAGTTCTAAATCAGCTACCGACGTGTTCAGAATAAAAAAAACATCAATGTACAACCTGAACCCTCTCAGAAAAGTTATTTACGGAAAGCGGAAGAATCCCTGAATCAGCCCGGACCCATTACAATACCCAGAGAAAATGAAGCGGTTGGTAAAAAGGCCCGTAACTTCCATTATTCTGATGTCTGTGTTGGGAATGCATGAGTGGGATTGGTTGATTTAAAAAAATACTGTGTATGACAAGAAATGATCAAATAAAAATACGCTACTGTTGAGAATTAAAATACATTTACGTTGATTGCACTATATCCATTCTTCCAGCTTCTGGCGGTACTCAGCCGATACTCCTTCCGCCGACAATCGCTGGATATTATAACGCATCGTTCGCTGTGATCTTTCGTTTGATACATTTGACAACCGTGATCAAATTTTACTGACAACTAGATAGTGATCAGAGCCAATGTTCGGACCTCTGAATGTCCGCACATCGATAACATCCGAGAAATGGCGCCCATCCACTAGAACATGGTCTATCTGGTTGCAAGTTTCACCATTTGGGTGTCTCCAGGTGTGCTTTCGAATATCCTTTCGTGCAAAGTAGGGGCTACTGATGGCCATCCCTCTGGCAGCAGCGAAATTTACTATCCGTAGGCCGTTGTCATTGGTAGCGGAGTGAAGGCTTCCCCTACCAATTATGGAACGGAAAAAGTCCTCTCTACCGACCTGAGCGTTAGCGTCTCCGATAACAATTTTCACGTCATGCTTTGGGCACTCTCCATAGGCTTTATCAAGACATTCATAAAACGTGTCCTTCACGTCGTCAGATTTATCGTTTGTCGGTGCGTAAATGTTGATTAGGCTATAATTGAAGAATTTGCCCCGTATCCTCAACACACAGATTCGTTCGCTAATGGGTTGCCATCGCATCACTCGCTTCATCTGCTTGCCCATCACTACAAAACCAACTCCATGCTCTGCTTTACCTCCGCCGCTGTGATAGATGTTATACTTGAAACAGTGTTGGTCGTGGGGTCCACGAGGAATTCACGTTCTCCGGATCTAGGCCATCGGACTTCTTGAATAGCGGCCACGTTCACTCCAACCTTCTGCAGTTCACGAGCCAGAAGGCTCACTCGTCCAGGTTCATTTAGGGTCCTGACATTGCAGGTACCGAGTATCCAATCATAGTCCATATTTCGTTGCCGGGTCGGTTGCCAAAAATAACGTTCCCTTTTTCTTCTATCTCCATTTTTCGTGGTATTTGAGAGGCTTCAGTAAACTTACCGGGGTCGCGTTACCTACATCGCGCTGGTGCGGCTGCCACCTTAGGTATAGCTGACGTGATACAGCATTTCGTTGATCAGCCGCTGGGTACCAGGCAGACGCTGTTTGAGCCGCACCTCCTGGTGAACAGACGCTCGAGGCGTACCTTCTCACTCTAGCTGATGTCAGAAGGACAACAGTGCCCAGGCTGCACTACCTGCTAAGTACGCAACCCTTAGCTGGCGGTTTTTTGTCATCGAACGACCCGTGGAAGCGTGAGATAGGAACTTGTGGGGACCAGAGCTCTGTTGGGCGCTTCTTCCTTGATGTCAACCCATCATTTTGCAGCCCCTCCTTAATAAAGATACAAAAAAAAAGCTGCTGAATTCACGGATGCAAGTTTCTGATTTTGAAGGCAAACTTCTTAGATGGTTTTTCTTTTACTCTTGCTGGTTCGATGTTTTTTAATAGAATTTCCTTTATTCTTAGAAGTGCTCCATATTGTTCCGGATATTTCGGAAAAACAATTGGAGACCCACCCTGGCTTATTCCTAGTCACTTCATAGGCTTTGATCTATGTAGCTCTCAGATTTCTATACCAATGGTTAGGAAATGGTAGCTATTTAGGGCAAATTAAAAATAGTGTCATTTTTCTGGACTTTCGAGAGCTTCTGGATAATCAAGTCAAAGACTGGTCCTTATGTTGTTCGAAAATATATCGATGTTCTTATGCTGCATAGTTGGTAACACAACGAAATATTTCCAACTACATATGTAGCATATAAACAGAAAGTTCGTGAGTTTTATTTTCTAGCTCTTCCGATAAATTGTTTGTAGTGAAATGAGACGAGCTCGGTGGTCTAGTGACTACCGCTCCTGCCTTACAAACAGGAGGTCGTGGGTTCAATCTCAGGCTCGCTTCCATTAAAAAAAAAATGCGAGATAGCCTACATCACTTTCCTGAGTGAACCCTCGATCTTTATCTAACTTATCCTATAAACAGAACTTGCTTTCCGTGGTATTGTGGGGATGCAGAAGTATTCTCGGTCTCTGACAACAACTGACTGTAAGGACTACTTTTGTGAGCTGTTAAAACCTGTTCTCCGAGAATAGGATCGCATGGATCGTAGCGGAATTTTCGAAATTTCTTCCTTGGGCTGGATACGTCAAGCTCATGCCGGATATTTATAAATCGCATTACAACTGGATATCCCATGACAGTAAAATATGAATGATGTTAATATAAACGACTGTGTATGATGTGCAATGTCATTATTATTTGCAAATATCGCAAATTTAATTACAAATCTCTGGCAAGCTTGACTGCATGATTCGATTGTTTGAAAATTTCTTAAATAGTAATTTAAACTTAATTTCGTACCTTGGTGAATCGACTTTCAAAACATCAATCAGCCATACCCTATTGTGAGGAGTGCTGTCCTGATAATATGGAGTCAACGTCTGAACGTGAGCATTTTTTCCTCTGAAAATGCTGCATAATTTGAATTCTACACACTGTCTCCAGGTCGACGCTGCACCCTATTTCAAAAGCCAAAGAAGAAAATATGCTAATTTTCTGGATAAACTGGATGTGTTTATTAGCTCCCCCATGCTTTCGAAGCTTGTTTTCTTATCGAACACATCATCGACGACATTGGCGTATGCCTGTCACATTTAATATAGGAAACGGCGAAGCAAGGATTTGGATTTCTCGTCATTTCGGTGACACAAACGTGAATTCCACAAACATGTATTTTTCACTGTTTGTAAATGTTCTCGCTGAGGAAATATTAGTGAGAAATAATTATACCGGGGATGTTGATCAGCGAACATTATCTCAGACGGGGAAGTTATTTTATTGTTACCAACGCTTGAGGGGGGAAAATACTTTTGATTTCGATCAACAATAGACCACGCGCGCCCGTGGGAAACAAAATCACATTATTTTGGCTGACTAATGCTTCGTTGTCTGGGAAACAGGTGCCAGTCAACGACGTCTTCGATTGCACACCATTGATAACGAAAAAAAAAGTTTGTTTTACCGTTTGTGTTATTGTTGTTTTTCAGCTTATGAGTATTTAGTAGACCCTGTCTGTATAAACGTACATAGCTCATGTATGGAGAGACTTGCTCAAATAAGGCCCATAAATATTTACACTTGAAAAGTGACGATCATGCATACATGCAATATGATGGTTAATGGCTACCTAGTGCGTGTTTTTACTACTGGAAAGGCGAGGTTAAAGTTTTAGTGTGATGTGTTATCTAACTGTTTACCTCAGGTAGATTACATTTTGCACTAACTAATAACGACATGAGATCCTTATTGCTTTACATTGAAAAACTAGAAAGCATTGGAACTCATTTAGTCTGCCTTGAATTTAAGGGCAAGCTTTTAATATACCGTATTTGGCTATGATATGTTTAAAAAACTCAAAGTCAGATAGATGAAATACGTTTTTCCAGTGTTAGCTATCTGGCTGTTAACTCACAAATCTAATCTGATATGATGAAAATCGTTCGTGTTATGTTCGATGGTTCGATGTCCCGTTGCAAAAAATACTACTGATGATTTAGGGTCTGTCTCAATTGGATAATTAAACTGAAATTAAACTTAAAAGTGACATTTCTATAATTATCGAATAACCCTGCACGCAGAGCAAGATTACTTTTGACAGATATCGAATCATTTTCCATCGATGTCCTATTGGAATTGCTGGGTAGCATCAGCCATTCTTATAACGGGGTGATTTTTTAATATTCGAACTGTCACTTTTAAGTTTAATTCTCCAAATGAGACAGACCCAGTAAAAAAAGACAGTAAAATCAGCAGTGATTCAAATCGATCGGGACTGTTAGTTTGAATATGAATCTGAAACATTAATTTTCCCAGCAGCTGTTCTAGATTCAGTTTTTATACCAGTCAACTGTCAAAAAAATAAAACTGGTATAACGCTCCGTTCTATTTTCTGCAGATATGAACCACGATTGAATCACGAGATTCAAATATTTTTCAATTGTTTTGGTGTATGGATGCGTCATTTTATCTACGGATCAATCCACTTTGCAATTCCTGCGCCTTTCTTGGCAGTAACATAATGATTTCAATTAATTGAAAATTTAAAAAAACATGAATAGAACACTGCTGGGGAAACCAGCGAGTTTGTTCTATTTTGCTCCAGATTCAAACTAGAATAGTGGTCGAAAATTTAGAATGAAACTGAATCACTCCTGATTTCACCCTTAGAGTATTGAATCTAAAATTTAAATATAATTCACATTTGACTTACCCTGGGCTTTGGATTATAATTCTCCACAAATATTGATATATTCTAGGAGAATTGTAATCTGTGCTGGTAGGTGTCTACGAACTGGGGGTTGGAATCTATTTGAATACACATGAAGAAAGTGGTGTAGATTATGGGAATTGAATTGTAAGTTCGTATACTACTATTCGGTTTCCTCAATGACCGACAGGGTGCGTGCTACATGTCGCGGATAGAAGCTAAGGGAGGTGTGATATAATTCGACTGAATTTATTGAAAAAAGAGCCTTTTAATAGTCAGTCAATTGTGCTTAGCCTCCTATTGTGTTGTAACTGAATAATGTCAAAATAGACAATCGATACAGACACCTCCTTTCACAACAATCTATAATTCATTTGAATGTATTCAACATTGGCTCCGTAGCTTAAGTAATGTCCTATGCGACATAGTTTTGAAGATACTATTTAGCTGATCCAAGTCTAGCATCCTGTACTAGAGAGTTACTTTAGAAAAGACTTCTCATAATTTCAGCGTAGTCAACGTTTATGTTAAAAATAAGTTATAAAATGGAGTGCTCATTATTTCCTGCTAGATCAGTTACAAGACAACGTGGACCACATTGAGGAAAAATTATTCAATAAATCGATATTATCGTCGAAAGGCCCAGCTATGCTGTAACCAAATTAATCACTTATTATATAAATCTCTAACTGAAATTAGAAAAAACAAGCTACTTAATTAAATCCGACTGATATTAAATATAACACTACACTAATTTGAGAATCCCATTTAAAAGAACCTCATAAATAATAAAATGACATTTACTAATATCCATTCTTTTCATTATTTTCCTCACTATCTAACCCGATCTCAACTATAATAAATTATGATGGAGCTTCGAAATTAAGAGGACTCCGAGCCAACACCAAATGCAGCATGATCCTACTAATATCGTCAGGAATCGAAAGAATCTGAAATCTGGTAAACATTTATTAAAGCTAATAAGTGGTAAGTAGATAGAAAGAATACATACATGGTAAGTGGAAATCAAATAACTTATAAATTTATCATATTTTTATTCCATTGCGTAAATGTATATATCATATGTGTTTACTTTGTAAATGATAACCGTACTTTGTTTATATATATGCACATTCGTAAAAAACGTATATATGTTTCTGTGAGTGTGTGTGCATATTATATCAAAATAATAACCTAAAAATTGATTTAGGAAATAGGTGGAAAATTATGCTGAAGTGTTGTTTAGGATGGTTACTGAGAAGTGCAAAATATAGTTGATGTAAAAATTGATGTAGCGGTGTTGGCAGTCATGGGTGAAGTGAATTAAGTGAATCGACTCATCATTAAACACACGACTGTAATATATGTTCAACAAAATCGTAAGCAGTGACTTATATACTTATTAATACTATGTTTGCACTACGGCCTGAATAACATGTTATTCAAATTATCGGCAAAAGAAAGCTCATCAAGATAGCCGAATAACATGTTACAAGGCCCTAGTGTGAACATAGTATAAGTCGTGACGTGAATTTGGAAAGGTTGAACGGAATTATGAACAAAGATGGTGCCGACGATTTAGTAATTTGGTTTTGACCGTTTGGTGATTTTTCGGTGACTCGTTTCTGAGGCTGGTTTCCTGCTTAAGGGAGTTGAGATAGTGGAGAAGTTGTGAATGTGGAGAAAGAACGATACGGTGATAGTGACCGCAATAATTTTCGGTGATCATGATGACTATGTTAACATTAACGTAATGATAGTATATATGATGCGTGATTTCATTGCTTATACTGAGTGAAATGATTCGTAGTGGCAGAAAAACTTATATACTTTTGTAAAGGTAAAAAGAAGAAGAAAAGAGTGATGTTGATATTAGTGATGGTAGTTTGACAATACTAAGTGCTTATAATGATGGGGGTGGGCTGTTATACAAATCCTTGTTTTCATCAACACGGCCCATAACAGTGACCACATGAGCAACATCGCTTAGGAACGTCTGTGTGATGATGAAAAACGGGAGGCTCATAGAAGCCAATATGGGCGGGGTACAGTGTAGATTAATAGCAAGGGACAGCTGCCATTGTAACCACCACAAAAAAAAAAAAAAAAAAAAAAAATTCACATTTGACTTCGATTTATTTGAGAATATTAGCTGTGTAGTACATATGTACATACTACAACTTCTTTATTCATGAAATGGGAGGATGTGAATCAACGGTGAGATTCGCCGGTATTACACATATAAAACCAAGACAGCGGTGCACGCTTCACTAAATACAAGCCGTGAGAGAGTTTCCCATCTTTGCATTTCACAGCTCTGTCACCTCGAATATATGTGTAACCTAAAAGGTTTCAAATTACTTTACAAACCTATACAGTTGCGATCACGAAGAAGATGGGGATAATACATTCCGATCGATTCACATATATAACATCCTCTCATCACTTTTAGTTTAGCAATGCCCTCTGCATCCATTACAACTTACAACCGATTCCAACTGTAAGTAGATGGAATGGAAATTCCGAAAAGTCTGATAATTTGCCGGCGATCGTGATCTCAGCAAACTGTGCATGGGGCCTTTCCTAGACATACATACCACATTAAACACGTTGCTCACACAGGAGGTAATGTAAATTGACTTTCCCTGCGACGAAATCGAAACCACCGCTCACACTTGAATCAACTTGGTGAATCGTTTTATTACATTTTATTCCCTATACACTAATTTGCCTTTTTTGCTTGTCCATCGTTATTACAAGCGTTCGTTGTGTACTGATCTTAGAGTGCGGATTTTTTTTCTATCACTGGCAGATTTACTTTGATATTAAACTAAAAGAAATACATATGATTTAAATTTAAACTATCGATTTGAACACAACGCTCATGGGTACATCGAGTTAAATAGCAGTCTGAAGCTTTCGAGTATGTACCAAACAAAGCTGAGAAAATATTTTCAGAAACACTAACGATTTAACAGTACAATCGTTTGAAGATTTTAACTGCTCAATAAATTGATTTTTAGTACGATCTGAAACATGTTTTCTAAAGGAAATCAATTTCTCCATAACCCGGTCAAATCGGAAGACCATTATTACTTTCAACAGCTCCACGCCACCGGCCCGTCCTAGAAAACAGAAGTGGTCGGAATACGAGACAGCAAAGACGCCCAACCTACCCCACACTTGTTGAATATACACACTCAATGCAATCGTGCGAAAATGTTGGGGAGAGGAGACCTGCCTGCGACGAACAAAAACATCAACCCTTGTAAAGCCGGATTGACCGCTTACTCATCGTAACAATGCGGCAAGTAGCTAACAGATAGGGTGGTACGAATGTCCGGCACATGTTAAGTTTGACGGTGAGTCTGGTAAAACCGGACGGAATTGTTATCAGTTGAAAATTGTAATGATTTTTTTTAGATTGTTCCTCGACATGGTAGATTGAATTAAACCGCAAAATTACACAAGGACAACAATGTATATAGAATAAAATACATATGTGTGGTCCACCCTACTATTGTAGTGTAAATTACAGCGTCTTACCCCGTTCCGGTTGTGGAACATCACGGGGTCTCTCAATGAAACTGCAATTAAAGAGGAATAACCACAACAATAACAATATACCTTGGTCAGTGCAGGTCTTATTTCGATTAGGAGAATGTAGTCTTGAATGAGACATGAGAAACAAAGCATGACTCATAGAGGATACCCACATTTGTCAACACAGGATTGCAATTTTCTTCTTATATATTTATCTTCTATATAATAAAAATGAAATGGTCTGTGTTCGTATCCGCATAACTCGAAAACAGCTGGATGGATTTTCTTCATTCCTTCAGTAGATATGTTCGCCATAGTTTCCGACGGGTTTAAATGATATTTCCTAACGCCAAAATCACGAGTAAAGTTGAGTAAATCATGATAAACTAGAACTAAGATTCGTATGGAAATTTTGCATGGGCAGTTTATCGCACATTTTCGCCTACTTTGCAGGACAACGTCTGCCGGGTCAACTAGTTTGAAATAAATCTGTATTTCCACACTTAGACCCTACATATCGTACCTATCAACACATGCGCTGGGACCTACGCTTCTCTTACTATCCGAGGGAAGGCGTAACCGGACATTAATTCTAGAAAAAAAAAAATGAATTAGAGATAAAAGTGATGAAACAAAATGAGAAATTCATATAATAGACACGCTTTTCGTTTATCTTCCAAGGCTAACTCTAAAGAAAAGAATTTACCTTTCCCTGTCGATCGTTATCAAATTCAATAGTAATCAACTAGGCTTCGTCTTCTGTCAAATGCAACAAAAATCGGGTAAGGATTAAAATATGAAAAGTTGTCTAATGTGTTTCTTAGTTTTTGTGGACATACATACACACGAACAGACAGACATTTGCTCAGCTCGTCGTATATAACACTATGGGTCTCCGAGAATTCTATAAAAAGTTCGTTTTCGGAGTGAAATGATAGCCTTCTTCGCGTTCTGAACGACTGAACCGACGCGTCGCGACGCACATGCAGCATTCTGTATTTACTTGTCCGATAGCTTCTGCAAACTATGGAAGATCGCACTTGTCTCGACCGGAGTAAACCGACCGAATCAAGCGCACCGGTGGGGTAAGAGTGCGCATCGGGTGGGGTAACAGTACGCATTTATTCAATCATGTGCTTTAAGTATATATTAACACAAATAAGAGTTAATAACATTTAATTGATGTTTAATAAACATTTATTAGGAAATGTTTAAAGATTACGTAACTCTTAAATGTGCACTTTCATACGAAAAACCATTGTTTTTTTATATACAAAAAACTACAAAGGTAAAAATATATCAGGTTTCGCGTAGCGTAAACAAAGCAATTTTCCTTAAAGAAAGTCACCAATCACGTAACGCAAAATTTGGCTATTTCATCACCCCTTCCCCCTACCTTACACTTTTTGTATGAATCCTCTAAAAATTATATGGATCGTCATACATCTCGCAACCCCTCCCTGCTAAGCGTTGCGTAATTTATGAATGTATCTTTTGATTAAATGAAATTATCATTTACATGAAATTGTGTTTTCGTACTATGTTTAGGTATTAGAGTGGGGCGTCATGGTCACTTTTTCAAATCAATGG
This sequence comes from Armigeres subalbatus, assembly GCF_024139115.2. NCBI lineage: Eukaryota > Metazoa > Arthropoda > Insecta > Diptera > Culicidae > Armigeres > Armigeres subalbatus. Next base: position 59,940,957 of record NC_085140.1, read on the forward strand.
TTTTTCGAAGCCATTCTGGGTCCTGAACAACTGTGCGGAATTTGGGACCGATTGGTTGCTTCCTCGCTTTCCGCATCGCGTTTGAAGTTTGTATGGAAATTAGTATGGGAGAATGTATATTTTTGCATTTCTACTACTAGAGGTTTCAGTTCATCGTAAACCAAGTGGCACATTGCGTTAAAGTATTACCCAAAGGATGCCGAAAAACTTTGCTGAAGAAGGCACGTTGCTGGAACGTCCACGAAAAAAGTTATAACGCTTCAAAGATTGAGTGATTAAACCATATGCAAAAAATCGTTTATTTCGCCAGCACTGCCGAGCTACGTAGACCAATAATTTAACTGAGTGTTATTTCAAAATAATTGATCTTATTGGGCTTTAGAGCTAATGGGAGCTATCCGGAATCATTTCACAAAGAAAAACATTCGACAAGAAGGAAGATTGGTTTTGCCTTTCGATAACCGTAGGTCGTCCGGTAGTGCTGGCAGAAACATTGATTTCTTGCATATGGTTTGAACAATCAATTTTCGAAACGTAATAACATTTTTTGTAGACTTCCCAGCTACGTACCTTCTTCGGCAAAGTCTTTCGGCATCTTCCAGACTATATGCTAACGTATTGAGTCACGTGATTGATGATAAATTGAAGCCGCTAATAGCAAAAATGTAAAAAAGTAAGTTTTCCCATACTAATCTCCATGTAAATTTAAAACGCGATGCGGCATGCGAGGTCGCAACCAATCGAGCCCATATTTTGCACAGTTGATTGGGGTCCCAAAACGATTCAGAAAAACCTTGATCTCACTTGATCGGACGAAGTTTGCGTTTTTCCATACAACTGCGCCCCACTCTATTAGGTATACAACAAGTCCTAATACAATTTCATTATTTCGCTTCAGTGCTTTGTTCGCTAAGTCCTTTCTAACACCAAATTACTTCAACTTATCCTTAAAACTTGTGATAATTTTCGATTTCTGCCCCTTTTTTCTTAGTTGTGGATCTTTACGCTTTGGAAGTAGTCTTATTTCGGCCGGAGATACGGGTTTGACATCAGAACTTGAAGATTCACTTGGGTACTTTTGCCCCACCCGTTCCTGCGTACTTTTACCCCACCGTTCCAAAAATTTATTCAAGTAATGGTTTTCACTTCTTGGAAAATCAACCGGATTGGCTGCACCATAAAGTACTCTATCGAGATTTTCGCGCACGGTAATGGCGGCTCTGTTGATTCAAAAGTGTATCCGTCCCCGTACTTCTTTGACATCTGACTTGGGTTTGACATTTCGATTACCCTTTCCCCTCATCATGGAACAGGAGGAAAACGGAATGTCAAACCCAACCCTAGCAGCACACATGTTCCACATATGTATTGTCGGCGTAGCACCAACTTAGAATTCGGAAGTCGGGACTTCCGAACCGAACTTTCTTCCGAAGTTTTATCTGTCAAACTAATTGATGCGTTGTTTATCGCATCTTTAGGTGAATCCAGCGCACTACTTCCGAAGTTGGGAAAGTTGCCTGTATCTGCAACTCATATGTGACCAGATTCAGTCACAAAAAAGTTGTTGCAACCATTTTTGTCTAACTCGTGTTGCTCGGGAAGCCAGATGTCAAAGAAGTACAGGGAAGGATACACTTTTAAATCAACAGAGCCCCCATTACCGTGCGCGAAAAGCTGAATACAATAGGTTATCCAAATGGTATAATGTTCACCTGCAGGTCATGATTGCACCATCATGATTGAACGTATCCAGTTTTCCGCGAGCGGTAATGGCCGCCAGCTTGCCTGCGGGTTAGTCTCTGATTTGACATCCGTGGAGGTCAACTGCACCCACCGCTCCGAGTATTCTGACCAATGTGACATATAAGAAGGTGCTGATTCAGTGAATTCAAGCCTTCTTATATACCACATTGATCAAAATGCTCATATGGTGGGTGCAGTTGACCTCCAGAAACGTCAAACCAGAGACTAACCCGCAGGCATGCAGGCGGCCATTACCGCTCGCGGAAAACTGGATATATGTTAATGAAATACTAATTGCGGAAACACAATTATTTTTAGAAAAATGGCCAAAAAATTATCTATCTCCACATCTTCCTTGTTGTTTATTCAAATCGTTCACAATTACACATGATAATAGTTGGCCAGAACACCTGTCAAACTGATGCAGTGCTGCTAGTTTATCTTTTTTTATTACTTCAAAAAATCGAAAATGTACTTTTACCCCACGCACTCTACTCTAGACACCAATTTCCTCTGGGGTACCTTATTACGCAAGTTTATTTTCACGCAGTTTCTGCCCGAATTTTGGGATTCCTAGTCGCCTAAGAAAAACATACGTCCAGGAAAAATGTTTGATTGAAAATTTGGCGGCCACGTGGTGGATTCTGATAAAGAATGCTTTTATAGCACGTGCTATTTGAACTGCCGATAAATTTTACACATCTATGAGAGACTTGGAAAATGATCCCGAAAGTTGTCGTTTTGTTGATGTTCTCGATAAATCCCTGCTATTTTATTAAATTTTATGAACTCAGTTATTTTTTAAGGCGTTGATGTTATTGAAAACTATTATGAATTGATCTTTCCTGTCAAACATTGTTATTCGCTCAATCAATTCTTTGGCTAAATTAATTCTAAATTCCAAAAAATCCTGAATAAATCAAAGAAAAATCACAAGATAATCAAAATGCGTTAAGCATTTGGGAAGAGTGCAAAATTGAGAAAATGTGAATCGTTTAAAAACAGAATCCATTGTAATGCCAAAGTTCCATAAACATCAAATTAATAATTAGCAAAAATAAAACATCAAACTGAAGGCAGAAGAAAGAGAAAGAAGAAGAAAGAATAGATAAGGAAAAGGAAGAAGAATGAAGAATAATAGAGGAAGAAGAAAGAAGAATGAAGTAGAAGATGAGAGAAGGGAGATGGGAGAAAACAGCTTGAGCTTGCTTGAGCTTGATTGACTGCTCGTAGTTGCTACTCCATTATGACCAGATCAGCTGTTCTTGCACAGGGAACCAACAGATGTTTGCTTGGGACTAGCACACATCTTCAATGTACAAGTACTGGTGATCTCATTTGGCGCCTGCTACGTCAGAATGCAAGCCAATGTAGGGAAGGGGAGGAAATGATGATGCAATCACTCGCCCACTGCAAGCCGAATATACCTCTGCACTTGCCACGAGTTCATGCGAAATTTGTTGGAATTTCTGGGTTAGGTTGGAGAGGCAGAGGTCCGTCTTGGTTAACGAGCTGCCAATGTGATAGATAGGAGAAGGTAACTGATGGAATTTCTAATTGGATGTAGGAAACGAGCTCTATAGTTCATTTCCAATTCTAGCAGATTACTGTTAGAATACTCAAGTTGAAGGTATAGGAATAGTAATGGAAACGGTATGGAAGTCCATTTCCAGTTCTAGCGATTGCTAGAACATGAGAAATAAAGAGAAAGATACAAAGTAGCAGAATGGAACGGACCTGGGATTGAACCCACGACCTCCTGCGTATGAGGCAGAAGCAGTAGCCATATGACTACCAAGCCCGTTAGAAGGGAGATGGGAGAAAACAGTAGGAAAAAGGAAGAAAAAAGAATGAAAAAGAAAGAAGGAAAAAGGAAAACGGAAGAGGAAGAAGAAAAGTGAAAAAGGAAGAAGGCAGAAGAAAGGAGGATGAAGAAATAAGGGAGAAGAAGAAAGGAGGAAGGAAGCAAAAAGAAGAACGAAGGAAGAAAAAGGAAGAAAGAAGAAGAAATGAGGGAGATAAAAAAGAAGATTGAAGTAAGGATGAAAAGGAATAAGAAAAAGAAGTAGGAAGAAGGAACAAGAAAGAAGAAATAAAGAAGCAAGGAGAAAGGCAGAAGGATAATAGAAGAAGGAAGGAAGAAAGATGAAAAAGGGAAGAGTGAAGAATGAAGAAAGAAGAATGAAGAAAGGACAAGAAAAAAGGAAGAAAGATGAAAGAAGAATGGTTCCACAGACAAACAGACATAACACATTGAACATTTACTCATCAAATTCATCGTCGTTCAAACACTAACGACATCTGTTGATTTCAGTTAGTTGGGCAAATCACGAACCAGATGGCGATAGTGAGCAAACGTCAAACTCGAGCAAAAACGATGCGCGCGCCACGAGTGATCGATTGGCCAACTAATGATTATTTGAATTGACCAGTAAATCAGTAAACGATGGAAATTCGACGAGTGTTATGTCTGTTTGTCTGTGATGGTTCTTTTCATTCCAAAAGGGAGGAGGAGGAAGTAAGAAAAAAGTAAGAAAGTAAGAAAAGTAAGAAGTAAGAAAAAAAGCAGATAGAAGATGGACGAAGGAAGACGGAAGTAGGAAGAAAGAAGAAGGTAGAATGAAGGCGACAGAACGGAGTATGAAGAAGGAAAAAGGAAAAGAACGGAGGAAGAAGTAAGAAAGAGAAATGAGGAAAGAAGAAGAAGGAAACATAAAGAAGGAAGAAAAAATGGAAGAAGAATAAAGGAAGGAACAAAAAGGAAGAAGGGTGGAAAAATAAATCAGAAGAAGCATAAGAAGGAAGAAGAAGAAGGCAAAAAGCAAAAGGTAGAAAGAAGAAGGTCGAAAAAAGAAACATTCAATAAAGAAAAAAGAACGGAGAAATAAAAATAAAGAAGGAAGAAAAAATGAAAAAAAAAGAAGAAAGGACGAAGAAGTAAGCTGGAAGGAGGATTAAGGAAAAAGGAAGAAAAAACAATTAAGAGGAATGAAAGAAGAAATTACTTCTCATTACTCTCTTCTCATTCGGCCTAATGACCATATGACCACAGAGAAACAGACGTCTCACTCAACACATGTTTCATCGTTCACCTTTTTAACGGTGGATTCAATTTTCTGTAGGTGGTTGATCGGCCACCGATGGCGCTTTCATCGATTTGGCTTGTGTTTAACGTTTGTACACTACCGCCATCTGGTTATCGCTTGACCGCACACAGGGCATAAAATACTGGGCGAAAATGTTTTCATGACGATAATTTTGATTACGTTTTGTTCTAAGTGAGACGTCTGTTTCTCTCTGACATGGCTTAGTGACCATTCGGCTTAATGACCTTCGGCGCGATACCGCGAAGGCCGACTGATGGCCTTCGTAGCGTGTTTGAAGGAAGCGCAATCGTACCAAGTGTCATGAGTACCAAGTGGTTACCAACTATCAATTTTTTCAATAAAATCCCTCACAAGTTTTGCAAATGTTGATTTATATTTTTATGCATACTTCTTAGGGTGGTTCAAAAGTTCGATTTTGCTCCACAGCGGAACAATTAATTAAGATGCGGTTTTCGCTGAGTGAAAGCTCTTGAGTACTCCTTTTAGCTATGTGGGTTTTCTTTCAACCTGCGCTTAATGAGGAAGCGCCATAAACAGTATAACGAAAAAATAAATTTCCACATAATAATTTGCATGTAAACTAGAAACGGCTTGTGCTAAATCAGTTTTAATCCAAATGAGCTCAAATTTTCAGATGATACTCAGATGAGCGCTGTGGCCCCGCGTCTCCTCAAATCCTATGAACCAAAATCAACTTTTTTTTGTACATTTTGGGGCCCTCACGAACTGTCGGCCCCGGGGCCCCCTTCCGGCTAAGTCCGGCCCTGAGTATACTACACATCCCAAGCAACCAAAAGTTCAGACTTTACTTAAATTTGTTCCTAACCGAATTAATTGGTTCACTTTTGGTTCACAATGAGTTCCAAACACCTTAACTGAACTTCAAAGTTCACTTTTGCGCTCCCACCATACAAAAAATTACTTAAAATGCGAGCTGATTAAGCCAAAACATCCTTTTTTATCCGAACTTTTGGTTGCTTGGGATATTAATAATCTGATTAAAATAGTCGACTTGTCTACAAAACTAAATGGAAGAGAAAGGCAGGATCACTGACTGATCTATATTGTCCTAATTGATAAACTGTATACATAAATACGATTGGTCCTCTGGCTTGCTCTGTTCGAGTTGATTAACAGAGTGACCAAGAAATCAACGGACTAAATTGGTTAACATTCTTTTGGATTTAAGAACCTAGTTAACAAAATAACGAAAGGTTAGCTTTCTAAGGAAGCATTTTGTTTTCCAACAAGTCCGACGTACAAAAAAAAAACATTTTCTATGGTTCTTCCATTAACTTAGACCGAAATATTCTTGCGTTTCTAGCAATCAAATGCTACAAAAATTACAAAAGGTTTCATACAAATTAAAGTACAATTATAAAGCATCAGTGTTAAAAATTAATTTAAAACTAATAAATAGGTAGCTGCAGTCAAACTTCCATGAGTCGATTTTGAAGAGACCATCGACTCGTAAAGAAATTATGGTCTGCGGCGCACCGACCCAGAATCGTCGGCGGCAGCGGCGGCGTTAGTAAAATCATCGGCGGCGCACAGCACTAGTATTTTCTTTACGTGTAGGTTCCTTTAAGGTCACTCTTGACGGAATCCAAGTTCCAAAGTGCTCGCGTTTTTGTCAGAGGCGGCGCACAACTGTAATTTTTGTTGATTTAGCTTTGCTGCGTCAGCATGCGTGAAATAATAAAAATGACAGTTGTGCGTTGCTTCTGTATCGAGATATCGAGTGGTGTGCCCCCCAAAAAACGAGCACTTTGAATCTTGGATTCCATGAGGAGTGACCTTAATATCGAGTGAGGTCAATATCACTGTACATATTCACTTTAATTTTGTTCGAATTCATCTCCAACAAATGACTTGGGGGAAGGGATTACAATGTTGAAAATATATTAGGAAAATTGTTTTGAGCTTCTAGTAGAATGTCTTCACTTGTCATAAGATGAGAGCATACAATTCCATTTAATTTCACCACTTGATTGTACCTTTGACAGATATGTATTTCGATCTCAATAGTAAGGCCGTCTTCAGTGTCAAGTGCGAGAAACTGTAAACGGTCTTACTGTTGAGGTCGAAATACGTATCTGCCAAAGGTGCAATCAAGTGGTGGAATTATATGGAAATGTACGAGCTCGTCTTATGACAAGTGAATGATTTATTGTTATTAAACATATTATTATTAATGTTTATAATAAAATAAAACAGTCATAAAATTGTCCGTTTGTCTAGCCGGCTTACTTTTTTTTAATAAAGAAATGTAAACCAATTACAACTGCTATCCCCTAAGTTTGCATATTTTATTCCCTTCAAACAATTCTCCAGAAATTATGCCTATGTTGCGGTTATTTCACTCCCCCTTCTCTATGTAATATTATGTGTAAGTGACTAACTGATACTGTGTACCTTTTCGAATGCAGATTTCGTGGTCTGATGCACCAAAAGGTCGCCCATCGTTGGCGTCTTCGTTGCACGATTGTACTTCCGCTCTAGCGATCACGATCGGGACGCATTCATCGACAATGCGACTTGTGAATTGAATGGTGTTTGATTGTCTCGATCTGCCGTACTGGGTGGTACATTATCGAAACTGACACATTTAGTTATAGCAGATAGCATCAGTTTTATCCACCGGTCAAGGTTTATCACTTGATCTAGTCTAGTTTGGTGATGCGTTTGTGAACTAAATGAATTTTTCTCGTTCGATACATACGACGCCCCCGGCGAGTTGGGCTGGCCAGTTGATTCGAATGTTTTGTACGTATATTAACTCACCTTTGAGCCACTTGGCCGGTTGTCGGTGTCATGTGAATGGTGGAACGCCACTAACACCAAATCAACACAATCGCCGCCAACCGGCGCGCCGCAAATGCGCTTCGAATACGAGAACATCACCACGTTACATCAGCTGATGGAAATGCACCATTCTTCTCGGTCGGACAATAGATGAAGCGCTTTGAAGGTGGAAAAGTGAATGTGAATCACTGGATCTCACGCACCGAAGTTTAGCAGTTGAAATGAACACAATTTGAATGAGGCGCAACACGGAATAGAAGATTTATATAAACGAAAACCCTGAGTTATGCACATGCTGGTGATACTGTCTTTTCTCATTATAAGGCAAGACATAAATATGTAAGGAGCAAAGCATAATTTTCGTTTAAAAGTTTCAGACCAAAAACTGGTTAACAATGTTCTAACAATTTAAAGTTTGGTCAATAAACCAATTTCTTAATTCGATTATCCTTCCTTTTTTATGGAAATTTTCTATTTATTCATTGCTTTCCATTACTAAACATTCTTTAGATTCTCATGGGAAAACCATATCTATTTTGTGTATATTTCCGTTACTATCCGACTTAATTGAATCCAATGGAAATGAGAATAGTTTTTCCATTAATATGGAGTTTCTATTTTTTACTACACTTTTATAAAGAGAGTTCAGGATGGTTAAGAAAAAGCTAAAGTTATATACGTCATCCGAGACAGAAGTACACCTACCGAGTGTGTGAATTATGAAGCATTCTAGGCATGTAGATGAGACGGGGCTTCCCACTGTCTGTCTATGCACAATTAAAACCGCAACGCATTTAACAATTTCTAAGCAACATTCCATACGTTGCAGGTGTTCGCTGCATATTCCCGAAAAGCACACAAACCGCACAAAAAAAGCCAATTTGAATTACTCAGTTCAGTAAAGATCAATTGCGTATTCACGGCACATCCGCTCGTAACCATATAATCTAATCGATCCCCAATTGTACAACCCGTTTTCAGTGTTCGCCTAAGCGACAACGACCCGTGCCCACGACGTCAATCGCCGCCCATTTGAACGCAACAAACAAAACTAAACGGGTGCAGGTGGCAACATCGCTTACCTCACAACCTATTCTGGTTTTGCCTACGGAATTTGGTGGATCGTCTGTGCACATCCGCCCATTCCCAAATTGCACTCACCGTCCAGGTACGGAGGACTGAGTTGCGGAGCGGAAATCCCACGGAAGTAGCCGCACAACAGCTCAAGCGATGCACCAAGAATGGCCTTAAGTTCGAACATCTACGCGATACTGGTGACCTGTTTGGGATTCTTCTGCCTGGTAATTAGTGCCACAGCCGTCGGAGTGCCGATATGGGCGTACTACGAGAGTCGAGGGGGAGGTGAGTAATTGACGATACCCAGAGGCGATAGAATTTATCGACTTTCAATTTCTATTTTAGAGGATCGAGGGTACTTCGGGCCTTGGCAAAAGTGTCAGAAGATTAGCTATCGGGAACGATGTGGGGACGTCGGCCGGTTTCAACCGTCAGGTGAGTATTCATTTTTAATAGATTATTTGACATATTGTAGAAAAGAGATGATAAGAATGTATACCTATTTATTTGGAACTTCATTCCGACTAAAGATAGTTTACGGTATTTGTATCTGTCCAAATGCGCTGAAATCTTTTTAGACCATTCAATGGTCATATTTATTTTCATAATCGGCATTCCAGTGAAGACAGCTCTTATATGCACATTTTTTCTGGAGTTTTGACCTTCGCATAAACAAATATGTATTCATAGCTTAAAGGTCGTACGTGCACAAAATTAAAGGTAAGATATCAGCCATCAGAATAATAACATTAATGACACGTTCCATAATTTAAGATTGCTATGGAAAGAACTTATACGCTTATACACTATCTGTGTGAATGTGGAATTGTGGAAGATAAATTATTTAGAATCATTTCCGTATACCGCATACACATTGTTTTCATACTTATTGTTCCAATGAGCAAAAGGCCAGAGATGCTCTGTACGTTATGGTATGGCTTGTCCACAGATCCGGACACTACCTATTAGGGTATCCGTCCCATTATTAATAACATTGTTGTGAAATGTAACAGAAACGACAGATTCTAATTTTCTGAACGTTAAAAAAAATTCTATCAGAAAAAAAGATCGAAGGGTCATATTACCCATGTTTATATTTTGTGTAGCTACAAAATAAGGCCGGAACAAATTTTCTTTTCTTTTTCTTTGTTCACCACCTCGATTTTTTGTGGCTTTATTTTATTGAGGGGGGAATTCAGAATTGTATTGAAAAAATAATTAAATATTGAGCTTTCCCAGAAAACTCTTTAAGAAAACTGATGAGTATTGCGATTTTATCAATTTATTCGTTTATTTTTTATTCATCCCGCTTTCACAATACAAAAGAAGGAATTTATGATAGTTCAAGCCTAATATAGCTTTCAATACATCTCTTTATCTTTACATGTGAATTGCACATTCAAATGACATATACACTGCCCCTATTTGCATAAGCGTTCCATATCAGTTTTCTTCAACTTCAGTGCCGTTGAATTTTTTAAACTAGTTTTACATGGAGAAATACAAAAAATTCTAATAAACTGATAAATTGATAAAATTCTGAAAATTTGGCATAATATTCTTTATCTGTATTCATTGCTATGGAACTATTAAATGGACCATAATTATATTTCTTTTTTGTGCAAAAGTGTATCAAAATCTGGAATGTGATTGTTATGCGAATAAAGAGCAAGATGGGACAACACAAGTGGGTTCCACTTTTTAAATTTCTTGAACGAAGCCTATTATTTAACAGTTTTTCTTAAAGATGAGGACATTTTATGTTTATTGCTGGAGGAAAATCAAAATCATCAAAAATCGACTTGGGACTCTTATGTGAATCGCGGCAGCATATTTGTGGCTACTTATGTTTAGTATCCTTAACCATTTTTGCCTTTCTCGTATACAAAGTATACGTAAAGGCTATATATTCGCTCCAAAAATGAACTTTTTATAGGAGGCCCGGAGACCCATAGTGTTATATACCAATCGACTCAGTTCGACGAATTGAGGTGATGTCTGTGTGTGTGTATGTGTGTGTGTCTGTGCGCAAAAAATGTCACTCATTTTTCAGGCACTTATCCTTAACCGATTTTCTCGCAGATTGCATTCGACGCAGAATCCTGTCCCATTGTTTCCTATTGAAAATTGGCCGGATCGGACTATGGGCTCAGAAGTTATGGCCAAAATACTATTTTTTTCATGCCAAAAGTGCTTAGAAATTACTCACGAAAAAAAACGAGAAAGGCACCATCACCGCTAGGTGGATTAATCTGGGTTTTATCTCAATATTGTGATTGGGAATTGAACAGCAAATTGTACACTTTAACAATATTATTGATGGTTTTCAATTTTTAATTAATAATAATAAACTTCGTTTGATTTCCGTTAACTCGCCCATGGTGTCTGTTTAGCACCATCAAATTTTGCACCTTCAAACCTTCATCAAATTGTTTCAACAACAAAAAGCAATATTTGGCACATCTTCATTAGACTGCAAATATAATTCATGTTGCGAACAAATAGTTAAACTATTGAAAACAATCAATTAACTCAAACTCTATCTGGAATAAGGGCGAATGTCGCAAGAGAGGATTCTCTTCGTCGACTTCCCCTCTTTTTAATAGAAGTGACAAGCAGCGGATTTCTTTGTAGTTTATCACCTCAGCACGATACAAAACAATGCGAACTTGCATTCTGAGGTGATAAACAGGGGGGTCCGTAGAGTAGTTGTCTACACGTCTGACTCTAAATCAGATGGTCATGGGTTCGATTCCCACCCCTCCACACCCTTTAATATAAAGGGATTAAAGTCTATATGACTATAAACGAATGGAAAAAGTCTACGGACGTAAAATCAAGCAAATACTTACCACTGTAAGACGCATTTAAGTAACATCAAAAACATGTCGATAAAGAAGAGCTCATGCAATGATTGTAAACTCCACAGGTGTATAAAGTAGAGATAGGTGGGCATATGGCCTGCGATGCCGGTCCAATTAGGTGGGTGTGTGCACAAAAAAGCACCACCCAAAACAGAAAATAAGAAGAAGAAGAAGAAGAAGAAGAGGTGATAAACTGCAAAGAAATCCTCTGCTTGTCACTTTTATTTAAAAGAGGGGAAGTCGATGAAGAGAATTCTCTCTTGCGACATTCGCCCTTTTACCAGATAGACTTTTGTTCTATATTTTTAAAGATATTCATTCGAAAACTTTTTCAAGAAATGCTTGCTTTGAGAGGTCCTTCGAAAATTCAGAAATTTCTTCATAAAATCTTTTTAAATTTCATCGGAAAATTCTCCAAGCATTTCCTCGAATTTTTTGGCCTTTCTCGTATACAAAGTATACGTAAAGACTATAAGATCACTAAAAAACCGAACTTTTGATAGAAGGCTTGGAGATCCATAGTGTTGTATACCAATCGACTAAGCTCGACGAATAGAGGTGATGTCTGTGTGTGTGTTTTTTTTTCTTCCTAAGCAATGGAGGGGGAATCTGCTCAACAGACATCCTGGGTTGTCCAGGAAGTGCGGGATTAGGGACCACCTCCAACAGCAAACGAGGGAGGCAGGACTACATCCCTGACCCGCTAAACCGTTTCCATTGCCGCCAAGCCCATCGTCCCTTCGATACAACCAGAAAGTAATGCTTCAAAGGGGGGCCAGTGCACAACGCACTCTAGAGGTTAGCTGCGTGTCCTTGCAGCATCGAACATCGTTACTCGCTTTTTTAGAAGAACACCATGGTATCGTGCCAGCGCATTGCCGGCTTTCCAGGTGGCCTTACCACGCCCTATGTCCTCGGAAGGTGGGAAGGGTCGACTTCGCGCCTGCTTCCCTCTGCACGACTGGTATCATGGATGACGATGCCGCGTGCACCTCAAATTGACCTCTCTGCCTACGCCTGCCCCAGCCTTGACGAGGACCCCTTTCCGTCCTCGGGCTCGAGCCTCGAGTGTCCGAACCGGTGTAGATACTGTCTGAAGCAACCATGGCCTGTAAGGACCTCGGTCAGGTGGAAAGTAATTTCCCCATGGCGCCTCTTGACCCACGTACCTATCTCCGGTATCTCCCCTTCTCTTACGCTGGATAGCTATCTCCGCGGATTTGGTAACCGACAAGATAGCGTCTACGGTCGACTCACCCTTTCGGAAGCCAAACTGGTTACTCGATAGACCATCCGCACTCTCCTTGTGTATCAACAACCTGATCCTCTCGAGCACCTTCCCCGCCGTATCAAGCAGGCATATTGGTCTATATGCTGACGGATCCCCCGGTGGTTTACCCGCCTTTGGCAATAGGACCAAGCTCTGTCTTTTCCATGCTTCAGGGAAGACTCCCTCGTCCAGGCATCTCTGCATGACAGATCTGAACATCTCGGGAGCCTCAGCAATAGTCGCTTTGATGGCCAGGTTCGGAATACCATCCGGTCCTGGCGCCTTACCTACACTAAGGGACTGTACAATCCCCGCAAGTTCCACCACGGTTACTCTTCCCTTGTCGGCCAACCTGGCCCCTGGCAGCTCCACAAAGTAAGGCCAGCGACTTGGGTCATGATGTGGGAAGAGCCCCGCGATGATCCTCTCCAGCATCTCTGGAGACCGCTCTGTGGGGGCCATCGCCCCACGTGTCTTGGCCATTACGACCCTATAGGCGTCACCGGATTCGCGTTGGCTCTTTGACACAGACCCTCGAAGCAGGCTTTTTTGCTTGATCTAATCTCAGTCTTCAGAGCGGCTCTAGCGGCCACGAACGCCACCCGTCGTTCAACACGCACTTCTTCTGTGCGTGCTCGCTACATCGCAATTGGTTCGCAATTGCGTGAGTCCACCAGTAAGCCGGTGGCTTCCCATTCCTAGGGTGGACTTACCAGGCACTTGAAGCAAACTTCGAGTTGCTCGTATATGCCCACAGGGCACACCGACCATCCCACCTTGACGCTCCCTAACTTGTCTACCTGTCTACCTTGGAGGCGTCCGCTGCAGATATCCGAACCAATGCTACCTGCGTCCCTGCCAGAGCTTTCCGTAGCCGAACGGCTGCGGTGGGCGTCTCCACTTCACACTGTCGCCGCAGTGCGTGACGAACTCTTCGACTTCGGTGATCGCGTTCAGTTCTTTAACCCTTAGATTCACCTACGTCGTGAGTGCCCTCACCTTGACCGTCTAGCCTAGGACTTCGTCCGCCAACTTCTTGTAGGCGGCGCCTTTTTGCGAGACGCCCGCTTCAGTTCGAGGATCATCTCGCCCGTCCGAGTACGTCTTATTCGACGTACGTCGGCGCCGAGTTCACCGAGCTTGACGTCACTCCTCATCGCCTTCAAGACGTCCAAGTACTTAGCCTCGTCCGTCTTGATGACTCGGGCATTGCCTCTTGAGCGATTGGCGCCTACCGTAGACTTCTTGCTACCCTAATTCGCCTGGGCCTTTTTTTCGGCCCTTGACATCTTCGGTTTCCTCTTGTTCTTGACCAGAGTCCAGGAGGCATCATCCCTCTCTATTTCCCTGGTCTGGGGCGGCGGAGAGCTCTCAGCCTGCCGTAAACTCTTGCCACCGTATTTCCTGGGTGGACGGGCCTTTCCAGGTCCTTCCTCCCTCGGTTTTGGAAGGTACCTGGCCGGGGTTCAGCTTCTCAGCCCCACTACCCTTGTTCGGGGTAGTAACCCTCCGCGTTTTTTAGCGGCCCCCAGGGGGCTCATCCCCTGGAGACTGTCTCCCCAGTTTTTTGTGCCTGCTTCGTTGGAGCAGTCACCCCCGACGTGCCCGCGAATACTTGAGCCTCAGTCTGAGTAGACTTTGGCACCACCGTCTTCGCTGGCACGCCCTCGGTCGATTCGACCTTGCCCGAGCCCGCTAATCCTTGGGCCTCAGTCTGTGTAGACCACAACTCCACGGATTTCACGGGTTCGCACTTGGCCGTCCCGACCGCCCTCTCCAGCTTGGCGTCCAACATCGACTTTCGAAGTTTCAGCATGCTCCCCTTGAGGTCCTTACTGATATTACGCTTCGATGACGCAACGTCGATGATGGTGTCCAGTTGTTCCGTCGCCACTTCGAAGGCCGAAAGCCCATTGCGTTTTCGGTTCATCGCCATCACAAGCCATGGGCCGTCCATAACCTCTACCGGCGTAGCCGGGGAGAAGGTTAAGTGGCCCATGTTGGCTGGTGCTGTGCATCGAGCTGCCGACTATTGCCTCTGGCCGTCCCTAAACACGGGCGATCACTTTGACGTAGTGTGTTGCGGTGTAAGATCTACCAAACAGAGCCCTAGCTTAATCCATTTTTCTAGCTAGGGCAATAAGTTGTGGTAATTAAGAATTCATCGTATTTAGTCCTCGCTACCAACAGCAGTCTCAGAAATATAAACTAATTAATTTTACGCTAATTAATTTGAACGCTTTAAAAATTTCTATCAGAAAATAGTTCGAAGGGTCATATAACCCATATTTATATTTTGTGTAGTTACAAAATAAGACCGGAGCAAGTTTTATTTTCTTCTTCTGTTTCCACCCCCTAAATTTTTTGTGGGTTTATTTTATTAAGGGGGAGAATTCAGAATTTACTGGAAGAATAATAAAATATTGAGCTTTCCCAGAAAACTCTGTGAGAAAACTGTGTAAGATCTCCCAAACAGAGCCCTAGCTTAATCCATTTTTCTAGCTAGGGCAATAAGTTGTGGTAATTAAGAATTCATCGTATTTAGTCCCCGCTACCAACAGCAGTCTCAGAAATAAAAACTAATTAATTTTACCTTGCAGACAGTTGAAAGACTCGAATTCTTCTTGTTTGAGGCTAGACTGTATGCAGCGGAAACAACTTTTTGGTCCTAGGCTGAACTAACTGCTGGAAAAATCGAGTTATTAAATACGGGTTTAAATACGTACTAACTCTTCTTGAACTGGTGAACAATGGTAGTGAGAGGAACACACGGAATTTCTTATTACTGAACAGAAATGGTCTTGTAGACAGAGCTAAATCCCGGGTTTTCATTGTTTTACTGGTGATATTCTAGAAGCAAGACAAGGATGTGGCTAGAACTCCGATGCATGGCCAAAAACAGTATCACTGTTCTGTTTTCTCAAGAAAGGATTGATTTCCTATTGATAAGGGGCGCGCCTTCAATGGGATTGCTCTCTGTGAAGGGTCTAAATAGCGGGACCTTGTCATGGTGCTCTTGAGAAAACAAAACAACAACTGTATCGAAAACAAAACAACAACTACTGCATTGCTTATCAATAGTAATGAAGTAATTCGACATGCACTTAAACACTAAGGATACGGGTAACGCTACAATAGATCTAATAACAGGTCGCAGTGGCTCACCCGAACAGGAAAAAAAATTGCCTCTGGCCTCCTAGGGGGAGACCTGAATAACCCACCTCTTGCGAAGGGGTTGTCATCTACACACAGGACCGGATTTAGCCGGATGGGGGCCCCGGGGCCGACAGTATGTGGGGGCCCCGAAATGTACAAAAAAGCTTGGTTTTGGTACACAAGGTTTGTGGGGGCCCGGGGCCACGCCCCCCCCCCCCCATAAATCCGGCCCTGTCTACACAACTACCACTAATTGGAGAATTGCCTTCGTTTTCCATTTTGATCCCACGAGTTGCTCGGGAAAAGAGGTCCTATTATTACTTGTATTGTTATGTACTTAATGATCTACATATCTGTAGATTTTGGCACAGTCAATAAACCTCATAAAACAATCTTTCAAGCAGACAAGCACGATGGTTCGTTGGTGGCAAATTTATTTACAAATTTGACGAAGATCATAGAATTATCAATTAGAAAAATAAGGCTAGTTTACAATAGGATAGTAGAAAGCTTTAGAAGGCATAAAACACAAAAAAAAACATTAGTTTTTAATCCAACTTTATTTCAATCACTTGGCAAAAAACTGACACCTTTCGTAAATGTGTTGATCATGACGAATGCCCACTTTGGTTGATCCCGTGGAACCATGTGACCGGCATCTCGAATCAACACTTCCAGTAAATTGTTCACCAACTTGAAGTATCCTGCTATTTCCCCGTCAACGTAGTAGATGTATCTACCGGCAGTTTGGTACTGATCCGCTCCATCGAAGGGCAAGTTTTTCAAATAATTTACCATCATAGGATAGGCACAGATGATGTCCAACTGCCCGTTGTAGATCATCATTCGATAGTGTGACAGCAGCTCCGCGATCCAAGGAGCAACCGTGTCCAGAATGTCATGCTTCAAGTACTGGAAAACCTTATTTACACTATCTAAATCGTGGTATGGGAGATCGCCTACATGAATAGCTGTTCTTGTTTCCGCTAGTTTCAAAAATCCTATGAGATAGAATTCATCTTGAGGGTCCTCCACCGTGTTCAAGTAGTTATAGTATGTAACAAATCCGGAGATGTTTTTAAAGTACGAAGCGCCTTCTTCGTCACCATTTAGCAATTCATCCATCAGTTGGAAAGCACACTGATAATCGTTTTGTTTGACACATTCCGCCGCAGCAGCTTCATCATGATCGAATCTCTCCTTCGCATTGATATCGATCAATCCCAACTGATAAAGGTAGTCTCCGTAGTCGAGTTGATTAAGCGGATCACTGTAACCGTTCCCAATTGCTAAGCCTTGCAAGTTAATCTTGATCTTTGCCGAAGGATTATTTTTATGAATGGTATAACCAATGGCAGGTACATATTTTCCCGCATAAGATTCACCACTCGCGTAAAATGCATTCTTCTGAAGATCGGGGAACAACTGGAAAAACTGAATCAACGCCTCGTACAAATTATCTCCCACTTGTGTTTGGTTTCGCGCGTATCCGTCTTCGTTATCTGTAAAGCTGAACCCAGTTCCAACGGGGTTATCAATGTAAATCAGGTTGTGATTGATGTGCCAGGAGTACTGTCGCGGAACGGCTTTCAGATTTTTGGAAATGAAAAACGGACCGTTTTCTTCGAAAAGGCCGAACAGAGAAGAAGCACCTGGTCCACCTTGAAGCCAAAGCAACACGGGGGCATTCGCTGAGTCATTCTTCGCAGGAAAGTACCAGAAGAATAGATTCGAATTGTATCGTTTGTCGACGGTGAAAAATCCAGTGTAACTTTCAAAACCGACTATACGACTGTGATTAACTCGAGCTGCGGTTTGGGCTTCCTTGATCTTCCCGGCTTCCAAGTAGGGAGTAATGAATAACGGTTCACCGTTGTTCCCTTTGATGCGCGGTTCCGACGAATAGACTCCACGCCTTATGAACTGCGCATATGGATTGATAAACGAAGCACTGACAGAACAACATAGAGCGAAGGTCAAAACTAACGAATGACAAACTCTGGATTTAAACTGCACCATCATTGAATTTCCTTTATGTTGTTCACATGCACATGAATACTGTGAAAAATTAATCTAATTATCAATAAGGAGGATTCAATCAAATTAAACGTGAACTGCTTCAACCAACTGCCTGACTAGTACTGATGATTGAACTAACTATGTGATGATGTCTGTTGAAAGCATTTTGTAGATGTTCATTGTTCAGTGTTCACTGTATGTATTGCAATCTTCCTCTAATTGAAATCAACGTTTCATGTGTGACTATAGTGATAATAATTCATTCATAATTAAGTTGATGCAAAACAGTAGCATGAATGCATTCTGATCCGAAATACCGACTCAGTTTTTAAATAGTACCATATGCTCGTTGATTACATAGATACTGGTAACAACCATGTTCCCATCTAAATTATTATGCCTATCGTATTGGAAACGACTGGAAATAGTTTTTATGTAGAAATTATGGCTATCTCAGTCTTTAAAACCATTAAACGATTAGCGTTTTACTCTGCCCGACGTTTCGGCCATTGGATGTGGCCTTTTTCAAGGGAAAAATTGGTCAATCGTTTTTGTCCTGTAAATTAGGAAGAATCATTTATCAAAGCTCTCGTAGATCAGCAAAATTTATCCGCAATACATACAACATGTGCCAAGGCATGTGCTATCAAAGCATTCATAGCCTCATTTCACCACTTGGCCCTCCTGCTTCCGATGTCGATTCCGACCACTTCAAAATTGAATGTTATTGACCCAACATCCATATCCATCCATTTCTTGATCCGAGATCCGATAACGATTTCAATCATCGATCGATCCACTTCAGAGTTGGATTTTCTTGTTCCAACCATTTGATATTAGTATATGATTTGTCACGATTTTCAAATCTCTTTTCTCTGCTATGTATTTGCAAGTACGTCAGTTCCTCCCACTAAGAGCAAGAAACAGCCGTTAGAACACTATGAGCTGTAAGTAAATAACTTTCAGCAATTTTAATGATCTTTCAGCCTGGATGATCCAACAGATTCCATACGAGGATCCAGAAATGCCCACGACTCTACCTAGTTCCTAACATATCTCACCATATTTTGCAAATTAGTGTAAAAGCTCACAAAGGGACATACCGCCTAATATACTGCTTAGGGTAAAACGACCTATTATGGAGGGGTTAAGCACCGTTTCAAAATTCAATTGATTACAAAAATTCTTCAAAAATTACCTGTTGGTCGAATTCCACATTGTAGTAGTTGAATAGGATGCTCGTTAACTATAGTTTCGTAAATATTACGTGAATTGTGCTGAACTTATGTTGTTTTGTTTTATCACAATAAAACAAATGACTGCAATAATAGGAAGCAGTTGCCTATCGATGCGATGTTTTCTGAAAGTCAGTCCTATCGTTGCGGTATTGCCTGTATTTCTTATGGAGAGCCATATCACAACAATAGGACCTTAGCACTACCGCAATAATAGGCTCAAGGGATTCAAATTTTTAACGAAAAATGGTGATTTTTCATCATTTTGAACGGAATTTTGTCAAACAAAAGCTGTTCTAGTCGTTAATTCGAAGAGTTTTAGCGTACCCACAATTGTTTTCAATGGTATTATATCCAGAATGGACTACTTTAACACTACCGCAACATTAGGGCATACCACAACGATAGGACGTTTTACCCTATATGTTATATAAAGCATCGTCAATCCACTAAACTTTTTAATCTTACTGTTCTACAGGATGAGCCAACATATTGAAGAAAATCTCGTTAATAAAAATTTATAAAACTTTAAGGTGAAATTCAAAATGTTATTGGATTGTGAAATATAGACCTGTGCAACGGTTCATCGAATTCACTTACCCGATGGATTTTGACGTTTGAGCGGGTCGTCTTCTCGAACAAAAGTTCATTTTGCGTTCATTATGCGACCCGCTCAAAGGTCATAATTTTTTGGGGGAGTTCATTTTGCGTTAGTCTATTGCACATTTTTACTTAATAAGAGAGGGGTGCCCAAAAAATATTTCGCCAAGGGCGCCGGGAGTCCACGTTACGGCTCTGAACACATTATTAATAAATTCTATTAATACTCCAACAATTGTTCTATCGAGCTAACTGCACATAACAAAGAGACAAAAACACCAAATTAAAACAATTACATCACATGACTGCCGTAATATGCATATTTGTCCCATGTTTGCTGGGATCCCTATGTACATAGGACAATTATGCGTATAACGGCAGATGAGGAGTTAACTTTTTCACCTCTCTGCCTATTTATTAAAAAACTCCACACGCGCGCACTTCTAGACCTTTCTAGAAAAGTTGACTAGTTGAGTTGACTACAACGTAGGAACAGACGCCATTCAGCAGGGACGGAGTCTTTCAAGTCGGCTCGGAAAGTCTACAAGAATGCTCTTTGATCTGCTGAACGATCCGGCTGGAAAAACCTTTGTGCAAATGTTTCCAATTTGAGTGACGCCAGTAGGTTAACCCTTTTGTTACCGACAAAAAAAAACACCCTTACGTTACCGACAGGGTACCCGGGTACCCACGGACTTAAAATGATCATAACATTGTCAGTTTTTCACCGATTTTGACGATTTTGGTTGCTACAGATGCAGGAACTTACCCGCTATTCGATACATGTTACAGAGAACCGATTACCCGGTAACCGGAATTCCGGATTAACTGGGCCAAGTCTCAAAGTATGTGTAAATTGAAGATATTCAACCAAATGAAGATTTCTTGCGTCATGACTAATAAACTTCGTTGGAAATTTAAAGAATATAACTTAACTACGTTACAGGACCATCTTATGAATTAATCTCGGAACGGTTATTCCGGAAACAGGTTCCCGTGGGGCCTAAAGTGGCCACAAACTTATTCTGAAGAAACCCTGGCAATATGGGAATCAAAATTCATGAAATTGTTTCGGAAGCATGATCTGATAAGTAATTGGATGGTTTGACAACGGACCAGTCATCCTGGAACAGGTTCCCGTGGGGCCTAAAGTGGCCACAAACTCATTTTGAAGAAGCCCTGACAATGTGGGTATAAAAATTCATGAAATTGTTTCGGAAGCATGATCTTTTGGGTTATTAGGCCATAAGATGGTTTGACAATGGACCGGTCATTCTCAAACAGGTTTCCGAGGGGACCCTCATTTAAAAGAAACACTTGCTATCTTCTTTTTCCGTTATATCTTGTCAAAAAGACTTGAAAATTCTTGACAGGTACCGTCAACTGGGGGGAAGATGATCATTTTTAAGACAAAACATGCAATAACAATGTATGTTTACATTTTAAATCGAAACAAATATTTTCAAAACATGTACTGCTGTACGTTGCAATAATCAACAACTTTAGCTTTCTGAAATGCATTCGCATTTATTAAAATAAATTAAATCATCACACATTTTTTGAATAATCTGGTTTGGGGTGAAGTTGATCGAGACAGCTCTACTAAAACCATTATGACCTAGTAGTCAAAATACACTAGGTTATTTGTATGAATGTTGAATTTACTCCGTAAAGAAGTCTAAGAAGTCAATATTTGAAACGAAAATAGCGTCATTTATGACTATCTCTTGCTTTCTTCCACAAAATACATTTTCTTGATTATAATCGAAAAACTCGGATTTCTACCTAGCGGCAACATTACTTGAACGGAGAATATTGTTGACTACCGTTTCATAAAAAAATTGGCACTTTTGACTGACACATCAAATGATCATCTTCACCTCAATGATCATCTTCCCCCCAGTTGACGGTACTCAGAAATGATTTATAATGAACCACAGGCGCTGTAAGTATCAGTGGTGTTTGCTGCATAATTTACAAAAATAAAAAGAACGACTGAAATTTTCAAAAAATTTTGTGGATGCAAAATGGGTCAAAAACGTGACAAAAGCGGAACGTGATGAAATCGGGTAGAAAATGTGAAAAAGTCGGAGGTAGATAAAATCGGGGAGTGACAAAATCGGGTCAACACTGTGTAACTTTTCACTTCTCTCTTCTCATTTCTCTCATTTCACTTTTCACTTTTTACTTTCCACTTCTCACTGCTCACTTCTCACTATTCACTCCTCACTTTTCATTCGACCCAATAACCATTCGGCCTAACAGCCATTCAGCCTGATGACCCAACATCAGTCCCATCTTCTTGGAAAAACATGTTTCCGAAAATATTTCAAGAATTTTGATGCCAGGGTGTCTTCTAAATGAGTTTGTGGCCACTAAAGGCCTTTGACTGTTGACTGTTCTGGTTGATATCCATCCTATGGTTTCAACTTTATGAATAACATGTTTCAGGAACAATTCTAAGAATTTTGATACCCATATTGCCATGGTTTATTCTAAATGAGTTTTTGGCTCCTACTGGCCTTCCGGGAACTTGTTCCAGAATGACAGTTCCGGTTGATATCCATCCTATGGTCTCAACTACATGGAAACATGTTTCCGGAACAATTCCAAGAATATTGATACCCATATTGGGAGGGTTTCTACCAAATGAATTAATGGTCACTTTAGGCCCTCCCCTCCGGGAACCTGTTCCCGAATGACCGTTCCGGGTCATATCCAATCTATGTTCTCAAGTACATGGAAAACATGTTTCCGGAACAATTCCAAGAATTTTGATATCCATATTAGGAGGGTTTATTCAAAATGAGTTTTTGGGCACTACGGGCCCTCCGGGAACCTGTTCCAAAATGACCGTTCCGGTAGATATCCATCCTATGGTCTCAACTACATGGAAACATGTTTCCGGAACAGTTCCAAGAATATTGATACCCATATTGCCAGGGTTTATTCTAAATGAGTGTTTGGCCCCTACGGACCCTCGGGGAACCTATTCCAAAATGACCGTTCCGGTTGATATCCATCCTATGGTCTCAACTACATGGAAAATATTTTTCCGGAAGAATTCCAAGAATTTTGATACCCATATTGCTATGGTTTATGATAAATGAGTTTTTGGCCACTACGGGCTCTCCGGGAGCCTGTTCCAGAACAACCGTTCCGATTCATATTCATCAACTACATGGAAAATATTTTTCCGGAACAATTCCAAGAATTTTGATACCCATATTGCTAGGGTTTATGATAAATGAGTTTTTGGCCACTACGGGCTCTCCGGGAACCTGTTCCAGAACAACCGTTCCGATTCATACCCATCCTATGGTCTCAACTGCATGGAAAACATGTTTCCGGAACAATTCCAAGAATTTTGATACCCATATTGCTAGGGTTTATTCTCAATGAGTTTTTGGCCACTACGAACTCTCCGGGAACCTGTTCCAGAATGACTGTTCCGGTTCATATCCATCCTATGGTCTCAACTACATGGAAATTATGTTTCCGGAACAATTCCAAGAATGTTGATACCCATATTGCCAGGGTTTATTCAAAATGAGTTTTTGGCCACTTTGGGCCCTCCGGGAACCTGTTCCAGAATGACCGTTCCGGTTCATATCCATCCTATGGTTTCAACTATATGAATAACATGTTCCCGAAACAATTTCAAGAATTTTGATACCGATATTGCCAGGAATGAATTTGCGGCCACTATAGGGCCCACGGGAACCTATTCCGGGATGTCCGTTCCGAGTCCATATGATCACGTGGTCCTAATACGTTGGGAAGTCATAATCCCCGAATTTTCTGCGAAACTGGTAACTCAGGTTACAAGAAATCATCATTTGGATTCTATAAAATCAACTTCTCCATTTTTGAGACATGGTCTAGCAAATCCGGAACTCCGGTAACCATGTAATCCGGATCGGTCCTATGGATCATGGTGCATGGATCGGATAGAGGATGAATTTCTTGATCCATAGCAAACGGAATCGTCCAAATCGGTTGAAAACTGACGAAGTTATGGTCATACTAAAACATGGGTACCCGGGTACCCTGTCGGTACGTTACAGGGTAAAAATATTCAGAAGCCCCTCCCCAAGCCCCCCCTTACTGGATTTTCATTTTCGTACCACCCAAACCTTAATTTTGCCGAGTTTGAAGATGTCACGGAGTTTCAATTTCCTGCGATGTTTAAAACCCTAAAAAAAATTCACTTGAAAACGAAAAAGGTACCCGGGTACCCTGTCGGTAACAAAAGGGTTAAATAAAATTCTTGCAAGATCCAAAGATTTCCAAGTTGGCGAAATTCGCAAGCCAAATGGCGACTACACTTCTTCTGAGGAGGAAGCATTAGAACACCTATTTGATACACACTTCCCTGGATGTGTCGATGTAGCATCTTCGGATGTTCCTGATGTCATGTAGCTACGGGTCTTGGGTTCAGGCTCGTAGAATCATAATTACTGAATCGATTCAATGGGCTCTTAACAGTTTTGCTCCTTACAAATCTCCAGGGGAAGATGGGATTTATCCCGTTCTTCTTCAGAGGGGTTTTGAGCATATCAAACATGTTTTGAAAAAACTTTTAGTATGCAGTTTTGCAGGATTTACCCAACAGTTGTACGACCAATTTTGGCTTATGGATGTCTTGTGGGGTAGCAAAAGGGTGAAGTGAGGACAATTCAGTCTAAATTAGGCCAACTTCAAAGAATGTGCCTAATGGCACGACTCCCACGGCTGCTCTCGAGGTTCTCTTCAACGTGGCCCACTACACATACATCTCAAACAAGAAGCACTTTCTTGTACTTACCGATTATGGGTTCTCGGTTTCTAGGAAGTGAATACTGTAAACCGCAGTTCTACACACACTACGTTGTTACAGCTCATGGTTGATTGGGACAGAACTGTGCTCGCTCCAAGTGATCTTACACTCGATAGTAGTTTTTCTTATAAAACATTTTCAACAACATTCTCCTCGCGGGATGAGTGGACATCTGGCTATTTGGAGAGAAGTATGTCAAACAGCATTGTTTGTTACACTGACGGCTCCCTTTTCGAAGTTAGAGCGGGTGCAGGTGTCTACTCGCGTGAGCTGAGATTGGAACAGTCCCACTCACTGGGTAGACACTGCACTGCGGAAATATATGCCATTATATGTGCAGTGCAATCCGCACTGCAGAAACACATAATGGGCAAAGTAATATCACAGACAAACAGACGTAACAGCTTGAACATTTTTCTGAAAAATCCATCGCTCAATTCTTCCACCACCATCTAGCGAGCACGTTACACGAAACAATATTTCGTATGACATTGTCACCAGAAGGCGCTAGAGTGAAATGTCAAAGTCGAAGGATTCAGACGCTAGCGCCTCTAGTTGTGAAACGCTCAATCGATCAAATTCAAATTTTCTATAGTGTTACGTCTGTTTGTCTGTGGTAATATAGTTCTGTTCAGATAGCCAAGCAGCTATCAAAGCTCTCGCTTCGGCCAACTCAAGGTCGAAGTAAGTAATCGCATATCGAACTCGTTAATACGTTACACCAAATATTATATATTAACAATATAGCTCACTTCATAAATCTCCATATATTAGGCAACGGACAGCATAATCACACCATCTTGCGTCACAAAGGGTAACTAACGCCTGAAAACGATAGCCAAGGGGTGCCATAATTGCAGAAATTACACTTAATTTTCAATGTTTAACTATTTGAATTATTTTTTTTAAATTTTTTTTTCAAACTAAGGTATCAAAATGGGGTCAAAGGATAATTTCTAGCATATTATTTCGTCATGTTATACTGCATATTGCACTCTACTTTTAAACAACGGAAGGTCTCTTTATTACATTGCTTGCCCTTTGTGACACCGCGTCGCTACTGTGTTGTCCGTTGGAATCAGCCAGAGTGAACTATATTGTTAATATAGTATATTTGGTTACACCTTATATGGGTACCTGGCCATTCTTCCATAGCTGGAAACGAATTGGCTGATGAGCTCGCACTGGAGCATCACAAGACTTTATTGGTCCTGAGCCAGCTATTCCAATATCTAAGTGTTGGGTGAAGCGTTTGATTAGCTCTTGGGCTTCCACTCAGCACAAACGGTATTGGAGTAGTTGAACAAACAATATTGTATATCCGAGAGCCATCTCCGGTAGTAGCAAACTATTTGGCTAATCTGTCTAAACAGAATTCGAGTGTCTTAGTCAAGGCCTTGACAGGTCACTGCCGACGCAACTATCACATGGCAAATATTCAACGTGTTGAATCATTTGTCTGTGATGGCTATGAATCCGATTATGAAACTTCTTATCATCTGATATGCCCAGTTTATGCGCAACTGCGTTTCCAAATATTTTGTAAACACTTACTAAGTGAATTTGACCACAGAAACCTGAATCTTCAAAGTATTCTGTTGTTCATAACTTGTTGAGCTTTTGTACGTGTTGTATACGTTGTATGCCCTCTTCAAGGGTCCCTTTCACAAACTTCCCATTTTTCTCCCATCCATATTCCTTTCCTTTTTGTTCACTTACTTTTCCGTCAGGTGCGTGATGAGAAAGGCTGTGAAGGCGATGGCACAAATCTCTTAAATTGAGGTGAACGTGCCCCAGGAGCCGACGTTTTGATACCTGATACCTGATGTGCTTCATATGGTCCATATTACCCACACCAGAACGTGTCCGTTTCACCCCACCATGATCCAATTTCACAAAAAATCGAATTTTGAGAGAAATCATCAATTCAACCCGTACACAATCTTTGGATAGACTAAGTCTGAGAGGTTTGGAGGTTGGTACTCGGATTCCGATGGCTTTTCCGCAAACGTGACTTTTAAGTGGTCTTGTTGTGTAGGGGTTATTACGCCTATCTAGAGAGTAGGAGGTTGAGGGTTCGAGTCCCTCCAAGACACGTGGATTCTTTTTCGCAAATTTCATATCAATTTGTCCATTTCGAAACATGTGCTGTGAACAGCCAAGATATTTAACAAAAAAATGGTTTTCGTACGGCCGGGTTGCCGAATAATATGCAATTAATTTCCCGGTTGGTTCAAGCGCCAATAAGGCGGATTACTGGCTAACTATAGTGATCGTGTATAGCTTACTGGGGAACTATTTTTCACTATCCCCGTGATTTATGTTCAGACACGTTATAAAATGCTCAACCGGATATCACGATCACACTCGCGCACCTTTATCAAACAACGGTTACAGCCAGAAGCCCCACCAGAGCGTCCGTGTCCTTTTTATTATCTCCCCCTCTGCTCTTCTCTTTTTTTGCATCTCTTCTACCCGGACAATTTTTCTACCTCCTGGTGCGTAAGCGTATACGCCTATAGGCGTACGCGTAGGCGTATCGTGGGGATAGAACACAGTGACGCTGTGTTGAGAGGGCAATTTCAAAAGGGATTTTAACAATTTTAATTCTAACTCCTATCATTAAGAAAATTACATATATTTTATAATAATGTTAATTCTATGGGACATGGTATATGTTACACTAGCGAGTAACACCATATAATGAACATTCGTCAAGCAAATGGTTTTCCAGTGTAATGGTTTTCCAGTGTAACAAATGTGTAGAAAGAGATGAACCGGTCAAGGGCCGAAAATCTCTTTAATAAAGACACACAAAAAATGAAAAAAGGCAGCTCTAAATATCATGGATTCCAAAATATCCAACCCAACGAATATTTCCATATACACGAGCACCACCAAGCGGAAAAGTTCCGAAATAATATGATTTGTGACACTTTCGTTTTGACCTTTGGAGCAAATTTGTAGAAAACTACAATTTTTTAAATCTTACGGATTCCACAATATTTAACTCAACGAGTATTCCTACAATACACTAGCGCCTTCAAGCGTACGAGTTCCGAAATAATATGATTTGCGACAGTTTCATTTTGACTTCATGAACAACTGTGTAGAAGGTTACAATTGGGTTGTTTAGCTCAGAAAAATATCGAGTTTTTTGCAGTTTAATATAAAGAGCATGCTTTTCTGATCTCCGACATATTTTTATTTTGTTTGTAAACCTTTTATTTACATTTTTATACAGCAAACAATAAGCCATTTTAATCGATAGAATGACACTAACATTCATAGAATGACATTTGGCCCATGCAGCATAAGAACAAATTTTTAGTCCCATATAAATTTAAAATGGAAATTAAAAATAGTTCCGGGGCTCCAAAAATTCTGAAAAATTGGGGTTAGGCTTAGTTTTTTATGCAGATTAAGAATATGTAAAAACATATATACCCCTAAACAACCCAATTTTCTAAATTTTACGGATTCCAAAATATCATCCTTATATCACCATGAACATCGAGCTGGTGAGCACCAACCACGCAATTTGTATGAATATCACGACTTGCTCCGACGTTTTGAGTCCCCGAGAGGTCCCGGTAGGTCCTATCGGAGGTCATAACGTTTGAACCGATATCTAATTTTGCTGAAAAGTATGTACGTCGGAAACATACGCTATAATAATGCGAAATGATAAGCATAAAACACTTTTGATTAGAAGATCTGTTTATTGAAACAATTTAAGACATCTTTCACAAAGAACCTTTGTGAGTGAAGGAGCTGATCATGTCGAACGCCCACTTGGGTTGATCCCGTGGAACCATGTGTCCGGCATTCCGGATCATCACCTCTTGAAGGCGTCCGGCCTTCTTCTTGTATCCAGCAACCTCACCGTCAACCCGATAGATTTCACGAACGGCCCGCTTGTACTCGTTATCACCATCGAACGGCATCTTCATTAGGAAGTTCACCGTCATCGGGTAGGCACAGATGACATCCAGCTGACCGTTGTAGAACAGCACACGATAATGGGACAGCAATTTTCCAACCCAGGGAGCCACGGTTTCCAATGTGTCGTCGGATAATTTTTCCGCCACTTTGTTATCTCCATCTGAATCGTTGAACGGTCGCTCACCAACGTGAATAGCCTTTCGAACCTCCGGGTTACTGAGAAACTCTACAAGGGCGCTGTTTTGACTGTTGCATTCATCTCCCTGTACGTAGTTATAGTAGGACGAGAATCCTGTAACCCGTTTAAAGAACGAATCCTGCCCGTCAACGCCGTCGAACAGACCTCCGATGAGGCGATTCGCACATTGCATGTCTTTGCGTTTGGCACACTCGATGGCGGCAGCCGTGTCCTGATCGAACTTCTGTCTTCCATTCATATCGACCAGGCCCAGTTCATAGAGGTACTCTCCGTAGTTCAGCTGGTTCAGAGGATCAGTGTAGCCGTCACCAATAGCCAATCCCTGCAGGTTGATTTTAGGTTGGTCTTGCGAAGTATGCATAGCATAAGCGAAGGCAGGAACATATTTCCCACCATAGGATTCACCAGCGATGTAGAATGGATGAGTCAACAAATTGGGAAACATAACGAAGAACTGGTGAATGAATTTCATCAGATTTTCGCCAACTTGCTCTTCATTGGTGGCGTAACCTTCCTCACTGTCGGTGAAACTGAATCCAGTTCCGACTGGATTGTCGACGTAGATCATGTGATGGTTCTGGTGCCAGGAGTATTCCCGTTGTTTGAGCGTATTGTTTGTTTGAACAAAGAATGGCCCATTTTCCTCGAACATTCCGAACAGTGACGACGCACCCGGACCTCCCTGTAACCATACTAACAAGGGGGCGTTCTCACGATTATTCTGTGCTGGCACATACCAGAAAAACAAATTGGAGTTGAATTTGGAGTCGACGGTCATAAATCCTGAGTAGCTCTCCACCGCACTCATCATTGGTAGATCGACGCGGGCTCTATTCCGAGCTTCTGCAATCTTGCCATCCTGTAACAGCGGTGTCAGGAACAAAGGTTCTCCACTTTCACCTGAACGACGGGGAGAGGCTGATCCTCGTATGAGATTTTTATACGGGTTCCATATTGCGTCACTGCATGTGGAGCAGGTGAACACAAACAGCACTAATAAATGTATTTTCGCCATGTTATTCTGACGAATCCTTTCTACGATGACCACCTGAGACAACTGGCATCCCAACAGTCCGACGATTTGCTTAAATAGTTGCCAATCGCAACTCATGGGCAAAACCTAAGACTATTACTCCTAAATATAATCAAGCCTTGCTCGTATATAAAAACAAATCTTAAAGTTAGCTGACTTTATAGTTTTTATGTGTTTTTCATGCATTAAAGAAATTTATGAGAAAAAAAATGCTAATTTGAGAATATGCACCATTATGAACATTATAATCTACCATTAAATCATTCGTTTCAGTATCTTGACCAGTTGTTCTTATCGATATTCCTCAATGGGTCAGTCGTTTGTTAGTCATAACTTATAGCTCCGAAATCCAAGAACCTATTTCAAAAAGCCTAAAAACCGCGTAAATTGCCGAATGTTTCGAACAAATCAATCTATATGATTATATAGCCTTTCAGTACACCATAGTATACAAAAGGCAAACACGTCGATTTTCATTAGATTAGTACTCTCGTTTCTACACTCGATGTCAATGAACAGTTTAAAAAAACAACATCCAATCAACGATTAATCAAATTGATAATGAACATATTTGAAATCTTCCCATTCCAGGGGTCGTCTTCACCAGTGGCCTGATGGCGGTGGCGGGCTGTGCAATGTTCGGCATATACTGCGTGCTCAGCATCATGCAGATTGCAATGATCTCCTCGCGGGATCGCATCTGTATGAAGTACAGCGTTCTCATCACACTGAAGCTAGTGCTGGTTGTGCTGGCTACATTCCTTTCGCTGGCGGCAGCTGGCCTGTTTGCCCTGCAGACCGACGACGATCGGACGGGGTACTACATCACACGGGGGATCTCGTTTTACCTGCAAGTCGTAACGGTGGGTCTGTCGTTGGCCCTGATGGTCCTCTCGGTATACGACAACATACTGACGAAGCGACCGGACGGCGATCCCACGATGATGGGCAACGCCAACGGGAACGCGACGACGTACAACAACCCGGGCTTCCGGGAGACAAATGGTGAGTACATTAGATATGTGAAACAACGGAAACTAGAATAGTAGTTTGTACAACTAGTTGCAAAAAGGTGATTTTTGTTGTATGTTTCTTCAACGAGACTTGCGCAACATGTTTATTAAGCACCCATTTCGTTGGTACGGAAAAGTAGGCCAGTAGGGCCAGTAGGTAGCAGTAGGTAGCAACGTAATAAAGAACACAAAAATGCTAATTATTGATATTTATGTTAGGATTCTTGTTCGTGTTTAATTTAATTTCCCACGATTCAGTATTTTCTTCATAACTTTTCTTAATAAGAAAAGTTACTGTTTTCATAGTAATTTTCATACAAACTTCAAACCGTGCGTCGTCAGTCCAATTACAACCAAATTAACTAAAAATGAGGAAGGATTATGAAATCAACTAATATCATTGTTTAAGCTAATCTACCAAAAATCCACACATTTTTATTGGCCAAGGTCCGTAGATTCAAGTTCTCGAAACTGTTCTGCATCGATCGCGGACCAATTAGTTAATCACCTTTTTAATCACACACAGTTTTTTTTCGAGATTTTAGTGGAATGTCTTCACTTTTCATAAAACTCATAAGACGAGTTCGTACTATTCCCGAGCAGGAGCGAAGACCTCGATAACAGAAATTGGTATGATTTAGCCTTGCATAAGAGGTAAAATACCAAAAAATAATACCAAAAACTTATATGCAGAATACTTGAGGCATAACATGCTTAGGTATTTCAATACCAAACGAATAATAATTGGTTATGCATTTGGTATTGAAATTCAATTTAATAGCTGAGTATGCTATGACTCAAGTATTGTGCATATTAGTTTTTGGTATTGAGGTGAACCGGTCTAGGGCCGAAAACCTCATTAATAAAGACAATAAAAAAAAAGTTTTTGGTATTATTCCTTTGGTATTTTACCTCTTATGCAGGGCTAGTTCATAACAGAGTATGGCTAGTTCATAACAGAATTAGGTATTATCTAGCCAATTTCTCCTGCTCGGGAATTGAGGTACTAATAAGTACGAGACACTGAAGACGACCTTACTGTTGAGGACGAAATACGTATATGTTAAAGTTATCCAGTGGTGGAATTGACCAAATCATGTTCGATCCCGCACTAATTAATTAACATATTTTGACGTTAGCTTTCTCAGTTCTATTTAATCAGGACGGCTAGTTTGGCATAGCCCAACGTTTCGGTCCCGTGTTCTGGACCTTTTTCAATGGATAGCTAGACTGCCGTTCTACACATAATTGTCCCATGTACATAGGAAATCCCAGCAAACATGGGACAAATATGCGTATGACGGCAGTAGAAACATTAAACGTTTTATAACATGGACACATTAACATGAACATTTGCATAAACATATGCTGTCGACGAACTCTCGTTACATACGGAATGAATGCCTTAACTGGGTAGTTGGAGGTTCTTGTAGTTGCCTAATATTACATTTTTTTGGTTTAGTTTAGCCAGATGCTAGAGCGATTAATTAAGATGCTGAGTGAAAGCTCTTGAGTATTCATTTTAGCTATGTAGGTTTTCTTTTAACCTGCGCTTAATGAGGAAGCGTCATTATCCCTATAAAGAAAAAAAAATCCCTATCCTAATTTGCATGCAAACTTGAAACGGCTTGTGCTAAATCAGTTGTAATCCACATGAGCTCGAATTTTCAGAGGACACTCAGAACATGATAAGGAATCAGATGAGCGCAGTGGAGCAAAATCGATTTTTGAACCACCCTAGTGGGGCAGCAGAGTCACCAATACGAGAGGGTATATTCTCCAGGGCAGCAGGGTCTATGTCCAAGGGCTTGACGATCCCTCCCCAGGCGAGTTGTGGGGCTTGCCTAGGAGGTGGTGGGGTTTGACAGTGGCCCCTGTTAAATCCCTATAAAAAGCTGCATGTATCCGCAAGTAGGCCCCACCAAAGCGACCGTTTGCCGCTCAAAGCGCACAAGCCCAAGTCCTGGTGTCAGGTGGGACACAAAACAGACCTGACACGACGGCCCTCCGACGAGACAGGAGGTTTGCGCAGGCTAAATAAGCCGCCTGGAAAACCAATAATTACGAACAATATAAGAGATAATACGACTCGATACAATCGGCAACGATCTAGGCGACGAATAAGGGATCACGATTGGAAGCTTTGAACATGGAACTGTAAGTCGCTAGGTTTCGCAGGTTGCGAGAGGATGATCTACGATGAATTACATCCCCGCAACTTCGACGTCGTGGCGCTGCAAGAGATTTGCTTGACAGGACAGAAAGTGTGAGAAAGCGGGCATCGAGCGGCTACCTTCTACCAAAGCTGTGGCACCAACAACAAGCTGGGAACCGGCTTCATAGTGCTGGGTAAGATGCGCCATCGTGTGATTGGGTGGCAGCCAATCAACGCAAGGATCTGCAAGCTGAGGATTAAAGGCCGTTTCTTCAACTATAGCATCATCAACGTGCAGTGCCCACACGAAGGGAGACCCGACGTCGGGAAAGAAGCGTTCTACGCACAGCTGGAGCAGACATACGATGGATGCCCACTGCGGGACGTCAAAATCGTCATCGGCGACATGAACGCACAGGTAGGAAGAGAGGAAATGTATAGACGGGTCATCGGACCGGATAGTCTGCACACCGTAACGAATGACAACGGCCAACGATTCAAGAACTTCTCAGCCTTCCGCGGAATGGTAGCCCGAAGCACCTTCTTTCCCCGCAAAAATATCCTTAAGGCCACATGGATATGACCTAACCAAGAAACGGAAAACCAATTCGACCACGTTCTAATCGACGGTAAATTCTTCTCCGACATCACGAACGTCCGCACTTACCGCTGGCGAATATTGAATCCGACCACTACCTCGTTGCAGTATGCCTGCGCTCAAAACTCTCGACGGTGTACAACACGGGCGGCTACAAGACGGTAGACTAGCCCAAGGATACGCGCAGCAGCTGGAAGTGGCACTCCTAACGGAAGAGCCGCTATTGGTAGCACCGCAACCGCTGCATTTGGCACGGTGCTCCCGGACTAGAGAAACGATTGGTATGACGGCGAATGTGGAAGTGGAAGAGAAGAATGCAGCCTGGGCGAGACTGCTGCAGCACCGCACGATGGCAAACGAGGCACGATATAAACAGGCGCGGAACAGGCAAAACTCGATTTTCCGGAGAAAAATGCGCCAGCAGGAAGATCGAGACCGTGAAGAGACGGAGCAACTGTACCGCGCTAATAACACACGAAAGTTCTATGAGAAGTTAAACCGTTCACGTAAGGGCCACGTTCCACAGTCTGAGATGTGTAAGGACATTAACGGGAACCTTCTTACGAATGAGCGTGAGGTGATCCAAAGGTGGCGGCAGCACTACGAAGAACACCTGAATGGCGATGTGGCAAACGAAGATGGAGGTATGGTGATGTACCTGGGAGAACGCGCGCAGGACAAAATTTTAACGGCTCCGGATCTCCAAGAAATCCAGGAGGAGATTGGCCGGCCCTTGGGGTTGACCAACAACCAGGAGAGCTATTTAAACACGGTGGTGAGGCACTGTCTAGAGCGCTGCACTGGGTCATTACCAAGATTTGGGAGGAGGAAGTTTTGCCTCAGGAGTGGATGGAAGGTGTCGTGTGTCCCATCTACAAAAAGGGCGATAAGGTGTTTTGTAGCAACTACCGCGCAATCACATTCCTGAACGCCGCCTACAAGGTACTCTCCCAAATTTTATGCCACCGACTAGCACCAATTGCAAGGGAGTTCGTGGGGCAGTACCAGGCGGATTTTATGGGCGATCACTCCACCACGGACCAGGTGTTCGCCATTCGCCAAGTAATGCATATATGCCGCGAATACAACATGCCCACACATCATCTATTCATCGACTTCAAAGCCACATATGATACAATCGATCGGGACCAGCTATGGTAGCTAATGCAAGAACACGGATTTCCTGATAAGCTGACACGGTTGATCAAGGCGACGATGGATCGGGTGATGTGCGTAGTTCGAGTTTCAGGGGCATTCTCGAGTCCCTTCCAAACCCGCTGAGTGTTACGGCAAGGGGATGGTCTGTCGTGTCTGCTATTCAACGTCGCTTTGGAAGGGGTAATACGAAGAGCAGGGATTAACACGAGTGGTACAATTTTCAATAAGTCCGTCCAGCTATTTGGCTTCGCTGACGATATAGATATTATGGCACGTAACTTTGAGAAGATGGAGGAAGCCTACATCAGACTGAAGAGGGAAGCTAAGCGGATCGGACTAGTCATCAATACGTCAAAGACGAAGTACATGATAAGAAGGGGTTCAAGAGAAGACAATGTGAGCCACTCACCTCGAGTTTGCATCGGTGGTGGTAGAAGAATTTGTTTACTTGGGCTCACTGGTGACTGCCGAAAATGATACCAGCAGATAAATTCGGAGACGCATAGTGGCTGGAAATCGTACGTACTTTGCACTCCGCAAGACGCTCCGATCGAATAGAGTTCGCCGCCGTACCAAACTGACAATCTACAAAGCGCTCATTAGACCGGTAGTCCTCTACGGACACGAGACCTGGACGATGCTCGTGGAGGACCAACGCCTTGGAGTTTTCGAAAGGAAAGTGCTGCGTACCATCTATGGTGCAGTGCAGATGGCGGACGGTATGTGGAGGAGGCAAATGAACCACGAGTTGCATCAGATGTTGGGAGTACCATCCATCGTTCACACCGCGAAAATCGGAAGATTGCGGTGGGCCGGGTACGTAGCCAGAATGTCGGACAGTAATCCGGTGAAAATGGTTCTCGACAACGATCCGACGGGCACAAGAAGGCGATGTGCGCAGCGGCCAAGGTGGATCGATCAGGTGGAAGATGTCTTGCGGACCCTCCGTAGACTGCGTGGTTGGCGACGTGTAGCCATGGACCGAGCCGAATGGAGAAGACTCTTATATACCGCACAGACCACTTCGGCCTTAGTCTGAATAAATAACAATAATAATATTCTTCAGGATGCTCTGGCGAAGCTAAAAGTACGACTGTGCAATGAAGGCTTAAGAACATTTCGAAGAGACGGGAGGGAGTCTATCATCGATGTCATGTTCTGCAGTCCTTCGTTGATGGCGAACATGAACTGGAGAGTTAGCGAAGAGTACACCCATGGCGATCACTAAGCGATTCGTTATTGTATTGGACAACGAAACCCTGCGACAACAGTGACGTTGAGTGACCGTTAAGCAGAAGTGAAAGACGATATCCTTCGACAAGGACCTTTTTGTTGAGGCACTTCGATCGGACAACAGTTTCGAGAACGTTGATGCGGCCGAACTGATAAGAAGGATGGTAACGGCTTGGGAGCCTAGGAGCAATCGGCGTCCAGCCTACTGGTGAAACGAGAGGCTCAGTGCGCTACGCGCTGCTTGTCTCGGATCCGGGAGGTGGACACAGAGAGGACGGACGGACAGAGAGAGAAAAACGCAAGGCGGCGTTCCGGGAAGCTAGAACTGCATTGAAACGGCAATCAAGATTAGCAAGTCAGATTGCTACAAAGAGCTATACCGAGAAGCAGACGCCAATCCCTGGTATGACGCGTACCGCGTTGTAATGGCGAAGATCTAAGGCCCGTCGACGCCAGCTTAAATGTACCCAGTTATGCTGAAGGAAATCGTGGAGGGTCTCTTCCCGATGCACTATCCGACTACGTGGCCACCGATACCATACGGCGAAGAAGACGCAATTTCCAAGAGTCGGAAAATGAAGAAAGCACCCGGTCCAGATGGAATACCAAACATGGCTCTAAAAGCTACGAATTTGGCATATCCGGATATGTTCAGAACGATACTCCAGAAGGGCCTGGACGAGGGTAACTTTCCATAAATGTGGAAGACCCAGAAGCTGGTACTGCTGCCAAAACCAGGGAAGCCACCGGGAAAACCGGCTTCGTACAGACCTATATGCCTGATAGAATCAGTTGAGAATCTTCTGGAGAGGATCATCCTCAACAGACTGACGAAGTGTATGGAGGATGAGCGTGAACTGTCAAACATGCAGTTTGGATTCCGCAAAGGAGTATCGACAGTGGATGCAATCCGGACAGTGCTCGAGAGTGCTGAGAAAGCGTCCAAACAGAAGCGAAGAGGAGATCGATACTGCGCAGTGGTTACGGACGTAAAGAACGCGTTCAACAGTGCCAGCTTTGAAGCCATTGCCGTTGCGCTGCACAGAATGCGGGTTCCCGAATATCTTTGCAACATCCTAAAGAGCTACTTCGAGAGCAGAGTCCTGATGTACGATACGACACGAACGAAGGCCGACATGTTCCTCAGGACTCCATACTCGGCCCCACTCTCTGGAACGGGATGTATGATGGAGTCCTGACACTGCGGCTGCCCAGGAAAGTGGAAATCATGGGTTTTGCAGACGACGTGTCATTAACAGTGATGGGCGAGACACTCACAGAAGTAGAGGCGTATGTGACAGAGGCGATAGTCACGATCGAGAGCTGAATGAATGGAGTAAAGCTACAGATAGCTCACCACAAAACGGAGGTGCTATTAGTCAGGAGGTGCTGCAAGGCGGTCGAGCGGATGGAAATCGTCGTCGGAGGACATGCGATTGCTTCGAAGCGATCACTGAAGCACCTGGGAGTGATGATCGACTACCGGCTAAATTTCAACAGCCACGTTGAGTCGTTGACTACACCTGTGGAAAGTCGGCGAAAGCAATGAACGCAATAGCGGTTCAAGAAGCAGCACGAGGCGTCTACTAGTTAGCGTCTCGTCATCGATATTGCGGTATGGGGCTCCTGCCTGGGGCAATACACTGCAAATCAAGCGGAACCGGGAAAAGCTGAAAAGTGTGTTCCGGCTGATGGCTATACGAGTTGCAAGTCCGTATAGAATGATATCGTCGAAGGCAGTATACGTTATCGCCGGGATGATACCAATTTGCATCACCATGGCGGAAGAGATCGACTGTTACCAGTGGAGAGACAACGAAAACATGAGAAAGGTGGCGAAAATTCGTTCGATAGCGATGTGGCATCAGGAGTGGGACAGTACGGAGAAAGGAAGATGGACCCACCGGCTCATTCCAAATTTGTCGACGTGGATGAACAGAAAGCATTCTACCTTCTTCCTGACGCAGTTCCTGCCGGGCCACGGATGCTTTCGGAATATTTACACCGAAGTAATTCACAGTTATGTCCAGAATGTGGGAATGTTGAAGAGACGGTGGAGCATGTGGTGTTCAATTGTTCGCGGTTTGCGGATATCGCAGAGCGAATGTGTCACGAGGAAGACACGTGGACTTCGATAAGCAGAGTTGTGACGCAAATACTGTCGGAGCTGCAGCGTAGATGGAGGCGAGATCAGCGAATAAGTGCTAGTTCTGGGGAGTATTCAGCGCAGTGTTTGGCTTCGGGTCGTCGGGGTGAACCGGAAGCCTTCTGCCAACCGGAATCGTCGGACCAACATGCACTCGAACAGCCAACCTGTTGAAGAAAGCGCTTCGGGTATCTAGGGCACCCGAGGACGATGTCGGCGTAATGCGCGAAAGCGTCCCCAGCGATAACCGCCGGTAGTCGGGGCACCATCAGTGCGAAAGTTTCTTCAACCGGAACTGGTGGACCACCCTCGACGCTGGGGGAGTTAGGAGGATTCGAGTCAGGAAGTTTGGTTCATGACCGTCGAGGGATCGAGACAACGTTGTAGTGGAGCAGTGGATCAGCCAGCAAGTCGGCGAACTAGCATAAGCTAGGGGCCGAAATTTTAGAAGAAATGCATGCCCACAGAAATTGGACGGATCTAGATCAGCGGCGATTTGTACGACGGAAAGTTTCCAATCTAGTCAGTGATAACCACAAGGATGCAGATAAATGGAGGGAACTACCAAGGTGACCAATAGTCCAATTCACACAGATCGGCTGATATCAGACCTGGTGAGACGGAAGCCAGTAGTCATTGCAGCAGACTTTAATGAGTGGGGTAGTATATCCAGAGAGACTTAGGGAAGCTACTGAAGCAATTCGGCTTTCGGAGAGGAGGGTCTATAATGGGCGCCAATGAAATGATGGCACTGCAGGGGTGGCCATCGAATTTAAGTGATACAGTATCCGTTTCTATGCAGTGATACCGTTTGACGTGTACAATGCCTTCGACAGTACTTGCTGGGCGGATATCGCGAACTCGTTACTTCGGTATGGGTGTACCGGTAGAACTGTGCAAGATCCTGATACTGATCTACGAGACAGATGAAGGCTTGGCTAGCGTCTCTATCACGGAAGGTGTCCCGCAGGGATCAATGTGTGTCGCTCCTATTCGCGTGACTAATATCGAGTTTGCATCGGCCTAGCAAGCAAAAGAACTGGTTCTATAAATGTCAAACCGACTCTGCTAGTTCTCGAACATATTAACTGATCCTAGATTAACTGCAACCCATTTGATCTATCTCGTTGAGAAGCGCAACAGAAGCTGTAACTGACCTATTATTAAGGTCACTCCTGACAGAATCCTTTCAAAGTGCTCGCGTTTGTAATGTATGCAGAAACATCCAAAAACAGTGAATTGCAGTTGGACGGCACAACTTACGATGAAGAACTATGATTCTCTCAGTTTTTTTTTAATAAAAAAAAATTCTCTAATTACTGTGAACCTTAATCCGACTTTTTAATATCTAATTCCCACAGGCATCGCCGTTACCAACGCTAGCGGTCGGCCATACTCCAGCATCAATGGAAGCGTCCAATCCGTAACAACCACCATGACGACTATGTCCAACGGTTCAACGGTCGGATCCGGTTCGGTCAAACGAACACCGTTACGATCCAGTCTGAAGAAACCACGACCGCCCAATTCAGATGCGCTGGGAATTCGGAATCCGGGCTACTCAGAAAACGGTACCGTTAAGAAGGTGCGTATTCAAACGGGAAGCACAGATGTTTGAGGAATCGTTCTGAGGAAGGTTCATTGAATCCGTATAATGTAAAGGAAGCCAGGGCAAGACAAACGCGTCCGTCCATCAGGAAAAAAGAATAATCAATAAGAAAATAAATCTCGACAAGATGATCTTTATTTACTTAAGCCCTATGCAAATCATTAGGTCTGATATAAGTGTTATTTAGTCGTAGACTATATGATTTTTTTTGTTGAAATTGTCACTTGAAAAGTACTGATTGTAAATAGCACAACTTTTGAATTCAAAAAGACGTACTAGAATAAAGCAACAAAACGAATCGAATTACCTAAATCAAACGGAACGCGCAATAGAAGCGTAGGGCAGTCGCTGCTGTAGTGATATTTGCCAATTTATTATTTATGAGTGTTAACCAGAAAAGTTATGGGCAACAATTTATTGTAAACTTAAGTGCACTTCAGCGTTGCCTTTGCGCGTGAAAAATCACTAAGAAATATATGAAATACATCATATGTAAGTTACATGCACTTATATGTGTGTGCAGTGCAGAGTCAATGATTTGAAGCAGTATTAAATTCAGCCTTCAGCCAGCAAATATATTGAGGAACTCCGATCAGGAAACGAAACAATATTGAATCTCTATTATAACATCTTCAGATATTAATAAGAACTGTCGTTAAAATTTCATTTCCTTATTTAGCAAAACATTGTAATCGAATTTTTACCGTTTTTCAAAAGGTTGTTATTTTCTCATTTGCTTTGACAATGTGTTAGACAAAATTTAAAACGCATAGAACCCATTCGTGTTACAATTATATTATTATCCATTCCTGCTCGGGATGATTTCACGTAGCAAAGACCGTTAACACATTAAATATTTACCTTAGGCAAGTACTTCGACTTGCATCCCGTCGAATACTGTGTTGCAATGTACAATCAGCCCTTTGTGACTCAAGTTTGAAAGGAATCTATATGTAGTTAGTTTCTACATTCTGTAATGAAAATTCGCGGATTTTGTTTCTCATCTAACGTTAAAAATGTGTTGCCTCTCGATAGAAAAACGGTGCCTTTTTATTTCGTAGGGTGTATTTCCCCATACGTGCTCAATACTGGAAGAATCACAAAACTAGAAAAACGCAAATCTGCTTTTGATTCCTTTGTTTTAAATAGGATTGATATAAGAGCCATGAGATAAAGAACCGGAACAGATACATCGGGACATGCAGAACACAGTAACAAGTGCGATGGGTTGATTGTTCATATGCACTGGCGTATCGCTCAGAACCACAATAAGCATTCTTAACCATTACCTGCTAGATTTTATTAGTTTTAGTCCCAATAGTCTTCCGCTAAAATTTTATTAAGTCCAAGTATTTTTTTAATTTTATGGTAGCTGATGTATTTTCTAAGTCTACGAATATAAAAAGTACTTCTTAATAATGGTATGCACTCGAAACCATCGAGTAGTGTTGTGAAAGTAAATCAATCCGTCCATATACATCAAATTTTGCGCATCAAATTGGGTTTAGAATTTGATTTTATTGATTTTACAAGATGATTTATAGTTTTTAATTTGAATGAGTACTGTGATTCATTAAAAATGAATTGTGTAACGTAATGCGAAACAAGAATGAAGAAAACAATAAACGATTGTTACTAACAGTGTACAAGAAAGATTTTAATAATGATGACAGCCTTGTGTATATTTTAAGAATGCTCCCTTTTTAACCCTTTATAATACTAAGGACACACCTATGCAGCCGTCATACGCATATTTGTCCCATGTTTGCTGTGATTTCCTAT
This sequence comes from Armigeres subalbatus, assembly GCF_024139115.2. Classification (NCBI taxonomy): domain Eukaryota; kingdom Metazoa; phylum Arthropoda; class Insecta; order Diptera; family Culicidae; genus Armigeres; species Armigeres subalbatus. The sequence continues at coordinate 59,982,523 of NC_085140.1, forward strand.
GTACATGGGACAGTTATGCGTATAACGGCAATATGGTACTTGTACTATAGGGCACTGCACGGAAACATATCTTTCTCTTTCGTTCCTCATATATTTTGACGTTTACTGGCCTTGTTATTTTCAAATTTCTTTGCAGCGAGAAAGAGACAAAGCAGTCCGTGCAGTGCCCTATGGTACAAGAGAACAAGAAAATTATTCCAAGACTACTTTAATAAAGAAAATAATTGGTATGGTACTCATTTCAAGATTCTTGTACCATGGTACTTGTACCACCAGTGTGTCATTAGTATTCATTTCATTTTCATTTCATTTATTTAGTTAACATCTAAACAGATAACACTGAATCAATAATTTGACGCCACAATGCACGGTTCGAGGCCGCATCTCTCCATCTTCGGATACGCCCCACGCTCGCCAAGTCGTTCTGCACCTGGTCTGTCCATCTCACTCGCTGCGCTCCACGCCGTCTCGTACCTGCCGGATCGGAACCGAACACCATCTTTGCAGGGTTGCTGTCCGGCATTCTTGCAACATGTTCTGCCCATCGTACCCTTCCGGCTTTAGCTACCTTCTGGCTGGGCCGGATGTAGCCGGAAGGAGGCCCCGGGGCCGGCGGTATGTAGGGGCGCCAAAATTTACAAAAAATGTTGGTTTTGGTACATAATATTTGTGGGGGCCCGGGGCCATGGCCCCCCCGGCCCCCCCATAAATCCGGCCCTGCATACTGGGTTCGCCGTAGAGTTGGGCGAGCTCATGGTCCATTCTTCGCCGCCACACACCGTCTTCTTGCACACCGCCAAAGATGGTCCTAAGCACCCGTCTCTCGAATACTCCGAGTGCTTGCAAGTCCTCCTCGAGCATTGTCCATGTTTCATGTCCGTAGAGGACAACCGGTCTTATAAGCGTCTTGTACATGACACATTTGGTGCGGTGGCGAATCTTTTTCGACCGCAGTTTCTTCTGGAGCCCGTAGTAGGCCCGACTTCCACAGATGATGCGCCTTTGTATTTCACGACTAACGTTGTTGTCAGCCGTTAGCAAGGATCCGAGGTAGACGAATTCCTCGACCACCTCGAAGGTATCCCCGTCTATCGTAACACTGCTTCCCAGGCGGGCCCTGTCGCGCTCGGTTCCGCCCACAAGCATGTACGTTGTCTTTGACGCATTCACCACCAGTCCAACTTTTGTTGCTTCACGTTTCAGACGGGTTCTGCCACCGTTCTGCCACCTTTGCAAATGTTCGGCCGACAATGTCCTTGTCATCCGCGAAGCAAATAAATTGACTGGATCTGTTGAAAATCGTACCTCGGCTGTTACATCCGGCTCTCCGCATGACACCTTCTAGCGCAATGTTGAACAACAGGCACGAAAGTCCATCACCTTGTCTTAGTCCCCGGCGCGATTCGAACGAACTGGAGTGTTCGCCCGAATCTTCACACAGTTTTGCACACCATCCACCGTTTCTTTGATCAGTCTGATAAGCTTCCCAGGGAAGCTGTTCTCGTCCATAATTTTCCATAGCTCTACGCGGTCTATACTGTCGTATGCCGCCTTGAAATCAACGACCAGATGATGCGTTGGGACCTGGTATTCACGGCATTTTTGAAGGATTTGACGTACAGTAAAGATCTGGTCCGTTGTCGAGCGGCCGTCAACGAAGCCGGCTTGATAACTTCCCACGAACTCATTCACTAATGGTGACAGACGACGAAAGATGATCTGGGATATCACTTTGTAGGCGGCATTAAGGATGGTGGTCGCTCGAAAGTTCTCACACTCCAGCTTGTCGCCTTTCTTGTTGATGGGGCATATAACCCCTTCCTTCCACTTTTCCGGTAGCTGTTCAGTTTCCCAGATTCTGACTATCAATTTGTGCAGGCAAGTGGCTAGCTTTTCCGGGCCCATCTTGATGAGCTCAGCTCCGATACCATCCTTACCAGCTGATTTACTGGTCTTTAGCTGTTGGATGGCATCCTTAACTTCCCTCAAGGTGGGGGTTGGTTGGCTTCCATCGTCTGCTGAACTGACGTAGTCATCTTCTCCGCTGCCTTGACTTTCACTGCCTGTACTCTCAGCGCCATTCAAATGTTCCTCATAGTGCTGCTTCCACCTTTCGATCACCACACGTCCGTTCGTCCGTCAAGATGCTCCCATCCTTATCCCGGCACATTTCGGCTCGCGGCACGAAGCCTTTGCGGGATGCGTTGAGCTTCTGGTAGAACTTGCGTGTTTCTTGAGAACGGCACAGCTGACCCATCTCCTCGCATTCCGCTTCTTCCAGGCGGCGTTTCTTCTCCTGAAAAAGACGAGTCTGCTGTCTCCGCTTCCGTCTATAACGTTCCACGTTCTGCCGGGTACCTTGCTGCATCGCGACCGCCCGCGCTGCGTCCTTCTCCAGAATCTGTCTGCACTCTTCGTCGAACCAATCATTCGTCGACTTCGTCCCACATACCCGACGTTGTTCTCCGCTGCGTCGTTAATGGCTGCTTCAACTGTATTCCAGCAGTATTCGAGCTCACCCTCTTCCGGCAACGCTGCGTCGAGATGCTGCGCGTATGCAGTGGCGACATCAAGTTGCTTCAATCGCTCTATGTCGTACCGCGGCGGTCGTCGGTACCGAACATTGTTGATGACGGATAGTTTTGGGCGCAGTTTAACCATCACCAGATAGTGGTCAGAGTCGACGTTAGCGCCACGATATGTCCTGACGTCGATAATGTCGGAGAAGTGCCGTCCATCAATCAGGACGTGGTCGATTTGTGATTCTGTCTGCAGTGGTGATCTCCAGGTGTACCGATACGGGAAGCTGTGTTGGAAGTAGGTGCTGCGAATGGCCATATTCTTGGAGGCGGCGAAATCAATTAGTCGTAGGCCGTTTTCGTTCGTCAGCCGGTGTGCTCTAAACATCCCAATAGTCGGTCTAAACTCCTCCTCTTGGCCAACCTGAGCGTTCAAATCTCCTATGATGATTTTGACGTCGTGGCTTGGGCAGCTGTCGTACTCACGTTCCAGCTGCGCGTAGAATGCGTCCTTATCATCATCAGTGCTTCCGGAGTGTGGGCTATGGATATCAACCCGCAATCTCTCGTTGATCGGCCACCACCCGATCACGCGCCTTTGCATATCGCCCATCACTATGAAAGCTGTTCCCAGCTCATGCGTGTTGCCGCAGCTCTGGTAGATGGTATAATTACCTCTAAACGTTCGCACAATTGATCCCTTCCAACAAACCTCCTGCAGCGCTACGATGCCGAATCCACGGTATCTACCGGACCAAACAAGGTTTTTGCAATGTCCTCATCGCCGGTATACACCCAATCTGGTTCATTAGGCATATGCGCATCATGCAAACCCTGTTTTCTTGAATGCGAGTTGCTCAAGGTACTCCGAAACGTTCTGGAGTTCTGGCTACGGTATTTACCGGATCAATCAAGGCTTTGGCAATGCCCTCATCGACGGCATACACCCAATCCGGTTTAATAAGCACATACGCATCATGCAAACCCAATTTTCGTGAATGCAGGATCTTCAAGGTACCTCAAAATATTCTTCAGTTTAGTTCATAGTATTTACTAGATCAATCAAGACTTTTGCAATATACTAATCATCGGTATTTACCCAATCCAGTGTAATAAGCATATGATCCAAATTTCCATAATTTCACTCTTTAAGGCAGAAATAGCAAAATTCTGATTCTAGTAGGGGGTCCGGTCCACTATTGGTCATTTTACCCTATAGAAACAATGCTAGAAAAAAAACAGAATCTTAACTCTGAGATGAAGAATCTTCGCGGAGCCTTGAGGTTAACAACTTGATATGATTTACAATCCTCTGAAAACTCAGATATGAATATGTACATTATGTGGAAGATTTTTGATTTGAAAAATGTATTGGAGGTAACCACTTTCCCTTCGATGGGACTCGAACCAACGACCCTCAGTACGCTAGACTGGTACTTTAACCAAGTAAGCTACGAAGAACCTCCGTCGGACTTTTCGCAACTTAGCGGCAATGGGCCCGAGATTCCCAAATTGGACGCATAGTCGAACCACTCACAATCCATTTGTCAAGCCAACACTTGCACATGTGTGTTGGCTTGATATGTATAAATATGTGTAAATTCAAAGATACAAAATAAAATGAATTTGAGTGAAAAAAAAGAAACTGAAAAGTTTTAACGTATCGATGAATGGTCGATCCCCAATCAAAAAATCCATTCTCATTGCTAAAATTGGGAAGGTACTGTTCTATGAACGATAAACATTTCTGAAGGGGTGGTTTGACATTTCGTTCCACGCTGTTTTTATTTATTTACATTTTAAATTAAACTTCGATTTACAGTTGTGCGTCCAAAGCCGCGTCGGCGCGAATATAACTGTGTGCGAGTGAGTGATTTCCGGAGTTCTACTTTTACGGTAGTGCGCGTATCACGAATCTTGGATCAATACGAAAACAAACAAAAGTACCCGGAAATTCAAAAACATGCCTGGAAGGAGTACGGAAGCCGCTGGTAGGCCTAAAAGAATCGTCGATAGTAGGAAGACTGTCGGTAGGGTCACCAGGCAAGCGAAAAGCAAGGAACAAGGACAAGCTAGCGGTCCGAACACATCGGGGAATCACACGAACGACCAGCCAACCAACACCGAACAGGAAGAGCCAACCACAGTTGTATTGGAGATGATCGACACAGAGGGAAACTTTCCAAACCACCCGATATTTGTGGGAAAGTTTTAAGAGAAAAGGGCTTCTACAACTTCACCGAAATTACCAAGCTGGGGAAGTGCAGGTACAAGATCGACACTGGAGCGGAAGCAGAGCTGAGACGCATAAAGCTCGTGGACGCAAACCTGAGAATGTATGTACCCAAAAACAAGAATACCACCATCACCTTCATCAAAGGAGTGCCTATCAGCTTCGAGGAAGCTGAGATGAAGCTCAACATAGAGGCGGAACATCCAGTAACACAAGTACAACGCATCAAACGTCGCGACAGGAACGGAGAACTCCAGGACACGACGAACATCAAAGTCACCGTCGACGGACCACAAGTCCCAAAATGGGTGAAGATCTTTGGATGCAATTTCAGACCGGAACTGTACATCTTTCCTATTCGTCAATGTAAGAACTGCTGGAGATTCGGACACGGAGCAAAGTTCTGCACCGCCCAATCAAGATGCGCAACTTGCGGAGGCAAACACCCCTCCTCAGACTGCAAGACGGACGCGAAGTGTCCAAATTGCAAGCTTAAGCACGGAGCAAATGATCCCGAATGTCCGGAGAGACAAAGGCACATGAAGATCCGAGAAACGATGCGAACAAAACAGATAAGTTTCTCGCAGGCGGAGACCCATTATCCGAAGCTGCAGAACCGTTTCAACCTCCTGGGAAACCTGGAAAACGAAGACGACACATTTCCAAGCCTAGCACAGACCAATTCCGGAAACGGACAGACGAACAGATCCTTCGAAGGTCTGAGAACTCGGCGTCAACAAAACAATTCCCGCTCACGCGAGACAAGCCACGAACAATCCGGATCAACCCCACCTATGGAAACCTCTGGCGAACAACGTGTAGAACCTCCGATCGCATGTTCGAGATGCTACGAGAATCCATTCAAATCAACCGATTTCGAGCGCTTCATTGCATGGCTGCAGCACAAGTTTTTCGAGGAGACCCGCCCCAAGCGCTGGCTAAGAGCCTTATGCGAATTGCAGCAGAAGATTGTCCAAAGGGTACATCTTGCAAATTCCGAACTGGACAGGGACCAACTACTCATCGAAATTAGTCAGGATATTCAGATGATCATCGAAGAGCATTCGCACGAAGAAACCCCCAGAACCAACACAAAACAGCAAAGTGGAGTGTAAGCAGCTCAAAATCTTGCAGCACAATGTCCAAAGCCTTCGCCCCGTCGAAACACGCGAAGAGCTCAGTCATTTTCTCATGGAAAACGCGATAGGGGTGGCATTGCTGCAGGAAATCTGGCTCAAGAAAGAGGAAACTTTTCGTCTGGCACACTACAGATTAGCATCTTTTAGGCGCAATCAGGGATTCGGCGGAGTGGGGATTCTGGTGCACGAAACACTAGACTTTGAAACAATCGAGTTTGAGGACCTCCTACCGATCGAGGCGATCGGAATCAAGATAACAAGAGGCTTCTCCCCGCTCAAACTGATTTCGGTCTACATTCCTCCCGGACAAACCCCAATCGGAGAAACCAGAAGGAAAATGCAAGAGCTCTTCGAGACTCTGGAACTGATGGAAGGCGAAATTATCATCGGAGGCGATTTCAATAGTCACCACCAGAGCTGGGATCCCGGCTCGATCAACTGCCCCAAAGGAAATATGCTCAATAGCATCTTGGAACCCTCTAAATTCATACTGCTTAACGATGGCACACCCACGTGCATGTCTACGGTCAGCAGGAACAGCACGGTGATCGACCTCACCTTAGGAACGGCCGGAATAGCAACAAAATCTCGCTGGGAAGCTATCCCCCAGGAATTTGGCAGCAACCATTTATCGATCATCATTAATATCGGAAGCGAAATCCCCGTGGTACCAGGGAAAATCAAAAGGGTGAACAAAGACAGGGCAGCTGAACTGATCAACCAATTGCAGCCCCGATACAACTACAATCCAGAAGAAATGCAGGCGATTTTCGAAGAAAGTGAGGAAAAAGCCAGCTTCATCGTTGAAGATAAAAAGGGAAAGTGCTGGTGGTCCCAGGAAATCAACGCGGCGTACACACAAAAAAGAAAAATGCTACGAGACTACGATCGTTCCAAGACAATCACCAATCTACTCAAGCTGCAGAGAGTACGAGCCAATTTGAAGAGGCTCATACGGAATGCAAAACGAGCTTACTGTCAGGAACTTTCCGAGACAGTTGATGAGGAAACCCCCACTAGACAGCTGTGGAATAACATAAAGGGCATAGACACCGCGCTAACTCAACCAGTGAGCCGGAAACCAGAAATCACACAGGAAGACGCCCAGCGGTTCCTTGCACACTACTACGATAACAAGATGAAATCGGTAAGGAAACCCCACACAGACACCCTCACCGAATGGAAAGGCTACGAAATGGCACTCCAGGTTGAGGAAATCCTTGGAGCCCTAAGGAAGAGGAAAGCTTATTCCGCTCCGGGAGAAGATGGGATGTCGTACGGCATCCTAAAAAATCTCAGACTAGACATGCAGATAAAAATATGCGAAATGCTCAATGATGTATTCGTCACCGAAAATATTCCGGAAAGGTGGAGAGTCACCCAAATAAAGCCAATCCCAAAAAACAAGGGCGACCCACTTAACCCCGGATCTAGTCGCCCCATTGCTCTCATGAACGTGAATCTGAAGCTAATCAACTCGGTTGTTAACAGCAGATTGCACGAAATAGCAGAAATTGGGAACCTGCACCCGCTTCGATCGTTTGGCTTTCGGAAACACTGTTCAGCCCAGAGCTGTGTTAATTACGTTATCAACAAAGTGAAGGACGCCCAGCTAGAACAAAAATGCACCATAGTCATATTCCTTGATCTCTCGCAAGCTTTCGATTGTGTGAATCTCCAAAAGCTGCTCAACACTCTGAAAACTCTAAACATCCCTAACAAACTCATCTCATGGCTTCACACCTATCTCAGCTACCGGCAAATCGTTCTCAAGACAAGCGAAGGGGACGCTCACAGAGAGGTTAGTGAAGGTCTTCCTCAGGGATGTCCTCTGTCGCCGATACTCTTCAATTTCTACACTAGCAGCCTGCATCAGATCGAACAAGAAGAATGCGAACTAGTCCAGTTCGCTGATGATTTTGCCGCGGTAGTGACAGGAAGTAGCCCAGAGGATGCAGCAAGAAAAGCCAACAGCTACCTAATACAGCTCAAAGCCGGGCTTGAGGAACTGGAACTCAAAACTAACGTTTCAAAAAGCGCCGCAGTTGCCTTCACAGGGAAGGATATTAGCAAAATTAGGATCAAGATGGGACGAGAGAATGTGGACTTGAACAACACACATCGATACCTGGGGTACACAGTCGACAGGAGCCTCACCCACAGGAGGCACATCGAGGACATTCGCGGCAAAGCAGCAGCAAAACTAAAAATAATCAAGATGCTAGGAAGCGAAGCAGCAGGTCTAATCCAAACACCTTAGTCAAGGTAGGAAACGCCATCATACGAAGCCGACTAGAATATGGAGCCCAAATATATGGAAACGCGGCCAAGTCCAACTTGCAGAAACTCCAAACCATCCAAAACGCCTACCTACGGAGCGCGATGAGACTTCTCAAAAGCACTCCCATCCATGTAATCATGGCTGAATCCGGACAACTGCCACTCGGCATGCGCAGAGAACTACTAACCGTCAAGGATATTTTGAAAAACTCCTACCACAGCAAACAACTTCAACCCTTTGCAGAGCGCGCAATCAGAAGTAATTCTGGAAATGGGTCCTTCTTGACAGAAACTGCTCTCAAATACAACTACATCGTATGCCAAACGAACACAAAAGATACATTGCGCTATCTAAACAGAAGGAAATATTCGGACTACACGTTAGATAGGAACATTCAAGAAAACATCCTCGAGGTCCAGAACAAAAAAGCAAACTACAGCCCTCAATTTTGGCAACAAACATTTCTCGAGATGAAGAACACCAGCTACAAAAACTTCCACCATCTCTACACGGATGCATCCAAAGCGGAAACAGGCACAGCACTGGCGGTGTACGATCATACCGATCAACAAGTATCGTCCCACAAAATCAACCCCAACTTCTCCATCACCAACGCTGAACTGCTAGCCATCCTAACGGCTATTCAAGTTATCAAGAAAAAACTACCACAAAGCAGTGATCTTCACTGACTCCAAGGAGCTTGCCAGACCATCCGCAACAAAAACAAAATAAACGAAAACTACCTAGCGTGGGAAATCGCCAAATGCTTGAAAGAAGACAATACACACGATCAAACTACAATGGGTGCCCAGTCATCAAGGAATTCCGGGCAACGAAAAGGCAGACGAGGAAGCGGTACGAGCCACCCAAGGACCCCAAACAATGTTCAACTCCCTAACGCTGGGGGATGCAATCCAACTTGCAAAATCGGAAATCTGGACAGACTGGATAGCAGAATATAGAAAGACGTCTGAAGAGAAGGGAACATGGCACCTAGAAATAATGGAAACCCCAAGCGGAAAGATCTGGTTCCACGATCTGAATCTCAACACGGAAGAAAAATTAATAATCGGTCGGATCCGAACTGGACATACCAACACAAAGGAAAGAAGACACAGGTGGGGTTGGGAAACCAACGACAGATGTGAACAATGCAACGTCAAAGAAGATCTCGAACACATACTCTACTACTGCTCCAAATTCAACTCCATAAGAGCTGAGTTCACCATCTTAGAATACTGCAAACCACTTACGACCATCCTTAAGGACAACAACGAAACGGACCTGAAAGAAATAACATCCTTCATCAAAGCAGCCAAAATCCAAATCTAAACACAAACCACCCAACATCCTAAAAACCCAATCCTACGGAACACGGCAACACCAGAGGCGAGATGGACCGTGAGCGGTCTTAGCCGTCACAAGTGACAAAACAAAGAAAAAAAAAAAAAAAAAAAAAAACTTCGATTTAAATCGCGTGCTTTAGCCGCTTCTGTGCTGAATCGATTTATTATTTCAAATATTGTGAATATAAAACAGTTTTATAAATAAAATATGATATCAAAAACGGAACCCGGTCAGTGTAAGTTGCACCATGTGCAATTCTATAACCTACTTCCAAGGGCGATTAATTGTTTCTCAGTGAGTGAAAACCTCAGTAAGTTGGCGCTGGCGAGGTTAGTAATAAAAATTACGATGCGGTTCCAGACAAGGAGTTGAATTCCTCTCATCCGTTTTTCTTCTAGGGATGATGGAACAATAGAAATCTGGAATTTGATTGGGGCACCTTTCATGGAAAAGTCCATCGCCGGATACGAGAAGGTTTCGGTGGAGGCGCTCGCATGGGTCGGAGATCGATTATTTTCCGTTGGTTTGGCCGGTACTCTGGTAGAATGGGATTTGCGTCTGCTGGCAGTCAAGCGTACGATCCTGGTCACGGGTAATGCCGCTTGGTGTCTGGATGTTAGTAAGGATGAGAAGAAATTGGCTGTCGGAACAGAAGGAGGATATATCAACATCTATAGCGTGGAGAACGATGAAATCAATTATGAAAAGATCTTGGACAAACAGGAAGGACGAATTATTTGCATCCGATTTGACTACAGTGGAGATTTTCTGGTGACGGGATCGATAGATGCCGTACGGATTTGGAACATAAAGAAGGCACATGCCGTACACAAGATCACGACTGGTCGTGCGAGTCGTGATAAAGAGACCATCGTATGGGATGTGCTAGTATTGAAGGATTTCACCATTATTTCAGGCGATTCACGAGGCAAGATTATGTTTTTCGATGGAAATTTAGGAACTATTATTGATACCATTCCGTCGTCGAAAGCTGATGTTTTGTGCTTGGCTATCGATGATCAGGAAAAGACACTTTATGCGGGAGGTGTGGAGCCAGTTATCAAGCTGTATGAAAAAGTTGAAATCACGAGAGCCAACGAGAAGGTAAACAGCTTTGTGCGGACATTGAACAGAAGATATCACACACATGATGTTAAGGCATTAATCATGTTCCATAGAAAATTGGTTTCTGGAGGAGTGGATGGTTCGTTAATTGTGAGTTCATTTCCGCCTCTGACAGTGGATAAATATTTGCCTTTCCTGGGAGGTCGCAGCAGCATTATAGCTGAGGAAAGCCGTATGCTTTTACTGAAATACGTCAACTATTTGGAACTGTGGACTCTAGGGTCGCAAACCGTCGATAGTGAGAAAATTCTACAGATTAGGAGCAAATTAGATGAACATATTGTAGCTTTCTCGATATCTTCAAATGGGAACTGGATTATCTATTCTACCGATTCAACGGTTCGATTGTTCCGATTTGAGTATCGAATCGGTGGTCATTCCAGGTTGATTCGCCAGCGAACCGTTCCGGAACAGTTCGAGCCAAGCTACAGAGTTGTTTTTACCAACGATTCAAAAGGGGTGTTCTTATTCAAGTGCAACGGGACAATTGACTATTTTACCTTCAACGAAGATGGCGATTTCGATCACAAGCAAACGATTGAAACAGGAAAATGTGAGTACAATGTTGATTGAAAAAATCGCTTGGTTGCACACCCTTAACAATCTTGAACCTGGTTTAAAAAGTCATTTGAATATGGTGAACTGTTTGAAAAAGCTTTGCTTAGTGCCAATTTCTTCACCTCAACTTGAGCGTTCAACCAGGTTAAACCAGGCACCGCTTACGAGTTAAACGAAGGTGAAGAAATTGCTCCTCGAGCTCAAGTTCTTGTTACTTGAAATTCAATAAGTAAAATAAATGTTTCAAGAGAATTTCTATGAATAACGCCATGCTTCGAGGATGAAGAAGTCTCAAAGAGTCAAACATTGTGATAATTGTTACTACCTATGTCCTAACTATTCATTTCTTCTAACAGGGTTTGCGAACAGAATTCATCTTACCAGCATTTCCGAAGACGATAACTATCTGGTTTGTGCCAGCCTCTGCGGTGCTATAGTCGTATTGAAGCGGGAGAAATTCGGCAAATGGAAACGTCTGACAACGCTGCCCAAGTATAAGATGCCACCAACGGCAATCGCAATCCAGCCTAATTCTCCTGTACTTGCTGCCGTCTTTGCCGACCACAAAATCTTCCAGTACGATTTCAGCGAATACAAATTCACCTTCTCGTCCTACTTAAAGTTGGACAAGCTTGGGGCATCGCTCAACAAAGCCGTCACCGGAATTGTGTTTGACCCACGGAACGATGAAGTGATGATTCTGCAGCACGATTGCAGTCTGGTGGTGTCACAGTTCGAAGAAAGTGAAGCCGATCACACACAGCGCAAGCGAAGGAACTCCGGGAAAGGAAGTGGAGACGAAGACGATGGTACCAACCCGAGTCGCAGGTACAGTCTGAAGGTGCTGAAGACGTACTCGCGATTGGTGGACAGTTGCTGGCTGGGTAACGACGAGCTGGTGGTGGTGGAAGCAAATCCGCTTTCGATGGTCGAACATTTGCCGCCAGCTTATCGAAGAAAGGTGTTCGGGACGGCGTAGGTAATAATGAATATAAATTGTGTTTACATAAAAATAGATTAAGGTTTTTAATCAATGCCGAAACGTCATGAACAGTTTTCTCGAAGCTCACTTTCGCAGTTTTGGTTCTCCTTTGATGATCGTTGCGTCAAGTTGTTGCCTCGATTCAATCACAGATTTGTTATCACACGCTTCTAAGATAAGGTGTTCATATATCTACACGTCCATTCTGATCGTTGGACCCGCCAGATTACTCCCGATGCCAATTACTTCAAAGGCCGTATAAATACAGATAAGATTTAAAATTTTCATGGGAAATCCTTCCCATTTGTTTAAATTCCTCAAAATTTTCACGGAACATTTCCACGAATTCATTTGAGTTTTAGCATGAGCATGATGACCGTGCATTTCGTAATTGCTACTCCGTGATCGACCAGAACAATCGCAATTGCACAGGGAACCAATGGATGGAAGCATAGGATTTGCTCTCCAACCTCAATGTGCACAGTGCGAGAGCTCTAGTATTTTGGATAGTCGATAACGGCGCTGGCCACGTCCTCACGGTCATCGGGGATGGGAAGGAATTGATGATGCAGTCACTCGCCCACTGCAAGCCGAGAACACCTCTGCACTCGCCACGAGTTCCTGCGGAATTTTATTGGAATCTTGGGGTTAAGGTATTATGGCAGAGGTTCGCGTCTTGGTTAACGGGTTGCCAATGTGATAGTTATGAAAGGGTGGTGTAGTATTCTAATTGGATGCCGAAACAAACTTTTTCGCTCATTTCGAATTCTAACAGTAACCTGCTAGAACTAATCAAGTTGTAGGTATAGGGATAGAAGATGGAAACGGTAGGAAAGCCCATTCCCAGTTCTAGCGATTGCTGGAATATGAGAAATATATGAAAAGTTACAAAGTAGGAGGAATGGAACGGGCCTGGGATTGAACCCACGACCTCCTGCGTATGAAGCAGAAGCGGTAGCCATATGACCACCAAGCACGAATTCATTTGAGTTTTTACAAGAAATAGTTTTAAATTAAATTCTTTTAATTTTCTAATGATCTTTTTAGGTTCTTCTGGAAGTCCATTTGAATTTCCAAGGGAAACTCGTTTGAATTAACATGAGACAATATTTGGAATTCCACGAGAATTGGTATCGAATTTTTGCCAAAAACGCTTTTAAATTTTGACCAGAATCTCTACAATAACTCTTCTATTTTAGAAGTTATGAATAATTGACACTAGGACTGCTAGCAGGTATGGGGAAAATCGGTTCATTTAGCGCTACTCTTTCACTCATCCCTACACACAATCCCAAATTAGGCAACTGTACACGAGGGATGGCAATCAGCAGTACCTACTTCCCCCGTAAGAATATCCGCAAACACACCTGGCAACATCCGACTGGAGGTACTTGCTCACAGATAGACCACGTGCTGATCGACGGACGACATTTCTCGAATGTTATAGATGTAAGGTCCTTCAGAGGCCCGAACATTGAATCGGATCGCTACCATGTAGTTGCAAAAATTCGGGCGCGACTCTCCAGCGTCACGAATTCACAAAACAACAGAACGATGCGTTTCAATATCCAACGCTTGTCAGTTGAAGGAGTTGGCGGATAGGAGATGCCACCGGATCTGGCGACGTCAACAGATTGTGGGATAATATCCACGAAACTAACGAAATGGTTGGTTTGATGAGGAATGCCAGCGAGTGACGGACGAGAAAAATGTTGCTAGGAGTCGAATGCTAGTGGCTCGTACCCGTTCCAACAGAGAGCGGTACAGTGTAGCAAGGGCAGAAGAGAAACGAATCCACCGCAGAAAAAAGGCAACACGAAGAGAGTGTGATAGCTGAAGCGCAGGAGAACGTGGATAGAAACGATATACGGAGGTTTTACGCAACTGTCAATGGCGCGCGGCATAAGACTGCGCCAGTGCCTGCCATGTGCAATGACCGAGAGGGGAATTTGCTGACAGACAAGACTATGGTGACAGAGAGGTGGAAGGAGCACTTCGAAGATTTGTTGAACGGTGGAAATGAAGGTGTATTAAGGAGCAGGTTGGACATAGTCGCCTATGGTCAAGCTGTGGAACAACCAACGCTAAACGAGGTAAAGAAGGCTCTAAACGAGTTGAAAAACAGTAAAGCTGCTGGGAAGGACGAGATTCCGGTCGAGCTTTTCAAACACTATCAATCCACCACATTATCCAGAAAATATGGGAGGATGAAGAACTGTCTGCCGGCTGGTTGGATGGCCTCATATGCCCAATCTATAAGAAAGGGCACAGACTAGGTAGAGTGTGCCAATTACAGAGGGATCCTTGATGAATTCCGGGAGTACAACTTGCAGACTCACCATCTGCTCAATGATTTCGAAGCAGCGTACGATTCAGTGAAGAGAAATGAGCTGTGGCAGATAATGTCCGAACATGGTTTTCCGGCGAAACTAATTAGACTGATACGTGCAATGCTGGATGGCTCGAAATCAAGTATTCGGATTGCAGACGAAGCGTCAACCTCGTTTGTGACCTCAACATTGCACTCGAAGGTGCTATTAGGAGATCTGGCGTGCAGAGGAACGGCACTATCATCACACGGTCGCATATGCTCCTGGGCTTTGCGGACGACATCGACCTTATTGGAATCGATCGCAGAGCTGTAGTGGAGGCTTTTGTCCCACTGAAGAGGGAGACGGCGAGGATAGGCTTGACCATTAACTTTATCAAGACAAAGTGCTGCCACCATACGAGGTAGATACGAGGTTAGATATAGAGGAAGACCTAGTGGTGTTGGTGCTGAGGTAGTGCTTGATGGGGATGTGTTTGAAGTTGTTGAAGAATTTGTTTACCTTGGAACGCTTGAGACATGTGACAATGACGTTTCCCGTAAAGTGATAAGACGTATTGCTGCTGCGAATAGGGCCTTTTACGGATTACGTAACCAGCTTAGGTCCCACAGCATGCAGACGGAAACGAAATTTGCTCTATACGAACCTCTCTTTCTACCAGTGGCCCCTTATGGATATTAAGCATGGACGTTAAAAGAGGCCGACCGGAGAGCTTTCGGGGTTTTCAAGCGAAAAGTGCTGCGTACAATACTCGGATAGAAACTAGAAAATGGTGTGTGGCGCAGATGCATGAATCATGAACTGTATCAAGTATACAAAGAAGTAAATATTGTGAATCGTATAAAATATCGGAAAATATGGAATCGGACCTGGGGACCCTGAACGTTCGTATAAGTATGTAGACTAGTGGACTAGTGATACCTAGACTAAAATTATGCGCACTCTCAAACTGCTTGAGCCTTTTCGCCTTTTGTTAATAGCATTTGATTTCCCTCTATAAGCGCTGGAATTGGCTTTTGAGGTTTTTTAAGAATTTTCGTTAATTTTCAAAAGGGTTTCGAACTGGGATCCAATTTCGAGACATTAATCTCAAAGTTGGTATTCCTCAGAATAGCGAAACGTTTTTTGATTTTCATTTTGCAAATCTCGACAATTAACTTTCAACGCGGGATCGCGAGTTATTTGGTATTGCCTTCCCCTTACATTTTTAAGACGGATCAATAACTGAAGATCGTCGTCAATAATAATGGAGTTGAATATAATTTCACAATTATTAGGAATTGCAATACATCTGGCTCCGAAAATTAAATTTGACAAAGATAATTATCAAAATCACTTTTGGTATCGAGAGGAATGTCGACATCAAAATTCCTATCGATATACGTTTTATATAAATCCCAATGATAATTAAAATTAGAGCCGATTGAATTGTTAATGGCTTCTTGTGAGATTTTAAACGTCACAGGAAAGTGATCAGAGTCAAAGTCTGCATGAGTTAACAACTGGCCTCACACCTGACTTGAATCCGTTAAAACTAAATCAATTGTAGAAGGATTTCGACTGGAAGAAAAATAAGTTGGTTGGGATATTGAATAGTATCAGAACAATCTTCAAATAAAATTTTACCATTGGAATTGCTTTGAGCATTATTTCATGAACGGTGTTTGGCATTGAAGTCACCAATTATGAAAAAATGTATTTGTTGCGAGTTAGAATTTGAAGATCAGCTCACAACAAATTCCTTTGCCTCTCATTGCACTGGAAAGGCAAGTAGGCAGCAATAAAAGAAAATTGTCCAAAATTTGTTTCAACAGAAACTCCCAAGGTTTCGAAAACTTTGGTTTCAAACGAAGAATGTAATTTATGTTTGATACTTCTATTAATGAAAATAGCGACCCCACGACAGGCGCTGTCAAGACGATCATTTCTGTAGATAAAATAATTTGGATCTCTTTTAATGGAGAGTCCTGGTTTTAAATATGTTTCAGTTATAATGGCAATGTGCACATTATGAACTTTTAGGAAGTTGAATAATTCATCTTCCTTACCCTTTAAAGAGCGGGTATTCCAATTTAAAATGTTCAAAGAATTATTTGAATCCATTAAAACGAAGTCCAATTACAATTTTTTGAGTAAATTTAATACCAACCTGAACAGCTTCAGTTTTGGTATTATCCGTTGAAGAATGGGTATGAAAATCATTAATCGTCGGTAAACTTTCAGAAATTAAATTTTGCTTGCCTGCAGCAATGCTTGCATAGTGGGGCGTGTTTAAAAAATTAGAATTCGACGAACTGCTCGTTACCCTCGGTGAGAGGTAGGGGCAAAATTTGTTCGTTGATTGTGGTGGGTATGAATTGCTCGACCGGCAGATGATTGCGGATTTTGAGCGTTTGAAATATGTTTACCCGGCGAATCTGGGATCCTATTGGAATTACCTGTTATCAATTTTGCACGGGAATTCAATTTTTTTTTTGCGTGAGGGGCATTCCCAGAAATTGGATTTATGATTGCCCCCACAATTGGCACATTTAAATTTATTGGAATCTTCTCTCACAGGGCAGGCGTCCTTGGCATGAGAGGTTCCACCACAAATCATGCATTTAGCGTCCATGTGGCAATGTTAAGTTCCCTGACCCCACTTTTGGCACTTACGGCACTGAGTGGGATTTTAGAAATTTCCCCCAGGCCTGCGGAAAAGTTCCCATGATGCAGGCCTTTTCCAAACTTTTCATATTATTTAGTTCACTTTTGTTAAAGTGAACTAAATAAAATTCTTGAGAAATACCCCCCTGAGAAGTACCAGAGCGAGATTTCTTTTTTATCTTAATTACTTGGACTGGTGAAAATCCAAGTAATTGAGAAATTTAAATTTAATTCTCATCTAGTGATCTGTCACCCTTCCTGAAATGAAACTTTGATCCCCTGAAGGTAACTCAAAATCTCATTCTTAAAGCTTTGAGCTTGATTGACTGCTCGTAGTTGCTACTCCATTATGACCAGATCAGCTGTTCTTGCACAGGGAACCAACAGATGTTTCCTCGGGACTAGCACACATCTTCAATGTACAAGTATTGGTGATCTCATTTGTTAGGTCATACTGGCGCCTGCCACGTCAGAATGCAAGTCAATGAAGGGACGAGGGAGGAAATGATGCTGCAATCACTCACTCACTGCAAGCCGAATATATCTCTGCACTTGCCACGAGTTCATGCGGAATTTGTTGGAATTTCTGGGTTAGGTTGGAGAGGCAGAATTCCGTCTTGGTTAACGAGCTGCCAATGTGATAGATAGGAGAAGGTAACTGATGGAATTTCTAATTGGATGTAGGAAACGAGCTCTATAAGTTCATTTCCAATTCTAGCAGATTACTGTTAGAATACTCAAGTTGAAGGTATAGGAATAGTAATGGAAACGGTTTGGAAGTCCATTTCCAGTTCTAGCGATTGCTAGAACATGAGAAATATAAAGAAAGATACAAAGAAGGAGAATGGAACGGACCTGGGATTGAACCCATGACCTCCTGCGTATGAGGCAGAAGCAGTAGCCATATGACTACCAAGCCCGTGGTAACTCAAGATCTCATTCCTAAATCTTGTAATCTTGTAATATCAACGCACCCTCTGACCGTAGCATATCTGCGTTGTATTTAAATACCGCTGAGCGATACGTCTACCGGGCAACACGTCCGGTGTGCACTGCACTAAGATCTCCTAAGATGCAACCGGACCGAGATCTTACTTAAGGCTACGAAGGGTCCCGTTTCGTTGTGATATGTTGCCATAAAATAGTAATTTATGCACTTGCTTTTATAATCTACGGGAATATTTAAATTTACTAGGGGAAGTGCACCGGTTTTGGCCAACTTAGTGCCTAATTAGGCCAACGCTGAAAAATACATATTTTTCCAAAATAATCGATCAGTTAAAAGCAGCGTTGAATCGTGAGGGATATATCTCTTGTTGGAACTAATAAAACCCTCCCGAAGGATTTTATTTTTGGAGTTATTTGCAAAATTGGCCAAATTAGAAACATGGCCAAAACCGGTACAGTTCCCCTAATGATATTGATTATTCACGATGTAAGTCAATTCATTCGCCTATCAGATTAGAACGAGCTCAGTGCAATTAAAATATAAACGCAATGATATCTGCAATTCACAGAGGATGCTGGGATTGTCCTTGAAGTAATCTCGTTCTAAACACAGACTTCCTGTATTGACGGTGGTTGTCGTGGTTGTAGGCAGTGTTGTAAAATGTCATTTGCATTCGTTTAAATAATTTTCCCAGAACTTTTTCCAGAAGGTAGATATCGATTCATGATGTATGACGAACTTATAGCGCTTAAATGTGCCTACAACTTTGTCTAACAAGACATTGCTGTAAATATGTTATCTGGGGCGTGGGAGGCAAAATGTCATTCAAATGACATTATGTCAAATGACACGTGACATTTTGGAGAGTTTTCACTCTCCAGCCTCAGATGTTATATTTAGAGCAATGTACCCTTGGACAAAAATATAGCCCTACTCAAGCGTTATGAGTACCGTGCTGTGCCCTTATTCCAATCAGCGCCTAATTCCGTTCACGCAAGACAAAATGATAAATAATAAAGAGTTTTTGTCTACAAACAGCAGAAAAATATCCTTATACTTTTCTATGGTTATGTATGCATGAAATGAAATGAAAACCAGCGTCATTTTTAGCGATTAATAGTGAAAATTTAAACAAAATTTGTTGGTCGTCACTACGAGCGCCATTTTGACTGTTTTCATTAACCCACTTGCTAAGAACGTCTGTCATAATATTTAAGCATTTTTGAGTGAAAATTTGTCCTGGATTTCAAACACAGCAGCATAACAAGACAAAACAGGTAACATTATAGCGTATTACCACAGATAACAGATATTGAGGCTAGCATCCCATACGTGTGTAAACATCCGCAACCGTTAATTCAAATGTATTTTAAATTGGGACCGCGTTTGGCAATCGATTGGAGATGGCGCAAGGATCATTGTTATTGAAAACGCAGCCCGATTGCGGCTGTCAAATGCATTGGCTGCGTTCGACGGTTGTAATTCAGCTGCATCCTTAGGTACTGCCGCAATCAGTTGAGTAGATGGCAGTAGTGAGCCAACGTATATCAATTCAAAAGTTCACACGGGATTTTCAATAACATTTGTTCTAGCTTCAATATCTGTTATCTGTGGTATTACCAAATTGTTGCCTGTATTTTCCCGATAGAAAATGCTGAAAAGTGAAAAATATCTTGACCGGAATAAGGGTACCTCTAAATCTACTCGTTCCTCGTTTGGAGGATGGATTCCGAAAGTTCTGTGTTTTATAATCTAATCTATGAGCAAGAAAAGGTACATCGTACATGAAGCCATATGAGTGGTGAATGGTGAACATTTGAAATTCTATCCCGCAAGCAGGCAGACCGAAAGGAATTCCGTTAACGACAGGTTATGGGACCTTTTTCAACTCGTGCCGGGAAAATACAGTTTTTTCAGTTAATGATTTAATGATGATTTATAAAGTGAATGCTGGACAATGTTAAGAAAGGGTTTCCGGAGAAAACGGACAGTTTTAAACAGCACAATCCATAATTGCGGCGTTCTTGTTTAAACGCTTTATCCGGAAATTTCTTGGCGAATTTCTATAAAAAAAAACACTGCCCTCTCTGAGCTGTAAATAAGGTTATGTTTTACCGAAATTCGTGAATACTTCGTAGAAGTAGGGTTATCCGGTACTATAAAGAACAGGAACTTTCAAGAATATTCAATTTCAACGAAACAGTGGTACGAACAAACAGAGACATTGTTTTGGAAGGTTCAGGTCAGAATTAAAGGTCTAGTATCCAGGCTCTAGTCAAAATTACGTTGAGGATAAGGTGTAAAAATCCGATAAGGAATAGTATCTGGCCTTCTCTGTGGTACCTGATGCAACTGGGCAGCTAGCATCAATGTTCATGTTGAATATATCTCGAATGGTAAGTGAAACAAACGAAAAAACAGTCGACTTGGCTATACTAAGGAAATATCTTTCATTGTATTTTAAATTTGGAAGGAAATTACATTTTAAGCTTTTTATTTGCAATATTATAGTAAATGAAAAGATGGATTTGTGAGAAAAATGATGCCTGGTATTAGCATCTTCAAGAAATCAAATGTTTTTCGGGTGATTGGAATTAGGAACACGAATGAACGGAATTAGGAACAATGCCATTTCAGATGATTGGAATTAGGACCACATAATTGGTCAATTTTGTGTTCACTTTTGGAGGCTAAGTCTATGAATGCATCCCAACATATTTTATTTTCAATTGTATATAGCAAATGACACTATGTAGCGAAATTGCAACTTCAAAATACTAAACGGGTATTTTTTAGAGCTTTTAGACATAGCACATTGTCTTAGGTGAACGGAATAAGGGCACAGCACGGTACATCTAAAATTATGGAATAAATTTGGCTTCTAAAGAAAGTTGTGGACAAATTAGTCAAATGACATGCAGATGACATTTTACAAGCCTGGTAGTAGGTAGTATTAGTTATGAATACCACTGCTGATACCGGAACTATGAGATTTTCTTGAAGTAAATTCTTCATCATTGGTCGTCTGGAAAGAGGTAGATAAAAGAATCGGGCCGCTTTCACTCGCCGGCCCGCAAAAAATTAGTAAGTAATTAATCTTACTACAAAGACAAAAATACAGTTCTTATAATTCTGCCTTATTAATGGTTATCATACATGCATATCTGCTATTTAACTTAACTAAAAACATATCCTCAATGAATCGCCTGCTTTGAGCGTGCTTACAGCGGCACACTAAGAGTTAACTTTCTGAAATCAGTATGGCGAAAGGCATCTAAAGTTCGATTTCTCAAAATTATGCACCTTCATCGAAAAAATATTCTGTAGGCGTAGTAGCGGACACCTTCCTACACAACTGGTATAAAATAGTTTTTCGTGAAAAGTTCCTACTTTTGAGAAATCACGCCTTAGATGCCTTAGAGTTAAACCCTGATTACCTCACATTATACTGGCCCGTTTGGAGTCATCCAGTGGCTCTTGGTCTTAACATTCGTTTTCTTTTTAAATTCTACAACATTTCATCACGCTTACCCCCCATATTAGTCATATGTACAACGAATGCTTGACTATTACTATACTAAGTATAGTAAAAGACCGGAAGTAATCATGGGGCCAGCCACTACCAACTCAAAATCTCATTCCTAAAGCCAGAAAACTCGGCAACAGATACCACAATTGGCGGAATCCTTTGCTTTTTCGCATGGATCGAATCACCTGGGATAGAGGTAGATTCGATTTGCTCAATTTCATCATCAATCAAATCGAACTGATTGCTCAGTTCGATAGGAGAAGAATTATTTTGAATGTTAGAGTTAGAGGAACATCTGAAACCTCCAGCTTCCTTCTATTTTTACGCGTTTTGGTAGGACAGTCTTGAAACCTTGTTTCTTAGAAGGAAGTGGAGAATTCAGAGACTCCCCCTTTCTCTTTTGTTTTTATTAATGCTCATTGCTTAGCGTGGAGACGTGACCTTCTAAAAGGTGTCCCTGCTGGATTACCACCGCTTGTCGGAATTTAACTTCCGCAAACGGGTTTAACGTAAAACGAAGGCACGGGTCCTTGCAAAGATCGTAACGGGATCAGTGGGTACAAATAGCGCTGAGAAGCACTGTTCAAATTAAAATAGCTTCGGGTAGTATTAAAAACTTCCTTCTGCAAAGAGAGAAAAGAACCGCACAGTACGAAAGCACGATGCGGTCTGATATAATCACCATCACCTTTGTCTTTACCGTCACCAGAACCATTTTTATCAACTTTATGATTTTATAGAAGTCGATTTGAAAGCGAGCGGAGGGCAATATTTGTGATGGCACATATCACATGACCTTCCTTCTGCCAAGCTCCCGTATGAAGGGGGAGGGAAGAATATCAGTGTGGAAGCTGATATATCTCCACTGGCCAGTGCCATCACAAATATTACCCTCCGCTCGCTTTCAAATCGACTTCTATAAAATCATTCTTCATGCCTGCCATATCCTAACGGAACTATCAATTCTATACTTTCGCCTCTAATTCTATCATGAACATGTACGTCTAAGTTTGGAAGATGATATTAGCATTTCTATATCATTACCTAAAACTAAATTTAAAATATGTACATGAATTAGGCACACCTAAATTGCGGCTAGTACAGAGACTACCGTCAGATCGCACAATACCGTCGCGTGCGAAGAGAGTATTAAACGTGAGTTTATTGACAACATTATTGTACATGAAACATACATCCTATATTTAACCTATAGGATTTTATAACCCATCCTGTCGTAAACTTCAGGTTAATAAAAATGGAAATTGTCTCCAATAAACGGTGTCGTCAACAAATATTATCATTACAATTCAAAATTAGTTGTTCATTATTACGCTGCAATGAAAAAAAATGAGCAAAATCCTTAAATTTTCCCTTAAATTTAACAATTTGCAAATTATTCACCTCACCCGTAAGATTGTCGTTCAATCCATTAAGACAAAACAAGCAACCATGCGTTCACCATTATTTTACATGCAATTGAGTCATTTTACACCACCATTCGGGCGTTTTGCCCCACGCCTATTTTTAGAACTTTGACTTATTTAAAATGCATTAGAAAGTCATAAAAACCTTGTTGTTTTACATAAGAGATTTAGTTTTGTTGTTTTTTTGTTCGATACTGTTGTTTATATAAAAATTTATATGAAAACATCGAAAAAGCCTTAGGGGTGCAGTTTGGACCGTTCTACCCTATATGTTGAATTATGTTTGATTGGTTTTTGAAAAGATTGTTTTTGTTCAAGAAAAAAACACGTGGTCATAGCGGGTGAGGGGAGGGAAGAGGGATTCAGCAACGACCGTGAAAAACCACATGCGGAAGCGGGATTTCAGAATCATAAAAAAACATGGTTTCTGAATGGCCCATTGGAGTAGCATTTTAGTAACGACTGCTAATCACCCCAGTAGTGGTCGTTCGTGATCTTTCGCGGATTCAGCTTCGCCTGCAAAGGACCTCTTCAGTAGAATTTCTCCAAATCGGATAGGTCTGGCTTCACGTGGATCAGAGACGTGTAGAGATCTCTGAAGCTGAGCCAGTAGTTGATGCTGACATCGAAACTCTGCAGCTGGTATGGTGGCAGGCGAATGTTGTCCATACCACCATGTTATTGATGACTAGTCCGATCCAAATAGTTGATTGGGCTTCGTGAAAATACAGTACCGCTCGTGTCAATCCCTGCCAATCGTATTACACACTAGACTCGGCTTTCACGTGGAGGAAACGTGCCGCATAAAAATAGCGTAAAAACCGCGAAAATCCCAAAACACGCCTAAAAAACTGCGTAAATCTTGAAATTCTGGCGAAAAAATCGCGTAAAAAGCGACCCTTGTAAAAATGGCTTCAGTGTGTACTATTTCGGGTATCTCCCTTAATTTATCGAACTGAGTCGTTTGTTATATAACACTATATGTATCCGGGCCTCCTACAAAAAGATTGTTTTTGGAGCGAACATATAGCTTTTACGTAGCTTAGTATACGAGACGCATTCCTTCTAAATTCCTTTTCCTAACAGTCACTCTCAGCTAAGATAACCAATGAATCAATTGTAATACTCCATCATAAATGTTTCTTCAAATCTAGTCGAAAGTAAGGTACAATTTTCCTTATTAGTTATCCTTTCATCACTTGATTGAATTTTATTCTCGACTTTGGTATCTCTTATAACCATCCATACTCTTCAAATCTCTTTCTCTCTACTTTCATCTTTTCCACTAGTCTAGCAAAACATTTTTGGATGCCTTCACAAGTTCAGTTCTAACTGAAAAGTTATGAGTTTTATACAAACAAGCATTTGCTTTTTTTTGAGACTGTTCAGTTTGTATCAATGGGTAAATTGTTCTTATGTATCGTTTATTCTACTTCTAAAGTAATACAACACTAGCCGTTCGATAAGTGTAAAGCATTTTACATACCAAATGCAAACAAAATGCATTCAAGTGCAGTTAAAAGGCCTTGCAGTTACCGAATGTCTACTGTAATCGTCTTTGTAATCATAATAACCATTATGTGTTGTGTTGGGTGTTCGTGTGCAATCGTATTATAGCAGTGTAGTGTAGTTAGTTTCTTCATTCTATTTTGTAGTGCGTTTGCACTGCCAACTTGGTAAATCCTCTCAAATGCATCCATGTTAACCTGGCTACTCTCAGTAGCTTCGTTATGTTGTCTCGTTTGTATTTAAATAGAGTTTTTGTTTTATATATTTGATAAATTTCTTTGTATCCTACTTACAAGTTGATTACAATCAACGAGAAATCGCCTAAGAACACGACACGCGATCCGGTACCATTTCACTGGGTCTCGTAGTTGTGTCAAACGTATGCAACGTAAAGCTTGTTTAAACCCATGTTATTATCTTTTGATTTGCTGTATTACTGTCTGTTCTGATTCTGTTAGTGCCTGTACTTAGGAAAAAAGTTCTGAAATTTGAGTTTGCTCTAATCTGCCATGTAAAAGGAACACATTTTGGTTGTTTTGATGTAAGTGTTGTTTCCGAGTGCTACGAAATTAGTTAGGTCCTAGACACAATAAAAAGCGTAAAGTGCGTGTACACTCGCGTCCATAATCTCAAAATATTTGTTCTATACAACAATGGTTCGATTTGTAAAAAGATTTTCATTTTTGTTGCATTCTATTTAGGCAATAACAACAGTAAAGACGCGAAAAATTATGTTGAGGAAATTTTAATAGTTTAGATGTCTATTCGATCTAGGGTTACTAAATACTTCAGTGTGCATGCGTTTATCATCTCATTGGAATCACTGTTCATTTTTTCTATAGCTTCACATATTCAAAAGTTTACCTAAATGAATATAATTTATTTATAATTCATATCAATTGATTTAGAGAAACTCTCTTGCCTAAGAAAACAAGGGAAGAGGAATATATTTCTTCTACATCTGCTACGCTTTCATTTGATTTGATTCGCTTTAATCATTAGTCGATTCTTTTAAATTATATTTTAACTAGATAAACAGTAGTTTTGTTTGGTTTTTCCACGCTCTCTCACGCACTTATAACCGATTATCAAATATTAATTACTAAACTACACGGTTTAATAGCATTCCCTAAATAATATTACGGCGCTTCTAATTCGATTTAAGTTAGTTATCAGCTAAAAGAAAACAAACACAGAAACAAAACCTTACACAAGAAACGAACGAAACGGAAAGGTCACAAAAACTAAAACATTGCACCCCCTCGCCGGGAACCGTACCTCTATGCGGCCAAAAGATTCCGAATGTTTTTCGGTGTGTTCTCCTCGTTCAGGTGTTTGGTGGTGTACCGCAGGGCGTTGAGCAGGGGTTCGGCTTTGACGGCGGGCTGGGCTTGCAGTAACCGGACGCACCCTTTGACGTCGACGTGAGCACCGCGGGCGAACGCTCCCACCGGGTGAACGTGATCGTAAAGTATCACGAGCCCGACCATGACCCGCAGTAGCAGAAGGTGCGTTTCTTCCCGTTCGATTTGAGCCAAAAGTTTACTGTAATGGAAGATTAGAATTTAAATTTTAGTTTGAGGTACAGAGTAAACCACGAGGAACAAAAGTGTTACATTGGCGCCCAAAAACCTTAACCAAAGCGCTGTTACTTGTTTGTCATAGGGTTCAACCTTTGCAATTTTGCACACAATCAACAAAAGGGGGGTCTTCCACGAAAGGCTGAATCTCATAAGGCTGAAAAAGTAAAAATCTCACATAAGGCAGAAATAGCAAAATGCTGAAACTCGAAAGGCGTGATAACGAATAGGGGCACAAAATAAAATGATCCGCAACCTTCTTGCAACTTCTTGTTGTCTTTCAATTTTTTTACGGAATTCTTATTTTTTAGTACACAGCTCAAAAAATGATGAGGCAACATAGAAAGGAACAAGACTTTATTGTTCTTGGTTCTTGTATTTGATTTTTTTCTTGCCAAGATTACTTTCTTATTTTTTTTATTCTTTATTCTCTCTTCTTCCTTCTTCTTTTTCTTTCTTTATTCTACCTTCTTCCTACTTCCTTCTCCTTCTTTTTTATTCCATTTTTTTCTTCTTTCTTCTTTAGCACTTCCTAGTTCCTCTTACTGTTTCTTTCTTGCTTCTTCTTTCTACCTTTCTTCTTAGTTCTTCCTCCATAGTTCTTTCTTCTTAATTCCTCCTTCCTATTTCCTTCTGCCTTCTTCTGCCTTCCTTGTTCCTTCTTTCTTCTTCCTGCTTCTTTTTTCTGGTATCTTCTTCCTTCATTTTCTTTGTTCTTGTTCGTCCTTCTTCATTTATTCATTTTGTTTTCTTATTTTTTCCTTCTCCTTGTTTTTTCTTCTTCTTTCTTCCTTCTTTCATTACCTTGTTTTCCTTCCCTTTTGTTTCTTTCATTATTACTTTTTCTATATTCTTTCTTCATTTTACCTTCTTTCTTCTTTCAACCTTTTTTCCTTTTATTTCTTTCGTTCTTTCTTCTTCTTATTTCTTTTATTCCTTCTTCCTTGTCCCTTGTTTCTTCATCTTTCTTTCTTGTTTCGTTCTGTTTTCTTCTACCTTCATTTTCCTTCCTTTTTCCCTTTGCCCTCTTCTTTCTTTTACCTTCTTCCTTTTCTTTTTTCTTCATTCTTAATCCTTCTTCTTTCTTCCATATTTATCCTTCCTTGTTATTCCTTCTTCCATTTTAATCTTACTTTTTCCTTGCTCTTTCTTCTATGTTTTTCTTCAATCTTCCATATTAATTCTTCCGTCTTCTCTCTCCCTTCTTTCATTTTCTTCTTACTTTTTTTTCTGTCTTCCTTCTTCCTTATTTCTTCTTGCTTCATTATTATTCTTTCTTCCATCTTTATCTTACTTTTCCCTTCTTCTATGTTCTTTCTTCAATCTTTCATCTTTCTTCCTTCTCCCTTCTTCCGTCTTCATTCTCTCTTCTTCCGTCTTCTTCCTTCTTCTTTCCTCTTTCCTTCTTCTCTGTCCAATTTTTATTCTTTATTCTTTATTCTTCTTTATTATTTATTCATCATTCTCTATTCTTCTTTATTTATCATTCTCTATTCTTTGCTCATTATTCACTATCCAACCACTCAACATAGTTGGTACAACATATCGTATGGTTGGGATTCATTTCATCCCATCAATTTCAGCCTTTCGATACATTTCAGCCTTCTGATACTTTCAGCCTTTTGAGTTCAGCCTTATGTGTTTCAGCCTTTCGTAGGACACCCGCAAAGGGAGCATAGTTTCCATTATGTAGGTATGCATAAATTGAGTTTTCAGACACAGGCATTTTAGGGTTTGTTGCTTGCCATTGGATCAAGCTACGATTAGGACGCTAGTTCAAATTCGGGTTATCAAATTTTTGTATTGTTAATATTAGTATACATAGTAGTTAGGTTATCAAATTCAAATATGCCAGCGCCTCGTCAAGGCCATATTGATAAATTTAATTCAATTTTCAATTAATTACCACAAAAAATAAACTAATAAAACTAAAGCTGAAGGGGCCAGTCGGCCCAAAATTAAAATTAAATAAACTACATAGCTAAATAACTTACGGGTTCTCGAGCATCCGCAGGCACACCTTCGCCATCGTGCCGAGCGTTTCCGTCGTGTTGTCCACGTTGTCGGAGTTGTCTTGCACGAACTTGGACGTCGCTTCGCTGAGCACCTTGAGCATGGGGGTGGCGTGTGCGTAGAACAGTGACATCCGGTTGGCTAGCTCGGTGGTGACGATCAGGTCGTTGCTGTGGTCTAACCGCTGCCGGCTGGCAATCCGCCGGTAGTAGCTGAAATCGTTCTGAATGGCGGGGGTTTTCATCTGGAAATGCGAAATTTTCGTGAATGACTTGGACCGTGGAATTAAATTTACTGTTTAGAACATTTACTTTATATTCGTCAAATTTGAGCACAAACTCTAAAATTTCGGCCAACTGTTTGACGAGGGCTTGTTGCGTTTCCAGGTGCTGGGTGGGATTGAGCCGACCACCGACCAACTGTCCGAGAAGCACCGGCACTATCCGTTCCAGTTCGAGTGAGTGTTCGTAGCATCGCTTTAGTTTCTCCACCAACGGTATGACTATGTTCCATGCCTTTTCCTGACACTCGGGCGTTGGGTCTGCGATGGCTTCGCGTATTTCTTTACCGGCACCCTGCGGAAGAGGGAACAAGAGTGGGGGAGAATAAACATGAGTAACGGTGTGGTGCATTATCAGTCTGTCGGCGACAGCCGCAACGTTATCTGCCGGCGTGCATACAATTATCTGTCAATTACAATCTGTTGGCTGGAAAGTTTATAAAAATAAAGATCCTCATCTCTGTTGTCGTCTATTGTGTCTTGCAATGTGCATAAATTGAGGCAGTTGTAGTAATGTCAACTATTTTATCATTTCAAATATGTCACACTCTTGACAATGAAATGTATACATTATATATATACATTCATAGGGGAAAGTGGGGTAAGATCGCCATATGGGGCAAGACAGCCAACGTTAAGTGTGACTTATGTGAGCATTATATTCACATTATTATTACGAGGAATGATTAACAATAATGTAAAAGGGCTATACAACTGAAAAACGCGCTTTGACAACCTCACTTGTTCTTGTAATATTGATTTGAAGATGGTTTAGTTGAAATTCGATTTTGCTTATAATTTTGTGGTTACATTATTTAAGGATGGAAGCCTAAATTACTGATTTTTTAGCACAAATTGATATTCACCTAGGCATTTATATAACTATAGCCTATCTACAATAATAATTTGAGGAGATTCACAGTCATAATGCTCGATAGGATATAAATCTTTGTATATATGTCGGCTTGGGGCGGTATTGCCAACTGTATTAGAAACAAGGTCATCTCCAGGATTAAGAGTCGCCTAACCCTCAAATGCATTTTAAAAATGATTTCTGCCTGAATCAGAGATGATTTAGAATAACGAATATAGTTTTAATCGTAAAAATCAGCTTTTGGCAAATTTTGATATTGTCGTAGAGCCAGTGGTCAACAAATCAACATGGAATTCGACATTTTCAAGCGGAACATCATTTGTACATAATCCATAGAAGTGCAGGAAAAGAGTCCCCTGTTCTAAATAAATTTAGCATTTTTTTTTAATATAATTTTTAGGCCTTGCTCGCCTTGCCCCGAGGGGGTGGTCATATCACCCCATATGGTAAATATATGCATCATAAAAACACCTTTTTTAAAACCAATTTATAAGATACTGAAACGTCATTAATCAGTGTATATTGATACTTATGTCAAAGAAGGGTCATCATGAAGGTGTTTCATGGACAAATCAGCAGATTTTGAAAGAGTGTCACTATTTTACAAGGGTTGCCGCTTAGGGTGGCCATCTTGCCCCACTTTCCCCTATATGAAAAAATGTCTTTCTTTCTGTACAAAAAAGACCATGGTGTAACCTTTCTTGAAGTTTCCAAGACTGAAATGCCATTTCAGGTGATTGTTTTGTTACGCCATTAATTTTGATAGTAAATGTAAATAATCACACAAGAACATTTTTCTTATATAAAAATAAAACCCCCCATCGAATTTCGCTAAAATTAATTGAGTTAAAAATAATTGTGGTAGCCGGATTGTGATCGATCATCTATCATCGCTCAAATCTAGCAGCACGGCAAAAAATAGTTCATGTGCCGTCAAGTGGGAGCTCTCTCAATCCTCAATCAGTAGTGAAATGAAGTGAAAGAGGTCGCAACAGGTCAAAGAGTTACAAGTCGGTACAGTGACCGTGAATATTCCGACCTTGTGTGCATGGTACCGAGAGTGAACTAAACCCGGACTTAATTCCTCTTAAAGTGTGTGCACACGAACGCTATTCAGTGGTCTGCCGAAGGTCGTCCGTCACCAAACGACCCCTAGTCCTCCAGGCGGGGGTGAGAGTGAACCAAAGATCCCGAATCCGTGAACAAGCGTAGCCGAATAGCAGTATTTCCCGGCGGTTTTAGTGCCGTAAATCGTCTCTGGCCGATTGTGAACCGGCGCCATTGCCAACCAAGGAGACCTCGTGGTGGCGATATCAAGAACAGCAGCAGCATCGACGAGCAAAAAAGTGAGTCCATTTCCCCACGAAAGGTACATAGAAAAGTTAATAAAATCTAGTTTCAAATTAATCAATTTCTAGTTTCAGCTCAAATTCTTCACGGCGGTTGCAAAGAGGTACAGGTAAGTCTCCACTAGTGCGATTGATCGACCCTGAGATAAAGAAAAGAGATAAACTAGCTCGGGACGTGCGGACGTCCATGCCAAAGACACATGGGCGTCATCGGCCGTAACAATGGTAAAACGTTGACTACACATCATAGTGGCTAGAGCTATTTCTGATAACAAAACCCTGATTAATTCACCCAGCGGAACTGGTGCCTAACTCGTGCGTTATAAAAATGTATTTTGGCCATAACTTTCGAGCACATAGTTTGATCTGGACAATTTTTAATAGGAAGCGATGGACAGGATTCCTCGTCAAATGCAACTTATTGCGAGCAAATTGAGTAAGGATAAGTGCATATGAACGAACATACATATACACACAAACAAAAATCTCCTTAATTCTTCGAATTGAGTTGATTGGCATATGGTCGGCCCTCCGGGCTTCCTATCAAAACTACAACTACAGAAAATGTAACAGTTTGTTGCAAATTTTGCCAATTGTATCATAATAATTGTTGAATGCTAAAAGGAATGTCGAGTCATTTTATCGCAGACTTTCCGCTTCATTTGAAGTAAGATTAGGAAACATTTATATGATTGATATCTGCATGCAACTCATTCTACATCACGCTACAAAGATCGCTCATCTGTCGGCCGGGCGTGATGCGATACTTTTGCGCACTTGACCAAGGTCATTTCCATACAAGTCACACTCATTTTGCGGTTGTGTTTCGCTACCAGTCAGGCCCCTCGGGGAGCGGCAGCAGCTGATTCCCGGTAAACCGGCATGACACCCATTTGCGCAGTTGCTTCGCCACCTACTAAATAGCGCAGGAGAATAGCGGTATATTCTCGTTCTGCCTTTACACCCATCGAGCGATGCTTCGCGGACGACACCGTACTAAAAACTGGGCATATTTGTTCCACATAAATATTAACTAGGATGATCTAATAAGCATAGTTGGTAGGCAGAGCATCCGTAGGGAGATTCGCCTAAGGCTGGTTGGTCGGTTGACTGCGGATTGTTATTCTAAGTGCTGTTTATGCTTTCAGGGGTAATTAAACCTCAGAGCACTAGCAATGATGGGGAGTCGTGTGTGGTACATTCAACAAGGAGCAATGAACGAATGGGAAACTGGTTAGAGTAGTAGGGGGTGAACAAAAATGTTAAAGTTCAGGTATAAAATGGCTGGGCATCCTTTATCACCTCTATTACTAGTTAAGGTATCTCCAATACATTTTTAGAATTAAATCGTCCAAATGCTATGCTATTTTATAGTTTCCTTAGCGTAGTTTATCTTAGCTTAGACCGACTGACTGTGTATGTCAATTCTACTACTCTGTGCTGTAATTGATCAGAACGATCCGAACTGAACTGGCATCCTACAATTCAAGTAAATAATTAGAGGCTTCGTATCTTACTTCAGCGTGTCATTCGGCGAGCAGCAAGCCATGACTCGTTCTCTTCTTGTCCGATCTCCGTGGTGTGCACACTCAATCACGGTGAGCCGCTGCCGGTCCTTCCATTTGAAGCGACACATTTTGGCAATCCTTTTATTTTTGGATTGATTTTATAAGGTAAGTTAAATTTAAGTACTCATATGTGAGGAATAAAATGTTTTGGAAAATGGAAAATAACAAAGCAAATAAAAAGGTGGAAAATAACCGCCGGAAAATGGTTAGAGGTTTAGATGCTCAGAATATGCGTTTGAAAGTCCACTGGAGAATGGTTTGTTGTTTGGCATGCAACATGGCGTGACGGCCGGAAATGGTTTACGACCTGGAAAATCCCATAGTGGGTCCTCTGAGCATTAATTGAGATAATTATAAATTTAGTTTTAGATTCATACACCACGGCATAAGTAAACAGTTAAGTTAGATATGATATAAGGAAATCTGAGAGATATGACAAACTGTCATATGATACAAAGTTGTTTGAGAGGCCATATACATTATCTTGAAGATCAGTTTATTTTAGTACCGTTTTTAATGGGACAGTCCCGTTTTTTCATTGATTCTTGCAAAATGAAATTTTTTAGGCAGGAACCTTAAACCAAATACAAAGAAAGTGGACGAAACCTATCAAAAAAGTGTGGGATGTTATGTTATTTCTGTTGATTTTCAAAGAAAGCTAGTTCCCGTACTGAGGGTCGTGGGTTCGAGTCCCATCGAAAGAAAAGTGGTTACCTCCAATACATTTTTCAAATCAATATCTTCCACATAATGTACATATTCACATATGAGTTTTCAGAACATTGTAAATTATTGTCCAAGTCGGGTGGTTTAATCCCCGGAATATAGGCAATTAACTTTGATTGAACTAGTCGGGATTAGTTTTACTTTTGGTGACAAAATTGCATGAGTCCACCCGTTTTAGAAACACATGGGAATAAAATCAATGGACAAGATTCCCGATGTGTGAGGCTACTTTAAGCGTCATTTAAATCAATTTCGATCAAAAAGTACTGAATTTGTTTATACTGAATTGATTAGATTTTACATTCAAGCACATGCGCCAACCATATTCATAGAAATAATTAAAATTACATTTTATCAATGCTCTTTTCTTGCTGAGATTCTTGTAATTCTTATCCGTAGATTTTCCCTCATTATATTCATGAAAAAAGGTTTTAACACGAAAAAGTTGAGTCAAGTACGAGACACTGAAGACGGCCTTACTGTTGAGGTCGAAATACGTATCTGTCAAGATACAATTAAGTGGTGGAATTCAATGGGATTGTATAAACTCGTCTTTTGACAAACGAAAAATATATAATCCTACCCTATCATTTTTTTCGCATATGCCTTGTGACAGTAGAGTGGCCCAAGCTTATATGGAAAAAGTGAAAAGTCTGGAATTTCAAACCTTGCACCCTTAAATGACAGTTTGGGGGTACCAGAATCTCCCCTGAAAATTTCAGCTCATTCGGTCCAGTGGTTGGCGTGCGCAAATGGCTCAAAGTTTGTATGGGAAAAGTGATCCAAATGTATGGGGAAATGCTTCGGAACTCTCATCTCCAATCAGTTGTGCAGAAAGGTCTCAATACACTTTGGGTTTGTTCAAAAACCCTTGGTAAAAGATGGGGCCTAAAACCAAGTATGATCATGTGGATATATAAAACCATTGTCCGTCCCAGGACAACTTACGCTTCCCTTGTCTGGTGGCCTAAAACTAATGAGGCTGCTGCAAGGGCTAAGCTCAACAAAATCCAACGCACCGCTTGCATAGCCATCACTGGTGCAGTTCGTAGTACACCCACTTTGGCCCTAGACGCAATGCTTCACCTGCCCCGGTTAGATCAATTCATAAAGCTGGAAGCGGAAAAAAGTGCTCTAAGGTTAAAGAGAACAAAAACACTCACTGCTGTCGGGAGACCTTACGTGTAACCTCAGCATATTAAATGAATTTGCCATAAATCCCGCAATAGGAATTTGTAGTGACTGGATGGAAACGGTAGTCAATTATGACTTACCTTACGATGTGTTCATTCCTTCCCGCCAGGAGTGGGAAGGAGATGGACCCAGCGTTCCAACAGGCTCTATAAATTTATTCACAGATGGTTCGAAAATGAATAATCTGACAGGATCCGGAATCTATGGCCCTACAACAAAAATTTCTGTCCACTTAGGACAGTGGCCCACAGTATTTCAGGCGGAAATATATGCAATATTAGAATGCGTGTTATTATGCCTGAGGAGAAAATATAGATTTGCAAAAATATGTATTTTCTCTGACAGCCAAGCGGCACTTAAGTCGCTTAATAACTACACTTGTAACTCAAAGCTAGTGTGGGAATGCATTCTGGCTTTGAAAAACTTATCCATACGCAATCGAGTCTACCTATATTGGATCCCAGGACATACGGGTCTAGAGGGAAACGAGATTGCTGATGAGCTAGCCAGGAATGGATCTAATGAAAGGTTCATTGGCCCTGAGCCCTTCTGCGGGATCTCAGACTGCTCTGTAAAAATGGAACTGAACAAATATATGGTCAGTCAAATCACATCAAACTGGAATGCACTTCCCCATACGAGCCAATCCAAAAGGCTCGTAACGATTAACCCTAAGAAAACCCAACAACTATTAGGTCTCAACAAAAGGGATCTCAACATCTACACCGGTCTAATAACTGGACACTGCCCCTGCAGATACCATCTACAAAAGATCGGAGCAATCCAAACCTCAAATTGCCGCTTCTGTGACGAGGAGAGAGAAACATCAGAACACATCCTCTGCTATTGCAGTGCACTCACCCAACGTAGGTTCAAAGTTCTCAGCAAGCCCTTTTAGGGCCTGCTGACATATGGATCTTATCCCCCAAGGACGTGGTTGGCTTCATAAAGCTAGTCTCGCCAGAATGGGGGAGTCACATACTGTAACTCAGGATCTCTATTCATCAATAATAGATGGTCTTGAGTTCAGACTTGCGTATTTCACAGTAAAAGGGTATATCACAATAGTCCTAAAATCTGGACGCAGTGATCTTCACCCGACAAACGAGAAAAAAAAATGGGGAAACGCAATCGTTTCAGTTTTTTGCTTCTAGGTGGTGCTGTAGTCGACGGATTCCTGTGACAATAGAATTACATTTTGGAGTTAGTGAAATGAAAAAATTACCGTTTCTGAAAGATGAAAAAGCTTAATAATTTTCTTCAAAACTCGTCATATAACATGTGGTTTTTACAAAGCTATTCGGAAGTTCAAGTTCAAATCAATAAATATTATTTTCTAGGATTTTGTTCAGAAGGTCCTAAGTCCTGAAATTCACGGCAGGAAATTTGCTGAACAGAACAGAAGTTGTGGAAAAGTTAACTACCAGAACTACCAGGAGAACTGTTTGAATACGGTGGCGATGCGATGGCTAGAACGTTGCACTGGGTAATTACCAAGATTTGGGAAGAGGAGGCTCTGCCGCAGGAGTGGATGGAAGGTATCGCGTGTCTCTTCTACAAAAAGCGCGATAAGCTGGATTGCAGCAACTACCGCGCAATCACATTGTTGAACACCGTCTACAAGGTACTTTCCTAAATTTGATGCCGCCGACTAACACCAATTGCAAAACAGTTCGTGCCCGAACAGGAAAGATTATCTTAATGATACTTCATTCTGTTATTGATACCATACTCTGTTATGAACTAGCCTTGCATAAGAGGTAAAATACCAAAAAATAATACTAAAAATTAATATGCTCAATACTTCCGGCATGACATACTCTGTTATTACAATACCAAACGCATCATAAATTATTATTCGTTTGATATTGAAATACCTAAGTATGTTATGCCTAAAGTATTCTGCATATTAATTTTTGGTATTATTTTTTTTGGTATTTTACCTCTTATGCAAGGCTAGTGTATGGTATTGAGGTAGTCGCTCCTGCTCGGGGATAGACCTGTGCAGGAGTTCATCAAATTCACTCACCTAAAGGTTTTTGACACTTAAGCGGGGTATGCACTCGAACAAAAGTTCATTTACGACCCGCTCCAACGTCAACTTTTTTAGGGAAGTTCACTTTGCGTTCGTCTATAATACAATCAACCGGGATCAGCTATGGCAGCTAATGCACGAGCACGTATGTCCAGATAAACTGATACGGTTGATCAAGGCGAAGATGGATCGGGTGATGTGCGTTATTCGAGTTTCAGGAGCATTCTCGGGTCTCTTTGAAACGCGCAGAGGGTTACGGCAAGGTGATGGCCTTTCGTAACTGCTATACAATATCGCTTTTGAGGGAGTAATACGAAGGGCAGGGATAGACACGAGTGGTACGATTTTCACGGAATCCGGTTTCATCGACGACATTGATATAACTTTGAGAAGATGGAAGAAATCTACATCAGACTGAAGAGCGAAGCAAAGCGGATCGGACTAGTCATCAATACGTCGAAGACGAAGTACATGATAGGCAGAGGCTCAAAAGAAGACAATGTTAGCCATCCACCACGAGTTTGTATCAATTGTGACGACATCGAGGTGCTTGGAGAATTCGTTTATTTGGACTCACTTGTGACCTCCAATAAGCAGAGAAATTCGGATAAGCATCGTGACAGGAAATCTATTCGATTGAATAGAGTTCGCTGACGTACCAAACTTTCAAACTGCAACGTCCAAAAGCTGGAGAGTACTCATAAGATGATGTGCCTGAAAGTTATCAGCACATACCGCACCGCAACTCGCAAGGCAGCATGCGTACTAATGGTCAAGGAAAACGAGAAATGCTACGCCCTCAGGAGCACCACCGGTAATTCTCGAAGGAATGGCAGAGTGAGTGGGACAACTCAACTAAGGTCATGTGGATCCACCGCCTAAGTGTCCCAAGTGTGAAGACCTTAATTAGCAGACCTCATAGAGAGCTAAACTTTGGCTTGACCCAGTTCTTAACAGGCCACGGATGTAGGCTGTACCTGCACATATGCGGACATGTGGTTTTCCCCCGCTGTCCGCAATGTCCAAACGTGACAAAAACGGCTTAGCACATTCTGTTTACATGTCCTCGGACAAAAGCGGAAAAGAGGGGCATGCATTGATGGAGGCATGCGGAATGGACACTATCACCGATAACACCGTCGGAAGAATGTTCCAGAACGCACAACAATGAAGTGCTGTCGCAAGAGTGACGAGCAGGATAGCCGACATCCTACAACGAGGTTGGCGCACAGAGTAACAGCAACGGTCTACGAGAAAAGCGGATCATGAGCGTCGGTGTACACCACCGCGGAAGATAGTTGTCAAAAATGAACGGGAAGGAAAGCGCAGCTACCAGCCAGCGTCGCGACTGCTGTCAGCTTTGGCATTACGGCCGGTTGCGGGTGGAGTTCCAGCTGTCTAGGAACTTCTCGTCGGAGTAGGTTAGATCCACCGCCGGGGACAAGTTGAGTAGATCGTGGCGTGCGAATGCACCGGCTTCTGGTCGTCGGGGCACCATTGATCCGGTAGCTACCTCCACCCGGAATCTTTAGATCGACCTCGGCACTCGTCCGCTCACCCGTTGAAGTGTGAAGGTGCTTAGGATTTACGCTGATCTATGAATTTGCTGACGCACCTCGTCAGTATCGACGTGGACGCGCGCTTGCAGTCGTAGACGACATGATTATTGGAGCGCAGCTTATCATCGAGCATCACCCACAATTGTTTAAGAGTAGTTTTGGTAACGTAACAGCTTTCCACAGATGCGAGTCGTTGGTTTCGGGGAAATTTCCGCCACCGGGGAACATCCCGTCAGAGTACGATAGATCCGCCACCGGGAAATGTCCTGCCGTAATCTGAAAAAATGACGTATACGCCATTTTCCAAAAATACTACGAGTACTACTCATCGAGCTCTTCAACAGAAAAATGAAAAACATGAATGTTGTAAAATGGCTGTTACGTCACTTTTCCAGATTACGGCAGTGTCTGAGTTGGTTGCGCCAAGTTGAGAGCTAAATGGCTCAAGGCATTGATGTGCTCACTGGCACAAACAAGGAAATCTCAATGCCGAAAAATGCACGAACTATGGAGCCAAAGAGCTCAGGACTCGACCTGAACGGGGGGAATTATGGGTTGCTGCCCAAGGAGGGTTCAGTGGGTAGGACCAGTCACGGGTCGCGGTTGGAGGAGTACCACACTCCGGTACACTGCCGTGTGGTAGTTTGGTAACTACTGAACACGTGTGCTAGGTCAGTGCATAGAACTTTACTCATTAAAAAGGGCCATTTGGTTAAATAGCGAATAGTGAGGTGACAAGTGAGGAGTGAAAAGTAAACGTGAGATATGAGAAATGTTATAAGAAAAAATCGAGTAGTAAGAAATGAGAGATAAGAAGGTAGACGTAGAAGTCAGTATTAAATAATGAGAATTCAAAAATAAGAAGTGAGAATGTTATGTTTGAAGATGTTGAAATATTTTGAATTAAAAATACGCTTCTGTGAATAGCACCTCCTACGGATTACGGAAGCTTAGGGCGCTAGGTTAAGAATTTGCTCTGTTAAACACCCTTATTCCACGGCAGACTGCTCGATTGGACACGATGCTTGTATGCCAGAAGAGCGTCAAGTGAAAATAATATTCAGTAGAAAACTCAGAAGGCTATGCTCTTCTCTTCTTCTTCAATGGCTCTACATTCCAACTGGAACTTGGCCTACTTTTCAACTTAGTATTCTATTAGCATTACACTATGCCCAGGAGGTAGAGAATGTTTCCAACCCGAAAACCCCGGTTTGGGGTCATTTGGCCGAATGCCGTTTGGCCGAATAGTTGATGTATGTTTCCTTATTAAGGTTGTGAACTGAAAGATGAAAGAATCAAGGCTGAAGAAGGATAAAGGAAGAAGAAGGAAGAGGAAGAAAAAAGAAGAAGGATAGAGGAAGAAGGAAAAAGAAGGATAAAGGAATAAGGAAGAAAAAGGATAAAGGAAGAAGGAAGAGGATTGAATAAGAAATAAGGGAGATGGAAGAAGGCAGAAAGAAGAGGAAAGAAGGAAGTAGGGAGATAGAAGAAGGAAGACAAATATGGAGGAAGGTAGAAAGGAGAAAAAAGGAAGAAGGAAGAAAGAAAAAAGAAAAAGAAGGAAAAAGGAGTAAGGAAGAAAGAAGATGGAATAAGGAAAAAAACGAAGGATGAAAATGATGAAAGAAGAAGATAGAATGAAAAGGGAAGAAGGAAGAAAGAAGAGAGAATAAGAAAAAGGAAAAAGGTAGAAGAAGGAAACAAGACAGAACCACCGTCTTCGACCAAAGGTCGCACTTAACATCCAGCATGAGGCAACGAATAAGACATTTACACAACACCTCGCTTTACGCGGGAATCGAACCCACACTCCATAGCACATGCGTCTAGATGCTTGACATCGCTAAGCGCACGGCCACGAAGCCCACAAAGAATGAAGAAAGAAGAAGGAAGATGGAAGAAGAAAGAAGGAGGGAGGATGATGGAAAAAGAAAGAAGGAACAAGTAATAAGGAAGAAGGGAGAATGAAGAAGAAAGAAAGGAAGAAAAAAAAGGAGGAAGGAAGAAAGGAGGAACAAGGACGAAGGAATAATAGAGAAGAAAGAAGGAAAAAGGAAGAAAAAAGAAGGAGGAAGTAAGAAGTAAGGAGGAAGAAAAAAGAATGCAGAAGGAAGAAGGATAAATGAATAATTAAGTAGGAAGAAGAATGACTGAAGAAAGAAAAAGGAAAAAGGAAGAAGAAAGATGGAATAAGAAAGAAGAAAGAAGGAAGAATGGAGGACGATTAAGGAAGAAGAAAGAAGGAAGAATAAAGGATGAATAAGGAAGAAGAAAGAAGAAGGACAAAGGATGAAGGACGAAAGAAACGGCATTCGGCTTAACGTCCCGTTCATCCAAATGGCCTTACACCGGTTTTCCGTATTACATATTTGGGAGGGGTTCTGCTAAACCTAATCAAGCACTCTTAAAAATTATCCAATCTTTTGCAAAAGCTTATGTGTAGCAGTTCAAATTAATCACGTATTGATTAGAACGTTCCTTAACTCA
The DNA here is from genome assembly GCF_024139115.2 of Armigeres subalbatus. Classification (NCBI taxonomy): domain Eukaryota; kingdom Metazoa; phylum Arthropoda; class Insecta; order Diptera; family Culicidae; genus Armigeres; species Armigeres subalbatus. Next base: position 60,022,759 of record NC_085140.1, read on the forward strand.
GCAATGAATCACCCACTTTGAGCGTGCTTACAGCGGCACACTAGGAGTTAACTCTCTGAAATCAGTATGGCGAAAGGCATCTAAAGTTGATTTTCCCGAAATTTAATACCTTAATCGAAAAAGTATTTGGTAAGCATAGTGCGGATACCTTCCTGCATAACTGTTACCAAATATTTTTCTCGATAAAGTTCCCCTTTTGGAGAAAACCCACGTTAGATGTGTTTCGCCATATTTATACAAATTTCTGGCGGTTAACTCATGCTGGCTATTTGCGCATATACGATAGCGGCGGGTAGAAAACCAGCCACTGCCAATAATTCATGACCCTTTTTTACGCGAATTTTGAAATCTAAACGTTTACACTAAAAGAACGTTTACGCGGTTTTTTTTTTAATTTTATTTTTCGTCGGTTAAACCAATTTCTTTTACAAAAAAAATCGATATTTAGGCGTTCATCTAAAAAAAAAATTACGCTGTTTTTTTACCAATTTTTTTCGTCTTTTTATGGGTCTAACAAAACAAAATTTACGAGGATAACGATATTTACGTGGTTTATAAGCAATATCGAAAATTTAAAAAAAAAAATTGTTGAATGGGGTACTCTGTACCTACTCAATTATTGCTGGTGTTTTTTTAGTTTGCTAAACCAAAATAATGGGTATTCAATCAAGATGGTGAAAAAAAATGTATCAAATATATCAGACCACATAAACACAAACTGTTAGCATTTACACTCTTAAAAATATAACGCTGAAGCAGCGACTGGAGCTGTGAACTTCCAAATGTGGTTTACACTGAGAATGACAAAAGTTATGAGTAAAAATATTAGGAATCAGCATCGTGCTTGTCAGCTCCTTTTTTTGTTTTAAAAAGTTTGCGGGTGTGTGTATGATAGAAGAAATAAAAGTTCACTCCAAACTGATATTTACAAACTGCTATGTAAAATCTTTGATTAAAATCGAAGTATAATCATTTTGAACCTTATGTTTCGATTTAATGTACATCTTTACTGACAATGACAATCAACCCTGCTCACCCTGTACATCTTCTCTATATATAAAAATGACTTTGCATTTCCTTTTATGCAATATAACTCACGAACGCGTGAATCGAGATTTTTTCACTAATTGAATGAGGTCAACTGTGTTTATATATACAAAAAGTTTGCAAATTTCACGAGTCCGGCGCTGCAATTAACTCAACTCAACAATTGGCAGTTAGAATGGAAAACAATACAACCCGAGCAAGGTCGGGTACGTTCAAATAGTATATAGATTAGGGTGGCTCAAATTAGTATGGGAAAAACTTTTTTCAATTTTATTGATGGGCCGGTTCTATATGATACCATGATGCTCTGGACAAAATTTCAGCCAAATCGGTCAACGTTGTGCTGTGCTAAACTCGTTGGAAGTTTATATGCAAAAATGTATGCAGAAACATCCAAAAACAGTAAATTGCAGTTGGACGGCACAACTTAAGATGAAGAACTATGATACTCATTCAGATCTTAAAGAATTTAATACAGAATGTTATGCAGAAAACCGCGAGAAGATTAGAGTTTGTCCGGCTAAGTTATTAGCTTTTGTCTGAAGTGGGGTTTGAGCAAATTTCGTTTCTTTTACCTTTGAAAAGAAATAAATTCACCCCTACAACACTCCAGTAAAATGCCAATATCTTTGCGTAATAAACTCTAATCTTCTCGCGGCTTTCAGCATATCGTTCTGTATTTAATTCAACAATGAGTTGCTGCTGATAATTTTATCGTATCGCTACGCTCTTCGATTGCTGCTCTACTCGGTTGTTTATTTATGTGTTTTCATCGTTAAAATTATTAATAAACGACTGCCACTGCTGTTAAAAGTCATTGTTGTTTGAAAAACCAAGTTTTATCGTTGTTCCTGATGTGCGTGGATAATTAAACGCTGAATTATTTTTGGTGATCGGCAAACTCAAGAACAGAAATCTAATTGAAACAAAGGATTGGTGTTTCTCTATCATCGCCTATTGCATCGTATCGTATTGCCGCTGTGCTGCTTCTGTGTGCCAAAATGGAACAAAAATGCCAAAAGTGTAAAAACGATTGCAGCACTGCACAGTGTTGCTTTTTGTCGATTTCGTGCGCTTTTTTAATAGCATCGTTTCTGTTGATTTTTTCGCTGTAGTTTGTTTGGAGGAAACGTTAGATATCATAAAGGGCTTTTTTGAGAAAATCTGTGAAATGATTAATCCACCTAAAGTGAGATAAAATTTTACTTTTTCACCTAAACCGTATATGCGCCTAGTGTCTTCGAGAAAGTTGTAGCGGATGGTATTTTAGGCCACTTTGCCAAAAATCATGTATCTGTGACTTATACTTTACTAGATATGTGACATTTACCGTGGAAGGCCCCTAAAATCAGTTTTTGAGCATAACTTTTCTTATATGTTTCAGGCACTTTTACACCCTTCTACAAAGTTGTTTGGCTAATAAAAATACACGTTTTTGTAGAACATTGCCAAGCTCTATCTCTTAAAATTGATAAGTTATTTGAGAAAATATGTTTTTCTAGGGGTATTTGAGAATCGTATAACTTGGTCCGGCGCAAAATGGCGCAGACAACTTTTAGTTCTCTGAAGCTGCTGTATGTTGACTCTTGCCTAGCGATTGAAGCTTGTGTTTACACGAAATTACAAACGAGTTATATAGATATAGATTGTTTTTGGCCTTACTCGTACACTAAGATTATGTATGAGGCTATAGGATCGCACTATAAACCAATATTTGAGGGTGGCCCATAAGCCCATAGTTTTATATAGAAATTCGATAAACTGAGCTGATGTCTGTATGTGTGTATGAGTGTATGTGTGTATGTGTAGACATTTAAAAGACACCTTTTTGCCTTTCTCGTTACACTAAGTGCAAAACTAGAGGACTGTTCTATTCAGACTAGATATACACATAGTGTCTTCGGGAAAGCTGTAGCGGATAGTATTTTGAGCCATATTGCCAAAGACACCCCATGTCTAACTATTATACTTTAAAAAATATGTGACTTTTTCAATGAAAGATCCCTAAAATCACATTTTTTATCATAACTTTTTTTCTATTTTTCCAAGACTTTTCCAACCTTCTACAAAGTTATTTGTCAAACAAAACTACACGTTTTTGTGGAACATTGCGAAGCGCTATCTCTTAAAGCTTAAAAGTTATAATGAAAAAGGTGTTTTTTCAGGGGTTTTCAGAAATCAAATAGCCTGTTCCGGCGCAAAATGGCCTAATACAAACTTTTTAGGATTCAGAAACTACTGTTCTTCTACTTTTCTCTAGTGATTGAAACTTATGTTTACACGAAATTACACGTGTGTTATATCGATTTCACACTTCCGCTATATAACACGTGGCAATTTCATTGTAAACATACAATCTTCAAAATGAAAAAGTAAGAAAGAATTACATGAGCTAAAGAACCGTTGTTTGTGAGGCTTCTGCGAAGGTATGCGCCTGTTCCATATGCTGTGTTGGGCTCGCCGATAAGGACGCCGACGTGTGCTTACATCAAAACATTATATGGATATGTGACGACTGTCGCGAATTAATGGAAAACATGCGATTTCGTCCGGCCGTTAATGCTATGAGATCGCAAAAAACGCCTGTTCAAAGAAATGCTGAGTCGACTAATGGGGTTTCCAAATTGAGTGAAACAGTCAATCAATTGATTGGAACGATTCATTCATGGGTTGGTGCTTTTTCTACGCATGCAGCATCTACATCATCACTTGCCAATCTCGAGCCGCTGTCGTCAACTGAAGTTTTTCCTGAAACTCCAAGACATCTTTACGAACCTGTTGAAACTTTCAAGCTTTATGTTTCGAACATCGCAAACGACGTCACCGTAGAAGAAGTGAAGCATATGATTAGTGAAGCTATTGGTGTTGACGAATTCTATGCAGTTAACTGTTTAAAGCCATCCTGGAGGGATTTGTCAACGATGGAATACATTTCATTTAAAGTGGAGATCGATAGAAAGCACCGTAATAAAGCCTAGTACGCAGTTCTCAAGGAAAAAGGTCAAGGAAAATTTGATCAAATTACCAAAGTAATTTTGACAATTTAATGCAATCGAAAAAGTAGGCGAAAAAAATATGTTTTGTGCTCATTCGTCAGTCAGTCAGTCAATTAATCAAAATGTCATCAATCAGGTTCAGGTAAACAATTGGTCTAATAGCTAGAACTTTTATTTTTATATTCTGTTCTTGCCTTATTTCTAGATGGATTCACCGACATTATTGCAGATGGTTGCTGGAATTGAATGTCCGAATAGGCTTAGGATCACCACTCGGGTCTTCACTTGACTTTATTAGTAAATGTCCCGTCGGTATTCACTAATCTGGCATTGACGCCTACGCACTCGAAAAGCCACCAAATGCCACGGTAGCAGCCACTCAACATCCATTCAATTTCAACCTCTTTGTAAGCCAGCGAGGATTAGTCTCGGGCAATGGAATTTCCAGTTACTACGGGGGCTACGAATGCAAGTTAAAAGCTTCAAATATGAAAAAAATACATGTTTTTTATGACTTTCATTGGACTTTATTTAAACTTCCTGAAGACCCAGCAAATTTTACAAGCTTTGCTATAGCCACAAATTGAATTTACAATAAATTAAAATATCGGCGATGGCGTGATAGATCATTTTTAGTTGGCAGCGGCGGCGTCATGCTGTCCAATATCGGCGGTGCTGCCGCGGCATCGTATTATGATCTATTACTCTTCGAGAAGGGACAGTTTTCTTATGAATGATTTATTAACAAATGTTTCTAAAAGATTGTATAGTAAGGGCACCATAGTGGAGGTATTGATGAAATCACAAAAGACACATTTAAAAAATTGATGAAACAGAAATGTACAAGTTTCCAGTTAGTTTAAAAGAAGTCTTCCTTATATTATTTTCCGAATTCCTCCAGAAATAAAAAATAACCCAGAAAATCTTGAGCAGATTTCACCAAAATTAATTAACTGCCAGGCGTCCCCCAGGAATTCTTTAGGGAATTTAACTTAAAGTTCTTCCAAAAATTGCTTTAAAAATTACACCAGAAAAACCTCTAGAAAATCATTTCGCAAACCCTCAACAAGTTTTCAATGTAATTCTTCCTGATATTAAATCCCTCTTCTAGGAACTGCCCTGAAATCTTATCCAAGAATTCTTCCGGAATAATCCCATGAAATTCCAGGTATTTTTTCAAAAGTTCCCTCAGCTTATTTTAAATTCTCAGAAATTCATTTGAAAATTCCACAATGAATTGCTTCTTAGTTTTCTCAGATGTTATTTTAGTTATGGATACGTCCAAGAGCTCCTTCAAAGGTTTCCCCACTAGTAAATTTACCCAGAAAATTCCCCATTCCTTCATGAATTCCCCTGAGAAACGCCTCCTGAAATACCCATGTGAACTACTCTAGAGGTTCCCAAGAAATTCATTGGAAATTCTTTTTCCAAACAATTGATCCAAAACTTTAACCCGGAGATTTTCAGAAAATTCCCTAACGAGTTCCTCTGTAATTAAGTTTTATCAGAAACTTCTCCATAGATTCTATCATAAAAAGAATTAGAAGAATTCTTTCTGCCGACCTGCAGGAATTCCTCCAGAAGATCCTACAGGAATTTCTAAGGAAGTTTCTTCAGGAATTCATTTGGAAGTTGTATCAGGGATTCCTTCAAAAGTTCTTTAAGAAATTCCTCCAGAAGTTTCTCCAGAAATTCCTCCGAACGCTCCTACAAAAATTCCCTAGGAAGTTCGTCCAAAACTTTCTCCGAAAGTCCTCCAAAAAAAATCTCCGGAATTTTGTACTGAAATTTCTCTAGAAGTTCAACTAAAATTGCTACAGAAGTTCCTACAGGAATTCCTCTGGAAGTTCCTCCGGGAATTCCTCTGGAAGTTCCTCCAGGAATTCCTCCGGAAGTTCCTCCTGGAATTCCTCCGGAAGTTCCACCACGAATGCCTCCGGAAGATCCTCCAGGAATTCCTCCGGAAGTTTCTCCGGAAGTTCCTCCAGGAATTCCTCCAGAAGTTCCTACAGGAATTCCTCCGAAAGTTTCTTCAAGAATTCCTCCGGAAGTTCCTCCAGAAATTCCTCCGGAAGTTCTTCCAGGAACTTCTCCGCAATTTCTTCCAGGAATTCCTTTGGAAGTTCCACCAGGAACTCCTCCGCAAGTTCCTTCAGGAACTCCTCCGGAAGATCCTCCAGGAATTTCTCCAGAAGTTCCTCCAGGAATTCCTCCGGAAGTTCCTCCAGAAATTACTCCGGAAGGTCCTCCAGGAATTCCTCCGGAAGTTCCTCCAGGAATTCCTCCGGAAGTTCCTCCAGGAATTCCTCCGGAAGTTCCTCCAGGAATTCCTCCGGAAGTTCCTCCAGGAATTCCTCCGAAAGTTCCTCCAGGAATTCCTCCGGAAGTTCCTCCAGGAATTCCTCAGGAAGTTCCTCCAGGAATTCCTCAGGAAGTTCCTCCAAGAATTCCTCTGGTAGTTCCTCCAGGAATTTCTTCGGATTGTTCTCCAGGAATTCCTTCGGAAGTTTCTCCAGGAATTCCTTCTGAAGTTCCCCAAAGAATTTTCACGGAAGTTCCTTCAGGTATTGCTAAGAAAGTTCCTTCGGACATTTTTCCGCAAGTTCTTCAGGGATACCTCCGGAAGTTACTGCAGTTATTCGCACGAAATTTTCTACAGAAATTTCTCCGGCAGTTCCTTCAGGAATTTTTCCGTATGTTTCTCCAGGAATTTCTTCGGAAGTACCTACAAGAATTCCTCCTGGAGTTCCTACAGGAATCCCTCCGGAAGTTCCTACAAGAATTCCTACGGAACTTCTTACAGGAAGTCCTCGGGGAGTTCTCACAGGAAGTTTCTACAGAAAGAGAAATTCCTCCGTAAACTCCTCCACGTTTCAATAGGAATTTCGTAAAAAAAATCCCTTAGGAATCCATTCAAAATTTGCTCCACGAATTCCTGCAGAAGTTTCTTCAGTTGCTTCAGTATTTTCTCCGAGGGTTGCTTCAGTAATTCCTCGTGAAGTTTTTCCAGCAATTTTTAGGAAGCTCCTTCAGGAATCCCACTGGAAGTTCTTCCAAGGGTTTGTACAGAAAATTTCTGGAGAAGCTCTTCCATGAATTGTTCCAGGAATGTGTTGTGAAGTATTTTCAAGAATTCCTCCGAAATTTTCTTTTTGAATTTTTTTATAAGTTACTTCACAAATTTCGCCGGGTGTTCTTTCAACAATGCTTTCGGAAGCTGCCTGATAAATTCCCTACAAGTTCATACTACTTCCTAGTTCGGAAATTCTTACAGGAATTCTTCAGGAAATTCCCCCAGGAGTTCTTCTGAAAATCGCTTTATGACGCTTCGGGAAGTTCCTTAAAGTGTTCTTCGGGAAGTTTTTTCAGGAATTCCTCTGAAAGTTCCTTCAGGAATTTTTCCAGAAGTTCCTTAAGGGATTCCTCTAGAGTTCTATTATTACTCTGGAGGAACTTCCCAAGGAATTCTTGGAGGAACTCGAGGAAGAATTTTCAGAAAAATGTTTGCAGATATTTCAGGATGAATTTCCCGATGAGAACTTTGTGAGTACAAGATCTTCCGAAAGAATTTCCATATACCTTTCGAAGAAATACCTCATGGAGCTTCGGAGGAACTTCTAAAGGAATTTCTGGAAGAATTTCTGAAGAAACTCGAAGGAACTTTCCGAGCAATTCCAGAAGTAACTTACTGAGGTTTTCTTGAAGGATCTTCCGGAAGAGATCATGTCAGAACTTCCTAAAGAATTCCTGGTTTATCTCCGTAAGGAACTCCTGCAAGAGCTTCAGAACTTCTGGGGAACGCCTGAGTGAACTTTCGAAAGCCTTCATAAAGGAACACCCGAGTGAATTTCTAAAGAAACTAATGGAGGAATTGAACTTGTCGAGACGAGCCAGCTCAGGGCTGAAAGTCTCGCTAACAAAGACAAAAAAAAATCCTGAACTTCCGGCGGAATTTCAAAAGACATTCCTTGAGAAATTCCTCGTGGAACTTCCGGAGGGATTCTTAAAAGAACTTTCAAAGGAAATCCTGGAGAAACTTCTGGAAAAATTTCTGGAGGAATTCCTGGAGAAACTTGCAGATGAATTCCTAAAGGAACTTCCGGAGAAATTGAATTTTTGAGGGAACACTTTTAAAAGAATTCCTGAAATAACTCCCGGAGAAATTGCAGGAGCAATCCCTGGTAAATCTTCTGGAGAAAATCCTGAAACAGATTCCGGAGTTATTCCTAATGGAACTTCCGAACGAATGCCTGATAGATCTCCTGGAGGAATTGCGGAATGAACGTCCGGAGGAATTCATGAAGAAACATCCAGTGTATTTTTTCAAAAACTTCCGTAAGAATTTTAGAAGGAACTTCTCAAGGAATTCCTAAAGGAACTTCTGGAGAAATTCCTGTAGGATTTCTTGAAGAAACTTCCGGAGGAATTCTTGAGTTCGTTCATTTTTGCGAATTCCTTATAGCACTTACGAAGGAATTCTAAAAGAAACATCAGGAGTAATTCCTGGAAGAACTTTTGGACTTATTCCTGGATCAATTTTTGTGGGTGAGTCTCCGGAAGAGGAACTTCGGGAAAAATTCATAGGAACTCCAGGAGGAATTCGTAGAGGAACTTCGGGAGGAATTTCTGGAGAAATTTCCAAAAGACTTCCTGGAAATCCTGGAGGAACATGCGGAGGAATTTCCAGACGAACTTCCGGAGGAATTCCTGGAGGAACTTCCGGAGGAATTCCTGGAGGAACTTCCGGAGGAATTCCTGGAGGAACTTGCGGAGGCTTCCTGGAGGAACATGCGGAGGAATTTCCAGACGAACTTCCGGAGGAATTCCTGGAGGAACTTCCGGAGGAATTCCTGGAGGAACTTCCGGAGGAATTCCTGGAGGAACTTCCGGAGGAATTCCTGGAGGAACTTCCGGAGGAATTCCTGGAGGAACTTCCGGAGGAATTCCTGGAGGAACTTCCGGAGGAATTCCTGGAGGAACTTCCGGAGGAATTCCTGGAGGAACTTGCGGAGGCTTCCTGGAGGAACTTCCTGAGGAATTCCTGGAGGAACTTCCTGAGGAATTCCTGGAGGAACTTCCGGAAGAAATCCTGGAGAAACTTCTGGAGGAATTCCTAAAGGAACTTCTAGAGGAATTCCTGGAGGAACTTCCGGAGAAATTCCTGGAGGAACTTCCGGAGAAATTCCTGGAGGAACTTCCGCAGAAATTCCTGGAGGAACTTCCGGAGGAATTCCTGGAGGAACTTCCAGAGGAATTCCTGGAGGATCTTCCGGAGGAATTCTTGGACGAACTTACGGAGGAGTTCTTGGACGAACTTCCGGAGGAGTTCTTGGACGAACTTCCGGAGGAATTCATGGAGGAACTTCCGGAGGAATTCCTGGAGGAAATTCCGGAGGAATTCCTGGAGGAACTTCCGGAGGAATTCCTGGAGGAACTTCCGGAGGAATTCCTGGAGGAACTTCCGGAGGAATTCCTGGAGGAACTTCCGGAGGAATTCCTGGAGGAACTTCCGGAGGAATTCCTGGAGGAACTTCCGGAGGAATTCCTGGAGGAACTTCCGGAAGAATTCCTGGAGGAACTTCCGGAGGAATTCCTGGAGGAACTTCCGGAGGAATTCCTGGAGGAACTTCCGGAGGAACTCCTGAAGGAATTTCCAGAGGAATCCGTGGAGGAACTTCCGGAGGAACTTCCTGGAGGAACTTCCGGAGGAATCCCTGGAGGAACTTCCGGAGAAATTCCTGGAGAAACTTTTGGAGGAGTTCTTGAAAGAACTTCCGGAGGAGTTCTTGAAAGAACTTCCGTAGGAGTTCTTGAAAGAACTTCCGTAGGAGTTCTTGAAAGAACTTCCGGAGGAATTCTTGAAAGAACTTCCGGAGGAATTCCTGAAAGAACTTCAGGAGGAATTCCTGAAGAAACTTCCGGAGAAATTCCTGAAGGAACTTCCGGAGAAATTCCTGAACAAACTTTCGGAGAAATTCCTGAAGGAACTTTCGGAGAAATTCCTGAAGGAACTTCCGAAGAAATTCCTGGAGAAGCTTCAGGATAAACTTCGGGAGGAATTCCAGAAGAACCTTCCAGAAGACTTTCTGGAGGAACTTCCGAAGGAATTCCTGAAGGAATGTTCGAAGGAATCCCTAGAATTCCTCCGGAGGAATTTGTGAGGATTTCCGGGAGGAAGTCCTTGGGAAATTACTGGAGGAATTTCTGGGAAAATTCCCCAGAAATTTCCCCGGGAGATCCTCCAGGATTTCCTTTAGAGACTCCCTCAGGAACTCCTCCTGGAAATTTTCACAAATTCTTCCAGAAATTCTATCGGATTTTTCTCCAGGATTTTTTTTTGGGAAATTCCCCAGGAATTCTCCCTAAATTACTCCGGGAATACTGCCAGGAATTTCTTCAGTAATTTCCCCAGTAATTTCACCAGGAATTCCGCCAAAAATTCCTCCATAAATTGTCCCAGGAATTCCGCTGGGGATTCTCCAGGAATTGCTTGTGGAATTTCCCCAGGAATTCCTCCGAAAATTCTCCCAGGAATTTCTACGGGAATTCCTTCGAAAATTTCTCCGAATACTCCCCCAGAAATGCCTCCGAGATTTCGTTCAGGAGCTCTTCTGGGATTTCCTTCAGAAATTCCTCAGGGAATTCTCTCATGACTTCCTTTTGAAACTTCCCGAGGATTTCCTCCGGTAGTTGCCCCAGGAATTCTCCAAGTAATTCCTCCTCCTTCCTCCTGAAATACAGACACGAGTCCAGGACAATGTTCGTGGAGGACCAACGCGCACTTGGAGTTTTCGAAAGAAAATGCTGCGTTCTATCTATGACGAATTACAGATGGTGGACGGTAGCTGGGAGCGAATGAGCCACAAATTGCATAAGCTGTTGGAAAAACCATCCATCGTTTTCCCGCGAAAATTGGACGACTGCGAATGTTAGTCTAGATGAAAATGGTACAAAGATACGACGGCAGAAGAAGGTGAGGTGCGTAGCGAGCGAGGTGGGTCGATCAGATGGAAGACGATTTGCGCGGGTGACGACGTGCAGCCATGGACCGAGACCACTTCCTTCAAGAATTTCTCTGGGAATTATTCTAGGAGATCCTCCAAGAACCCTTCCGGGAATTGCTTCGAAAATGTCTCAGGGAATTCTTCGGGAAATTGCTCCCGAAATAAGTCTGGGAATTCCTTCCGCAATTCCTTCAGTTCTGCGAAATTATTTAAAGAATTCTTTCATTAATTCCTTGCGGAAAATCCACCAGGAATTCGTCCGGAAATTTATCCGGGACATCCTCCACAATTTACACCGGGAATTCCTCGAAGAATTTCTCCGGAATTTCTTTCGGGAAATCCTCCAGGTCTTCGGGAATTCCTCCAAGAATGTTCTCGGCAATTATCCAGGAATTCTTTCTGTAATTCTGCCGGGAATTCTTCCAGGAACTCGGCATTAGCATTTTCATAATTCAAAGTTTCCATATGCATAACCACATCTATAAGATCTGCTGGAAATTTTATTATTATTATGATTATTTCTTTATTTAAGTAAATTTTGAACTCGCCTCTCAACAGCGTCTGTTACCTTTGTCTGAAGGGCTGAGCATCGCCCGAGTACCTGTGAGAGACATCAAGCAACATTGTTAACTATCGTTCATTAGAAATTATGAGGGTTGGGGTAAATGTGATAATATTGAGCTGATGTCTTGCCTTGTTAGCTCACAAAAAAACAAGCAACGAATAACCAACAAAAGAATACGGACCGGAACCATCGGAGAAACTCACACCGACTATAAGATACTAGTAATTGGTAGCTAGACTAATGCTACTTCAAATCTCTCAGCTCAACATCATCGAGTCGACAATAACTCGAATTATTTTTGATATAGTTTTAGGAATGCGTAGGGTGTATTCAACATCGTAGCGCTGCCGGAAGTGTGTTGGAACGTTCAAAGTTAATTTTACCATTTACCAGAATTGCGACAACAAACACGAGCTGGACACAGCTTTCATTAGAAGGACGGTATGCAAATATGCATGCACACTGCGGAAGCATTGATGGTGATAGCATAATATATACGCAGCGCGGATTTGACAACTGTTCCACCTAGGGCATCAAAATCTTCATGGATGTTCGAGCGCTCATATTGGCCAGGAAGAAAAGTTTAGACCGACTTTTGGAAACTTCAGAACTCTTTGTTTGACGATTGAGAAGTCCAATCAAGAGTCTGTTAGATTTCGCCGCTTCCCCGAACATGGTCAATCGCAGCACCTACTTCCAACATGGCCTTACATCTCGGTACACCTGAAGATCATCACAGCCTAAAAAAGAGTGGACCTGCAATAAACCGCAAACAAACAAAAAACAGAATGAAAAAAACTTAACAAAACGTCACTTTACTTGCGGAATAATGCATCAGTGCATTATTTCGCAAGGGAAGACGTAAATCAATGTTTTCTTTCTTGCAATACGCCTGCTATTGCTAAATTATTTGATTTCCTTGTTAGCTCCGTACTATTCAAGGAATGCCAGCAGCAGAATCATTCCTTGACCACTACTTGTCCTATCTATTTGCACAGTACTTTAGAAGTCCATACCACCCTTAATGCTTTAAAATCATCAAAGTGGCCATCAGGAGTACGATAGCGCGAATTCAAGGATTGATATTCTCCGTTGATATTCTCCGTTCTGAAAACTGTACCATAGTAGTGATCGAAGTTAATTGTTTAATGTTCAATCTAAATGTTATTGCAGTCTGGTTATTTTTGTTGATAATATTATTTTCGTTGATGCTGATTTGTTTATCATAACATAATGTGTAACTTGATAATTCTATATCGTGTCTAGTGCAGTTTTTACTTATTTGTTTATGCAGTAGCGATATGTTCAGAAACGTTGTTTAATTATTAGATTTAATAAGTTTTCAATAAGACAATACCATGTCAGTTGAAATAAATAAATAAATACAAATAAATACAAATACAAGAACTGTATGAGTATCACTGTTCTTGATCGTGAAGTGTGCCGTTCAACTGCAAATCACTGTTTTTGGATGTTTCTGCATACATTTTTCCATATAATTCGAACGAGTTTAGCACCACCCAAACGTTAACTGATTTTGCTGAAATTTTGTCCAGAGCATCAGGGCATCAAATAGTACCGAATAAGAGGGCGGCCCACCAAAAATTTGAAAAAGTGTTTTTTGAGCCACCCTAATATAGATAAAAGGAATTATATAAATTTACAACACCTTGTTATGAATAAAGTAAAAAAAGACAGTTGAACAAGAAGAAGGTCACAGGTAGTGATGGAAAATGTCAAAACATGTCATGGGATTGATATTACTAATTTGCTAATAACTTTTTTATTTACAATTATTTACAATTCAGATTTTTTTTTATTAACAAAAAGGCCTAAAGGATCCTGAAACTTTGTAAAACAGATCATTGTTTTCAATACGAAGTGTGAGCCATGAGAGCGAATTAAAAAATGTCACGGAATGTCATGACAATAATGTCATTCAACATATTTTCGGCTCGCAAGCTGCCAATATCAGATTTAGAGAAATGACCTATTAGAAAAAGTTATAGGGCCTTTTAAGGGCTACATGTTTATGTAAACAATGATATCGAAATAACATTTTCCGTCACTGGTCACTGAACAGTTAGTAGTGCGTTTGGTGCGGTTTAATAAAACCCCGACCATTCGAACTATGCATAGCCATACTAAAGTTCAATTCGCATTTCTAATGTTAAAAAATTAAAGAAAGAAAATTGTTTGACCCAATCTACTTTATGTATGTATGCCGGTATTCATAAGGTTTTCATCTCATTTATTGCTCACTTGGCGAAGAAGGAAATCTTAATTCGTTTCGCGCCTGTATGCAGAATGAAAGAAAACGGTACAACGCGTGCTTCCCAGCAGTTGAACACTATTTTCGCAGATATAAATCCTCCAGAGTTACCAGACGCGATTCCTATTGGATAACTAAGAAATCAACTAAGAGTTAAGTTTTAGAACTACTCAAATAATAGGTATGGAAGAGGAAATCAAAAAATAAATAATATTGTTAACTCTACTGGAAGCCCTATTGATTGTTCACATATAGGCATCAGACCAAGTCGATCAAGATCCGGATCTCTTTCATCCGATCTGGAGAACCGAGACTGACTTTCCCTCTTGAAACGGGTCGCTGTGATCAGCTGAGCGCGACAGAACCGTTCGTCTGTCCATCTGTTGACTACTTGTTTCCGTCCCCATCCAATCTATGACCATCTATGGCAGGCGCGTTGCTCCAACAAGGCTAACGGCTTTTCACGCGCATTCAACAGATTTTCGCCGCTCAAAAACGAAGAGCAGCGCGCGCGGTGGAGCATCCTACACCGATGCAGCACCACATGTTTATGATGATTCACTCATCGTCGGTCGTCGCGTCTGCTGCTTGGGAGAAGGCTGGCTGCTGCTACATGTCATTAATTATGCATGCCACTTTTCGAGAGCCGCCTTTCTCGCGTCAGTCAATGTAATGCTCATTAAGGCTCAAGACTCCGTAACTCTGTTTTGAAAATTAATGACGTTATTGCTTGTTAGTATTGGTGAGGCAACTTGTACGAAAAAGTGACGAAAATTTGAGGTGGGTGGAAATGGGGTGGTAAAAGCTTGTCAGCTGATTACGGTTTATAGAGCCTTAAACGGCCCATGTTTACATCGCGATCCGACGCGAGTGAGTACAAGTGGCGAGCGGTGACGAGTAGTTCGAAATGGGACGGTACTAATCGTGATTTTCAAGTCAAAAACGCAACAGGATTGGACTCCTGAAACGGTCATCAGTGGAGCGCGAAAACAGATGAACATATGTATGTAAGAGCACGAGAAGTGGGACATCGTGCAGAATGTGCGAAATGTTGGAATGTGCACTGCTAATGAGTGGAAAATTAAATTTAACCTGCTGCTTCTGGCTGGTGCTGACTGCTGAGTGGCAGGAATGTGAACTGTGATGAGAGCTTAAAGACTTTATTAAAATGGTACGCCGCGTACTGCCGGGAGTTTCGGTCAAATGATTTATGACGGATGATTTAGGTATTGAGTATTGACCAATTCAAATTTTTCATACTTTCACACGTCTTTGTGTTTGCTAACCAGCAACCAAGCCACTAGATTGTTTGTCAGTGCACGGGCATACAAATTAACACTTGAAACGGGTTCCGCCACAAACCGCTAGTAGTTTGTTTTGATAGCTTCTTAAATGCTCGTTTCCTGTTGCTCGTTTTTGTATTGGCTGTGGGTCGTATACATCTTTGCGCGTCCACAAAAACCACACATAAACGGATAAACCGCTAAATTTCATCTGTTACTGGCTGACGGCACAGGTGGTTGAGTGATAAGCGTGCCTGCTTCTCACACCATGTTTGATTCATGTAAAACTGAATTGTATCATTGCAACCGTGCAAAACCGTAATCCGTCCTTAGCATTTGCAGGTTTTAATGTTATTCTACTGGTAAGTTCCATTTGAATCTATAAACATGTGTAATACAAACATGTGCGCCGGTCATATCATCGGCGGCGTGGTGGTCAATTTTGCCCCGGCGGCGGCAGCGTCACGGCGGCGCGCCGTTGTCTTTCATCGGCGGCGGCGTGAACCGGCGTGGATGAAAAAGTCAATGACTGCAAAAGTCAATTTTAATGCGGGCTTTGGATTCATGCGGTTTTGATTCACACGGTAGGAATCGCCCGTATACAAATCGACTTTAGTGGATTAATATTGCAATATTCTACGTTTGCCGATCATCAAGCAGCACATTCAAAATAGTCAATTGTCGGCGATACTAATCAATACCTGATTTCAAAATGTTATTTATGTTAAAATGTTATGAGTGGTTATGATCAACATAAATAAAAAAAATACTAGCTGAGTAAGACTGGGGATGACCAACCAAATTTAATATTTTTTTTCTGAAATTTGGTTAAATATGCCAAAAAAGTTCTTGGTGTAGTCCCTGAAGGAATTTCTGGAGGAAACTTCAATTTTTTTTAGGAAATTTCTACAATTCTATGAGAATTCCTACAGAAATTTGTATAGGTATTCTTTCTAAAATCCGTTCACGCTCTTTTTGGGAAATTCCTTTAGTAGAGCTAATCCTGCAGGAATTCATTCGGAAATTTATTACACAATGAACTAGTTTCCGATGGAATTCCTAAAAGAGTTTTCCAAAGGAATTTCCAAACGATTTCCTGAAGTAATGTCGGATAAAGTTTTTGAAGGCATTCCGGCAACATTTTTGAAGATATTTCCGAAAAAAAAACTTTGAGAACTGAAGGAATTCCCAAAGAAAAATCAGTAGGAACCCTTCAGGAAAATTTCGATGAAATCCTCACAGACATTTTTAAAGTAATTCCTAACAGAATTTCAAATAAATTTACCAATAATTTTTTAAAGGAGCTTTGAATGAATATCTGAAGGGATCCTAAAAAAATCAAAAGAAATGAAGAATGTCGTGAAGAAGTTCCTGAGGAAAGTGTCCAAAATGTCATTCTAAATTTACCTATACCTATGATGGTCGTACACTCCGTGTTGTCCGGAGGAAAACCGAATTTAATTTCCTATTCCAGGTTGCTCGTTCTTGGGCCGCCAGTCGCCAGTTTCCCTGCACACCGGCTGCACGAGCATCTCCCTCGATTGCACACAGCCATCGAGTGCGGGGTGTATCCCGGAGCCAACGTCCTCTTCCACGCTTCCGGAAAGTTTTTTTCTGGTCTCTCTTCCAGCATACACAGTACATGTTCAGGCCACTGTAATCTACCGTATTTTATCAGCCTGGCTTTGTCTGCATTTTTATAAACTTGGTAAAATCGTGATTCATTCGTTCGTCTGCGCCATTTACTATTCTCCAGTATTTTCTGCTCAAACACTCCGATAATTCGATAGTCTGCATATTTTTGCCAATGTCATTTGGCCGAATATACCATTTTGCCGAACAGACCATTAGGCCGAAGGTCATTTAGCCGAAAGGGTCGTTTAGTCGAAAAGGTTGTTTGGCCGAAAGGATCATTTGGCCAAAGGGTCATTTGGCCAAAGGGTCATTTGGTCAAAGGGTCATTTGGCCAACGGGTCTTTAGGCCGAAAGGGTTATTTGGCTGATGGAATCATTTGGCCGAAAGGGTCATTTGGCTGAAAAGGTCGTTTGGCCGTAGGAGTAATTTGGCTGAATAGGACATTTGGCCGAATAAGACATTTGGCCCAATAGGTCATTTGGCCGAATACGTTATTTGAAAAGTGAGAAATTAGGAATGAGAAGAAAGACGTCTCAATTATCCTTATTTCTTACTTCTCACTGTAAAAAGGGAGAAGCATGAGGTGAGTAGTGAGACGTCTCACTACCCACTTCGCACTACTAACTTTTCACAGTGAGTCTCACTTCTCACTCCTCATTTCTCTTTTCTCACTGTGAAAAGTGAGTAGTCCGAAGTGGGTAGTGAGACGTCTCATTACTCACTTCACACTTCTCTCTTTTTACAGTGAGAAGTGCGAAATGAGGAATGAGAATTGAGACGTCTCTCTTCTCACTCCTAATTTCTCACTTTTCAAATGACCTATTCGGCTAAACGACCGTTCCGGTCAGATGATCCTTTCGGCCAAATGACCCTTCCGGCCAAATGATTCTTTCGACCAAATGACCCTTTCGGCAAAATGACCCTTTCGGCCAAATTACCCTTTCGGCCAGATTGGTTTCGGCTCAATGGTTTGTTCGGCCAAGTGGAATTCTACTAAATGGCTTTTGGCTGAATGGGTTTCGGCTGAATGGGTTTCGGCCAAACGACACTTCCCCTTTACAGAGGTAGTTTTGTCAGTGTCTGTAGGTAGCGTCCTAAAGTAACTAAAGAATTTACTGGAGGAATTTTCAAAGGATTATCCGGAAAAAAAATCTCTTAAGGTAGATTTAAAAGAATCCCTACAGGAAAAATGTCTTGCTAAGAAACCCCTAGAGGAATTAAAAAAAAATTCCAAAATTCCACATCTTCCGCTGGAATTCTCAATTAATTTTCGAAGAAATTCCTAAGCAATTTTTCAAAACTTGATGAATTTTTCAAAGTAATCCGCAATTAAATTTCTGTAGGAGTTTTTAGAGAGTTTTTGGAGGAATTCTGAAACAATTTCCTAGGGAACTCCTCAAACATTTTCCGTAGATATTTCAAAAAGATTTTCAGAAGGTATATCCGTTTTTCTGAACGAAATCTTGACGGAATGTCCAAATGAACTTGCAGAGAAATCTAAGAATATCAGAAGTTCATTCAGGAGTTACTTTGAAAAATCCTTCAGGAGTTTCTTGGATATTCTTTCTGGAATTTGTTCAAGAATTCTTGTCCTTGAACTTTGCAAGGTATACCAAAGGAGTTCTTAGAAGAATTTCGAAATTTTCGGATGAATATCTTAACGATTCTCCCAAGGTTTTCCTTAACAAATTTCTGAAAGAATGCGTGGATGAATTTCCGAACTAATTCCTGAGGGAAATTCCAAGGAATAACCGAAAGAATCCGAAAGACTTTCTGGAATTCGTTTCCGGATGAGTTTTTGTAGGACTCCCTGAGGCAAATTCCGAGGGAAACTGCAAATCGATTTCTAAGAAAAATTCCAAAGGAATTCCTGGATTTATCTAGGAGTTATTTCAGACATACCAGAAGGCATTTCCTCTGAAATTATGTTAGGAATTTATTCATAAATTTCTCAACAATACCTCCAGACATTCCTTTATGGATTTCTCTGGAAATTTTAGAAATACCTTCGAAAACTTTCTTAGCCAACGGAAATTATTTTTTAAAATCGATTCAGGCTTTTTTAAAAATGCCTTCGAAAATCCATTTGGAAACTCACCAGGAAAATCCATTTGGAAACCCTCCAGGAATTTCTTCAAAATCTTCTCCAAAAATTCATTTGAGAACTCCTTTCGATTTTGTTTCCTTAAATGATCTAAAAAAATCCGCAAAGAATTCCTTCTGATATTTCTCCATAGATTTCTTTAAAAGTTTCTTCGAAAAGCCTCCAAGATTCCCTCATAGATTTCTCGGAAATTTTTTCAGGAAATCCTTTGAAAAACAATTAGAGAATGAAATAGTTTTCGATGGAGTTACTAATTGAATTTTCTAAAGAGAAAAACAAAAAATAAACAACAAACACTTAAAAATTACCCAGGGTATTACTGAAAGAATTTCGGAATGAACTCGTGAAAGCATTTTCGGAGGAATTCCTGCAGGAAGCTCTGGAAGGATTCCCGAAGAGTGTTTTAAAGGAATTGCTGGAAGAAGTTCCGAAGATGTTCCTTGAGAAATTTAAAGAAGAATTAATTTAAGGAATTCATGGAATAATTGCCGAAAAAAAATCATAGGAGAAATTTCCGAAGCAATTCTCAAAAAAATGTCCGGAGGCATTGCTTAAAAAAAGTGTTGATAAACAATTTCCGAAGAAATTCATTATAGAATTTCCAGAGGAATTCCTTAAGGAGTCTTATTTTTCGTAGGAATTCCTGAAATATTTTTTTTGTATACATTCCATAGGGAATTTCCTATTCACTTCCTTTGCTTCCTTCCTCTGAAGAAATTCGTAATGTAAATTCTGAAGGAATTTTCGGAGAAAATGAATTTCTATAGTCATTTTCTTAGGTTTTTTTTAGAAAACTTTGGAGGAATGTACAAGGAAATATACCAAACGGTTTTGTCAATAATATTCAAACATTGATTTCAAAATAAAACATAGTTATATTGGACAAAAAGCTAGAAAATCATTCACAGTAGGGATTTAATTATTTTGCTGAATTGGTTTCCCAAATAAGTCAATTGTGCTCATAACACAATTAAAAAAGAAACAAAATGATTAAATAAGTGGCCTGGTTGATTTTAATAAATAAAAAAATAAATATTGTCAAGATAATTAATGTGCTAACTTACTTTGAAATTCCTAAGCTGCAATAAATTGCCTGCACAAATGCCAGATCCTATAAGAATGGGGGTGCTTTGGGCATGTATCCAAGCCTTCCCAAAAGCGTATGTGCCACATCAAACATAATTTGCGAGTCACCTACAGGTTTAGGTGCCCGACTGAAAGGCTTGGCTTAGACGAATTCCGAAGATCAGTTAAACATTGTTTGTGTTATTCTACTTGGTAGACGAAATCCACTAGATAAAGCCTCATGCAAACTCATAAACTAATCAACCAACATATTTATTAATCCAGACAATGTATTTCACCACACTGACTTAGAGACACCATCTCGTAAGGTAGATTTGAAATCAAATTCTGACGATTTCCACCTTTTCACCATTTATGAACTATCATAAGACAAGTTTAGTACTATTCCAATAAATTCCACCACGTTGTATTGCTTTACAGATACGTATTTCGTTTTCAACTATAAGGCCATCTTCAGTTTGTACTTTACTCGACTCGACTTAAGTTAATTTATTTTTTATTGATCGGCGTGGCAAAATTATGATCGGCGGCCCGCCGACCCACAATTGTGAGTAAAACCACCGGCGGCGGCGGCGCACAGGTCTAGTACAAGTAAACAATGAAATAAAAAATATAAATTCTTCTGTTTACAATTCAGACCGAGCATAAATGACTACAGAATTCCGACTGGAGAAAATTAAGAGCAGACAGAATATTCTCTGAATTAGCACTTCAAAGCTGCATTTTATTCTGCATATTATTCGACTGATCATGAACTAATTTGAATGACAATAAAAAATATAGGAAAAATGTATATATAGAAACCCCACAACTACGGCTAAATCCGGAAATAAATCGGCTCGTAAAAATTTCATCGCATAATTAAATCGTTTGCCACTTCTCAACCACCGGTTGCGCATCATTTCCGATTTCGGATATCGGTCATCCGGTTGAGCGCTCCGTCTCCCAAAAACAGAATGCGCCTCTATAAATAGCAACAAACACCATTCAACGGGTCTGAGGGAACAGAAGCGCGATTTGTAGCCCATAGGAGCGTAATAGTTTTCGAGGAAAACCCCAAATAGGAGAATGAGCCTTCGGTCGAAAGGGCCCCACACTCTGCAATCGCGAGTTTCTCCGCCCGCTATGTCACGGTGGTACGTTCGCTTCCAGTTCGATTAGGTTCGGTGGTTGAATCTATGCTTTGGTGACAGTAGCAGATAGTCACCCATGGTGAGTTGATATGCATGAACGTAACTATGACGTAAAGTTTGATGGAAAAGTGGAAGGTGGGGACGAGAGTTGCTATAAATAGTACTTATGATGCAAAAGCTATCATTTCGAGCGAACAACTCAAAATTTCAGTACCTTCCCGAATATTCATCTCATAGCTTCCATAATTGATAAATAATGATTTAAAATATGCATAGCTATATCAACCAGAATAACCCCTTTCAAACATTCGAATATAATAATGCAATAAGGAGTTTTCTTTTTTTGAGCATTTTGGAATAATCTTCCATTTGTATTATTTAGACTCTGAGAAGATCTTAATTGAGGGTCGGACCCTTCATAGCCCCTACCTTATTAACGTCAATGTCGATATCGGCGTTTATAGCAACTTGTTCTAGCTCTAGCATGCTGCTAAGTATGCGATAAACAAGCATGGACGGAACTGCCTCCTCCGACGTACAACAGCCAGTGTATCTAGACTCATAAAACTATTATGCTGATAGCTTTACGGGCGACAAACTATCAATTGATTCGGCA
Organism: Armigeres subalbatus; assembly: GCF_024139115.2. Classification (NCBI taxonomy): domain Eukaryota; kingdom Metazoa; phylum Arthropoda; class Insecta; order Diptera; family Culicidae; genus Armigeres; species Armigeres subalbatus. Next base: position 60,044,501 of record NC_085140.1, read on the forward strand.
TGATCCAACTCTGGCGAACGGAACGGCGCAGCGGAAGGAATTTGTTTATGATTATTTAAGCTTTTACACGGTTGGTTGGTTGAATTGCCCTTGATGGAAATTGTTTGTAATTAACTATTGATGAATATTTGAAAAATGCATGCTAAAGCACTACAGCTGGTCATGCATCAGTAATTTGAGCACATCCAATGCAACAGTGCAGATTAAAATGAGCTAGCATTGACCTTGATTGGGGAAGGTGAACTACCTCGAACATTTGCCAGTAATTGCTTGCGTAAGTAGTCATACTTTGTAAACTAACACAATGTATTAGTGTGAGAATTTACACGATTGAAGTATATAAAGCAAATAGAACAATCTCGATCCGGACAAAAGGTGTGAAGGGTACGGGGCGGTGACCACATCAACCTGATGCAGCTACCTGTGAGATGAATCATAGAATTATTCGATGACTGACTGGATGTCTGACACAAGTCTAGCTGCCTTGTTATGTGACGTAGATGTGGAATTCCACTGAATCATTATAGTTTGAATACATTGTAAACGATCTTGCCGATTATTATTACCCACTTTGCTATATCCGTTGATGTTTTGTAAATCATCATCTATTTAGCAGATGGATGTTTCAATTATAGGAGAAATTTATGAGTGTAGAAAAAATAACCCATCCGACCTGATTCGAGGGCATCCACTTACAGCTGTCGAAAAGTGTTCAACGGGGCATTCCATCATCATTGAATTATAATTCAATCATCGTGAATAATGGATGGCAAACGATGCTACAGTGCTATACAGACCGTCAAAGTGATACGGATGAGTGGAAATGAACCATAAAAACTAGTCATTCGTCAACGATCTAGCATCGTCTTCACCGATGGCAAAAGAAAACTAAAATAATGTCAAGTGCAAACACAAGTTCACACTTGCGTTTGAGCATTTTTTTCTCGTATGTTGAACAATCAACTCTAATGGGAACATGCACAAATAATTTCATTTTAAAATTTAAGTAATCAAGTAATCAAGTCATACTTGAGTATATGCTCTGATAGTTGAATAAACACTTCTATAACAGACCTCCTAACCCTTTCAGGGCGACTTTTTTTTACGTAAGGTTTAACGTACAAATTTGGATTTTTCCACTGGATCCTGCCAGAACTAGTATAGATATAACTGAAAAAGCGTTGACCTATTTTTTCGGATGTTCTAGGCCGTCCAAACAATTCTGAAGTACATATCCTCGAATGGATAAGGAAATATGTCTAGAAACAAAATGTCCAAATCTCAGATATATGTCCAAAAATAACTATGTGATCATAAGTCATAAATTGATCGAGATTTGTATAAACGTAAACTATTTCAGGGTCTCCAAAACGTCCTGGAGTTCAGAACAAGTTCGCCAACCACTGAACGATGTATCCGTGCATCGCCGAACATCCCAGCAGGTCCATTCAGTCGATTTATTATTATTATTTATTCAGACTAAGGCCGAAGTGGCCTGTGCGGTATATAAGAGTCTTCTCCATTCGGCTCGGTCCATGGCTACACGTCGCCAACTACGCAGTCTACGGAGGGTCCGCAAGTCATCTTCCACCTGATCGATCCACCTTGCCCGCTGCGCACCTCGCCTTCTTGTGCCCGTCGGATCGTTGTCGAGAACCATTTTCACCGGGTTACTGTCCGACATTCAGTCGATAGGATGGTAATAATTACTTTTACAAGCTACTACAGGCCTTTTTGGTTCTCCAAAATGTCCTGGAGTTTCAAGCATGCGATCTAGTACCCGATCAACCAAGTCCTTAATGATATATCAGTCCATCAATAAACATCGCAACAGTTCCATCGAGCTGGTAGGTCTACAAGCTGCAGTGGACCCTACATGAGTCGATGTTCTAAGACTCGATAGCGATTCGTGGAAACAAATGATGCCATACTCAAATATTTTCTCGGTTTCTCTGAACAATTTTCCAAGAACTTGTGCTCCACATCTCGATATGGACTGTATTACATCTCGAGGGGCGACTGTATTCCAACCCCTTTTAATTCTTCAAAACGTCCTAGATCTCAGATCATTTGGCCCATCCAATGATCCAACTAATGAATGATGTTAGATATGATACCCCAGTAGGCCTTTATGACTTTAATCATCACTTGTACAGGTATTCAGGTATACAGGTATTCATTTACATGATTCGCATATGATTGATCTGTTACATATCTTGAGTTGACATATATTTAAAAATTCGTCCTAGAATTTGGGAAGGAAACGGCGGAGGAAATTCCGAAGGAATTACTAGATGAATTTCCGAGGGGATGGAATGTCGTATGGAATACCTGGAAACATTCCAGTGGAATTTTCAAAATAATTTCCAAAGGAATGTTATGTAGTTATCCACTATTATGGCTTTAGTCTTGCTCTGCATTCTGCACCTCCCATAGTACAGTCGAATTAAATTACCATTACTAGAGAATATTTTGGAGTACCATGAACATCTCGTATTCTAGAAAATTGGGTATGCATGTTGTGCATATGCTCGAGAACGTTTTGGATAATCTTGAGCATGCCGTATTCCTGAAAAAATATCACTGTCTCATCGATCAAGATTTTGTTTTTAGATTTATCAAACATTGTGGTATAAGATCCAAACATTCAAATTTATCTGCATGCTCCCAAAAGCGAAATCTTCATCAGATTTCAAATATCTGGGTCTTCAGGGTATAATTAAACTTGACCTCCAATATTTTTCCTGTGTAGCCGACGTCCTGGTTAACATTTTTACTGTAGAATTCAGGATTTTTAGCGGTGAGTGGGGTAAAATAGCTTTCCAAAAATAAATTTTAAAAGAACTGTTCGGAAGTTGGCTTTCTTAGTCTGAATTATCAGAACGATGGTTTATTTACTTGCTATACTAGACTATACGATCCTTGAAAAAGGCCACAACCCATCGGCAGAAACGTCGGGCAAGTAAATAAACCGTCATGATACTTCAGACTGAGGAAGCCAACTTCCGAACAGTACATTTCATTCAATCGAAAAACACCCTTCCAATTTAAAAAGAACTTGATTTGTTTATGTGAGTTCTAGCAGAAAATAAATAATTATAAAAACACAATTTCTTCTTCCTTTTAATTCATCTACAATTTTCGTTTCGGATACGTACTTCCTTCTCTACTTAAAATGTATTTATTGTTTTCTTATCAAAATGAAATACATAAAATTGACCCGTGATGACGCTATTTTTCATATTCACATTTTTAATCCTTGATTTGGTCTACCTCCAATTTTAGCACATTTATATCCAATTTTCTGTTAATAAAACAGTGTTTCATCTTCTGCTCATCCGATTTTCTTACAACACAACAACAATTTGCTTGTTGGGCAGACAATTTTACAATGAGTATAAAGAAATGTGAGGAATAAGACCTTTCCACCTAGCATAGCATAGCATAGTTACGGTGTACTTCGTAGATTGGACACTAGTGATACTCATGTTTTTCTTTTGAAATCCTTATTCAGATTGCTATCAGAAATCAAGGTGGGAATAGGAGGAATAAGACCTATTACAATAACAATTTAAGACTTCTTTTATATGTTTCACGACCCTTTTGAGCGAATGAGCACGGCATCATCGCCACTAGGTGGAATGACTAGAGTTTTTCATTGCTCGATCCGTTTTTTGATGACGCATAACTTATGTGTATAAATTTACAGTGAATCTAACTGGAAAAGTTGAAAAAATCATAAAAATACAACATTTTGGAGAATTTTGAAGGTAACTGCTAAGATCACAAGAACAAATCGATCTGGAGATCTGCGCATATTCCGTTCAACAGTTCGAAATTGGATAAAAATGAGTTCGCGTTAGATTGAACAAATCATAATAAAAATGCTTCATATCCCATCATCCGTTATTTTTTCTTTTTGAATTGGATGAATTGGATTTGTAATGGATTTGGATTAGATTTGCGTTGGATTTGAATTAGATTTGGATTTGATTTATATTCAAGGTGTCCATTTAAAATCAATTTTCAGATTCCCGGTTTTTTCCCGGTTGGAGGAACTGCCACAAAAAATATCAAATTAGTAGGTTTTATTAGAGAACCATCTTTTATGTATGTTTATATATTGCATGATGAGAGGACCAAATGAAATATCCACATTTGTCATACGTGACACCGTAAAGATTAGATTTAACAAAGAATTCTTCCACATTCTAAATTCTGGAACATTGTATTCGAGTTTTTTTTTTATAAAACTAACAAAATTAAAATATATATAGAAGTAGCTCAAAAAAATTAAACACTTACAATTTTTACTATTCAAGGTATAATTCAACTTAAATGTCCATCTATTGATTACTAAACTAAGATCCATCTATGATCTGAATGTTCCTTCAAATATCCTCCAAAGATTCTCTGGAGAATTCCACCAAAAGTGTCTAATGAAATTCCATATAAAGTAAAATTTGTTCAATATAAAACCTTCCCATCATTCCTACAAGATTTACTTCAAAATAAGCACCAAGAATTCTATCAAAGCTTAAGAATTTTTTGAACAAACTTATTATAACATGTTTGAACAAAAAATCAATTTCCTCCACAGTAAAAGTCTAATAAATCCTTCTCATTCAAAAGTGAAACTGATTGCTCTTGGAGGAATTCGTTGCTTTTGTAGGAGTTTGTTGTGATACTTATTAATAAGTTTCATCAAGAAATTCTACTAAGTTTTCATTCAGAAATACTTCTGGGAAGAATCTTTAGGAATTTTATCAAATAAATTCATTTAAACGTATTTTACGAAAATAATTTAACGTTCAACCGATTAGTAAGGTGACTGGGAACTGCCACAGATTTCGAGTAGTTACTAGAAATTGCTCCTGGGACTCCTTTAGCGTACTGAGATGATGTGATTCACTTGTGTTACATGTCGTGGCAAAGGCTTTCAAGAACTTTCGAAAAACATCTTAAAAGGAAGAAAATGTAAACAAGATTTCCAAGCACTTCCTGAGAAAAGTACAGTATGTATCCGACTAAATAGACATTCCTTTCCAGGCAGGTAATTAGTTTCACGAAAAACGCCTGCACTCTAGGGGAGGGCGGGGCAAGATCGCCACCCGGGGCAAGAAGAGCACCCCATAATTTTACCGCTATTTTTTTTTCTATTTTCTCTCCAAATAACCCCACACACTGTTTAACTATAGTCCAACAAAAGACTTGACAGTAAAAAAATATTATAAAAATAAAATGATTCTGAAAAACAGATGAATTAGCAAAAGTCAGTGAACTTGAACTGTCTTATAAAAAAATAAGAATTAGAAAATAAAGTTTTTAAAAACATGAACATTTCTTAATGAAAATCTTGACCAACTACACATATTATATGTCTTTAAAGAATATTTTAAAGCCATTTAAAATATTTACCGTAAAATGTTCTTACAATAATGATTTACTATGCGCTGAATCTGTTGAGTAACGTACATTCAAATTTACTGAAATTTTAAACTCATTTTTGTAATTCAATGTGATTTTGATGGTATCAATGAAAAATAATACGATATCGATCCCGAAAACTCTTTTATTGTTCTAACATGGCCAATGCGCATTGAAAGCTATTGTTTTTTGTGTATATTGATGCTCTAAAATACATTTTAGTTAGAAAAATTGATTTTTATAAGGATTCCCTTCTTGCATCTTAGAGATGCTCATCTTGCCCCTTAGTGTATTTGAACCAGTCAAAAGCAAAAACATTATGTACAAATATGACCAAGTCCCTATTACACGACATCATTCAGAATACTAATATTTTTCATTTGCTTTAAATTGTAGTAATTAAAATGTGTTATTAACGGGTGGCCACTAAAAAACGGAAATTTCAATACTTCAATACTTTTCTATGAGAACAATAATGCTTTCAGAGAAATATTTCCTTATGTGAATGAATTCTTAGAATAAATATTCAGAAAATTGTCGCCCACACACTTTTACTCCAACTTGTTCAGTTATTCCAAACATGCCGTCAAAACGGAAGACGGAAGACGGAAACGTGAAGACATTCCCCTAAAAGCTCAAAATAATTTTATTAACATGCTATTATTCATTAATCTAACTTTAAAGATTAAGGCCCACACTTTATATAACGTGTAGCAGATTGAACTGTACTTCTTTGTAGTTTTCTTCCCGATCCATTATTTTAATTCTTGCTATTTAGTGGCCACCCGTTTATTTGAATCTCCAGCTAAAATTCTTACATCCTACTCCAAAATGACATCTTTTTGATTTGCTCGTTTGCTAACTTCTTTCATCTTTTTCGTGCCTTCACTAATGCAAACAAGCAAAAAAAACCCTGTGCAATTTTCGTTGGTGTTCTGGGTTCGAATCCCGTTGCGGTCATACTTTTTTTTTATAAATACACACTGAAATTTTTCGCGAAAAATGAGTGAGGCGTAAGAATGTTGAAACGAAAAAACAATTTCATCAAGTCAAGACAAAATTTTCAAAACGACTTATCTGCTTTTGTAAACAAAGTTTCAAACGACGATTTGACGAATCTGATAGCTCTCCCACTATCTATTGGTGGCGTTGGTTTCGTCGTTAGCAAATCGTCGTTATAATCTTTGTTTACAAAAGCAGATAAGTCGTTTTGAAAATTTTGTCTTGAAGTAGGCACGATTTTCGTTTCGTCCGTCTCACCGAAACGAAAAGTACGAATCCTGATCAGCATTCGATTGCTTTTAATATTGTTGATTCAAACCTTCTGAAGTAAGGCTAAACATGAAAATTCTTGGTATTTTTGTTCAATTTCAAATCTTGTACAATGTTCACAACATGAGGATCTGATATAGGTAGTGGACAGGTAGTGGACTTTTCAATAGCTTTCCTTTGTACTACACAAGATGGTGGAGGGACCTCCGCAAGTGTCGTTTTGAAGGACGCTTTGGGATTTTCCCCTACCTATAAAATATTCTGAAATTTTGAAAGAAACATATGCTCGTGGTTCTGCCAAAACGCACCATGCGCCAATGAAAAAATTACCCATTTCTTGCACAAGTTTTCGAGTAGCAGATCCAGATGATCACACATTGAATAGTTTGCATTAGCCATCGAGCAAGTAAATGCATTGCGTGTTTCAGTCGTCGGGAAAATAATAAAATATCCATTTCGTGTTCGGTGGCTTATGCGCATGTATTGCGCTTTGCTCCGGTCGAGACAAATGCGATCTTCAATTGTTTGCAGTAGCTATCGGGCAAGTAAGTACAGAGTGCTGCGTGTCCGTTCGGTCGTCTAATTCGCGATTCTCCTCAGTGTTCATATGCCACCGGGCGCGCATGGTTTAACTTTTTCCTGGTGGCAAGACAGCGAAATTTCATAGATCGCATCACTTACCGAAGTGAATCCAGATAAATTATCCTTTGTAACTAAAACGATATCCTACTCCAAGACAATCGTACAAAATACATTTTAAATTTTTGTGTTCTACGTTAAGCATTACGGCACCAAAGCAATTTCACATAGGAATACAGATTTGTATCTTGAGTAAAAAGTGACCCTAGCAATGCTTTTACAATTTTTTTTATTATTTCTTTAGGTTGAGATATTTTCGGGGTAATGCCTCATTCGGGGTAATGATGTTCGAAGTAACGGCATTCAAAATTACCGATAAACAAACAAACCTTGAACATATCTCGTCGTTTACATACTGGCTTCGTTTATATGACATAGGTGCGCTTTGAACAGATCGGAGAAGACACCATCTGCGATTTCATCCTACGCATCCATAAATTCCCCCACAGCAAACGGTGGGAGTCGGTCGCTCTTTGTACTATGTTCTACACAAACATAGATGTATCGAAAGGCTATAAAATTACTCTGAAATCTGTTATATTGTATTATCAATTCATTATATATTATACAAAAATTTACATAATAATCATTTCTGATGCTGCAAACTGATAATATTATGTTGAATTCGAGAAAGACACCATAATTACTAGGTGGGATTAATTCGATTTTTTCCTGGGTAGGCTCGTCGCCGCTTTGAACAATAGGCATAAACAAGTGTCAATCGTAATCACCGGGGCGGGTAACTTCAACATTCGAATGAGATACTGCCCACAATCAAGCGAAGAATATAGGGTAGGTGGCGATGGAGTGGCAATTGACAATGGGTGTTGGAATATGATTACGTTCATCCAGAGTCGTCGTCTGTTCGAGCTATGTATGACGACGTCGGCGAATATACGACTCTGGCGTCGCGATTAGTGCAATAAACTAACGTGGGCTTAGGGAAAATAGGAAGTATACAAAACAGCTGATACCCTTTTGTGCTTGGATGATGGGCATGAGAGTTATATTGGCCTTTTTGCCTTTCTCGTACAACAAAATTGTACCGAAAGGCTATAGGATTACTACAAAAAATTAACATTTGATAGAAGGCCCGGAGACCCATACCATAGTGTTATATACCGAACGACTCAGCCCGACGAACTGAGGTGATGTCCGTATGTGTGTGTGTATGTGTACAAATTTCGTAGACACACTTTTAGTAACTTAGCATTACTCGATTTACTCGCAACAAGTTGCATTCGACGGATAATTCGGTCCCATTGTTTGCTTTTGAAAATTGGCCCGATCGGATATTGTTTTTTTCCCAAGAGCCTCGGATTTTTTTTTAAATCGAAGAGAAAAATTAAATAGAAAAATGCAATCTTTTATCCTAAAGTGCTTTTTTACCTTTCTAAAATGATTTTTTCCAATACATTTTATTATGCAGGTAGATTAATCTGGGTTTTAAGATAAATTCCCTGCATTTCGATTCAAAAGATAAGGTGTTTTTTATCGGGCGCGTTAAAAAACGCCTGCACAACGGCGGCCGTATTAATGTTTTGATTCACTTGATTCAGCGTGTCGGCAAATCGCATCGCAGTATCGAGAGTGCAAGTCTGCTGCTGCTGCTGATGCTGGTCCAGATATGTAATGCGCCATTCCATCTCGAATCACGGCGCGCGGTCATTGTCATAAAACATTTATATCAAGCGATGTTTATCTGCTTTATAAGCCTAAAAGGAGACAACTTTACGAGCGGATGGATGGACGGGTTTGTGTCCAACCGCAGCCTGTCGGTATCGCACGATTTGTTGTACCTATCTCGACGCAAATCGTGCACATTTGTAGGAGTGTGGGATTTTATTGCCTTTGATACGAGGTGGTGCGGCGGCGGTGCCCGGCGTTGTCCATATGAATATTCATTGAACTTCTTTCCGAGTGCCGCGTTATGAATCGTTCGTAGGCGACACTGAATGGTGTTGGATGTGCATCCTACCTACCAGTTCCCTAGTAAAAGTGAGAGCGCTATAGCACCAGGGAGCTTGTTTACGGCTACAAACAATGTCGTCTCCCGTTGAAAATTTGGAGGTTTGATTTGTTGAGCTTCGTCTAATTGGCAAGCAGCGGGGTCCGGGGTCTATCTTACACTTAATAGATAGATGTGACATGAATTTTTATATAGGTATAGGTACCTAGATTAAAATCGTTTATATTGGTCGATCACCGTATATGGTTACTGCTAATATATAAAAAAAAACTATTACTACAGCAAACGTTCTCTGCTAAAGTCTATAATTTAAAATAAAACTACCGAAATTGCACTCGCAACAATTATGACTTCGTATTATATGAATCCACCACAAGAAAAACCAGATATAATAACTAATATGTATTGATTTTAAAATCCACGGTCCACAAAATTGTCCCTATTGCGGTTTGCATTTTTTATGCAAACCGCAATAGGGACAAAATTGACTAAGTAATTAAATTATTAGGATTAGTTATACTTTTTTACCAGTTATACCAGGACGAAAAACTGAAATACTTGAAAAATAATGCTTGTGATCTCTTGGATGTAGGGGAACTGCTCCTTGATTTCATAACATGCACCCAAATCAATACCATCCGAAAACGAAGAATTGGTGCGCAAATTGTTTTATTTCTCATTTTTGTGATTTTTTTCAGCAGTGAGCACGCCGGATAACAACAAAACACGACATATGACATTCGTGATATCTTTCATTTACATGTAACTGTTCCATGGCCTAGTAATCGATTTTACTAGGTCAAAAAAACCAAGTAAATCGGTTAAGCGTCTTATATGACATCATGTACAACCTTGTGGTGACTGGGAGGAAACTAAAATATGGGATTCCTCTCCTCGTCGAATCCAAAAGTCTTTCTGTTGCGGATAAATGCTCGAAAAATGGAACAAGATTCCGCGTCGAGCGAGCGATACCTGTTGCGCGTAAATAGGTTAAGGATAAGTGCTCAAAAAATGGGTGACACTTTCTTATACGCATATTGTTTTTAAAAAATTGTACTTTGACCATAACTTTTGATTCCATAGTGCGATCCAGCTAATTTTCAATAGGACACAATGGGGCAGGATTCCGCGTCAAATGCAACCGAATGCGAGCAAATCGATAGAGAATTATTCCTGAAAAATGAGTGACACTTTTTTATGCTTATTTGGTACTAACAAATTGTATTTTGGCCATAATTAAACTGAGGCGATTGGTATATAACATTATGGGTCTCCGGGCCTGCTTTAGAAAGTTTGGTTTTGGAGCGAACATATAGCCTTTACCTATACAGAAAGGCAAAACGACTGATTTGCGAAAAAGGATTTGTTTGTACTCCTGAAAGGAATCCACCTGAATTCCGTCAGATTATTTTAGTCTGCTTGCTAGAAACAATTCATCTGAACTCTTAGATAGAATTCGTCTAAACCAACCTTTATAGAGGTTCGTATGATTTTCTACAAATATTGTTTTTATTAGTTTCCGGAAATCGTCAGATGTCAGGAAAAAGGTGGGCAAGGACCTACGACTTTACTTCATATCCGAGTTAAACGTGATGACACATTTTTTATTTCAGAAATTGTCAACGGCGCCATCTGGGTTACATTCAGGCCCACAGGGGCGAGAGACAGTCATGCTTACCATTCAACCATCGTCTATTTGTTTGATTTTTTGGAAAAAAAAATCGATTTCAGTTCTGGAAGTAATTCATCTAAATTTGTATTAGATTAAGCCGTTACATTTTGATTTTTATATATACGGATAGCAATTCGAGTGTTGAAGGTGACATAAAAAAAACAGTTGAAATAATTAAAATCAAGAAAACTTATCGGATTTGTTTATTGATGGTTTTGAAATTCGCGTTTTTAGTGAAATATTGAAAATGCCTGTCCTTTTTTTTCGGAAACAAATTCCAGCTATTTTTGGTGATTTTGACTTGCATTTTACAACTGAGTTTCTGACGTAACAATTAGAATTTGTAGTATAGATTTGTTTGAGGTTTTCAAATAAACTCAATTGAATTAGTGAATGAAATTCCTCTTAATTTATGAAAAGAAATTTTCTGAATTCTTGGATGAAGTTTGTCTGAATGCTGGGTAACAAATATTACAAATTCCTGATAAAAACTCGTCTGAGCTTCTTGAAGGAATTCGTTCGAAATCCGGTAAGAAAATCGTCTTAAGTACAGGATGAAAAATGTTGTCGTGAAATGAGGCTTCCGAGCCTCTTGAAAGGAGGCTTCCGAGCCTCTTGAAAGGAGGCTTCCGAGCCTCTTGAAAGGAGGCTTCCGAGCCTCTTGAAAGGAGGCTTCCGAGCCTCTTGAAAGGAGGCTTCCGAGCCTTTTGAAAGGAGGCTTCCGGGCCTCTTGAAAGGAGGCGCCTCTTGAAAGGAGGCTTCCGGGCCTCTTGAAAGGAGGCTTCTGAGCCTCTTGAAAGGAGGCTTCTGAGCCTCTTGAAAGGAGGCTTCTGAGCCTCTTGAAAGGAGGCTTCTGAGCCTCTTGAAAGGAGGCCTGAGCCTCTTGAAAGGAGGCTTCTGAGCCTCTTGAAAGGAGGCTTGAGCCTCTTGAAAGGAGGCTTCGAGCCTCTTGAAAGGAGGCCTGAGCCTCTTGAAAGGAGGCTTCTGAGCCTCTTGAAAGGAGGCTTCTGAGCCTCTTGAAAGGAGGCTTCTGAGCCTCTTGAAAGGAGGCTTCTGAGCCTCTTGAAAGGAGGCTTCTGAGCCTCTTGAAAGGAGGCCTGAGCCTCTCGAAAGGAGGCTTCTGAGCCTCTTGAAAGGAGGCTGAGCCTCTTGAAAGGAGGCTTCTGAGCCTCTTGAAAGGAGGCTTCTGAGCCTCTTGAAAGGAGGCTTCCTGAGCTCTTGAAAGGAGGCCTGAGCCTCTTGAAAGGAGGCTTCTGAGCCTCTTGAAAGGAGGCTTCTGAGCCTCTTGAAAGGAGGCTTCTGAGCCTCTTGAAAGGAGGCTTGAGCCTCTTGAAAGGAGGCTTCTGAGCCTCTTGAAAGGAGGCCTGAGCCTCTTGAAAGGAGGCTTCTGAGGCCTCTTGAAAGGAGGCTTCTGAGCCTCTTGAAAGGAGGCCTGAGCCTCTTGAAAGGAGGCTTCCTGAGCCTCTTGAAAGGAGGCTTCTGAGCTCTTGAAAGGAGGCTTCCTGAGCCTCTTGAAAGGAGGCCTGAGCCTCTTGAAAGGAGGCTTCTGAGCCTCTTGAAAGGAGGCTCTGAGCCTCTTGAAAGGAGGCTTCTGAGCCTCTTGAAAGGAGGCCTGAGCCTCTTGAAAGGAGGCTCTGAGCCTCTTGAAAGGAGGCTGAGCCTCTTGAAAGGAGGCCTGAGCCTCTTGAAAGGAGGCTTCTGAGCCTCTTGAAAGGAGGCTTCTGAGCCTCTTGAAAGGAGGCTTCTGAGCCTCTTGAAAGGAGGCCTGAGCCTCTTGAAAGAGGCTCTGAGCCTCTTGAAAGGAGGCCTGAGCCTCTTGAAAGGAGGCTTCTGAGCCTCTTGAAAGGAGGCCTGAGCCTCTTGGAAAGAGGCTTTTCAGCCTCTTGAAAGGAGGCTTCTGAGCCGCTTGAAAGGATCTTGAAAGGAGGCTTCCGAGTCTCTTGAAAGGAGGCTTCCGAGCCTCTTGAACGGAGGCTTCCGAGCCTCTTGAAAGGAGGCTTCCGAGCCTCTTGAAAGGAGGCTTCCGAGCCTCTTGAAAGGAGGCTTCCGAGCCTCTTGAAAGGACCCAAGCAACACCTCTTGTTTCTCAGTGAGTAACAACAACTGTGGTGTGACTTACTAAAGGTCTGACTTATGCACAACGCGTCGTATTTGAAACTCCTTTGTGACACAAAAAGCGCAAGAGGTGGAGCCTATTTGCAACATCTTGCGGCTACAATGAAAATAAAAACACAAAAACCAACCGGGAATCGAACCATGGACCTTGAGATTTGCAACCTTCTACTGTAACCATCACACCATCAATTCTATTTGGAGATTCTGCTACAAGTGCACTACATAAACAACAAAGTCATTTGTAACTTCATTGTACCTTATACGGAACATGCAGGGGACTGTCAAAAATAAAATACTGCTCAGCCGAGCTCAAAGTGTTTTGCAACATATCAGAAACATTGTCGTAACAGTAATAAACCGAAGTGTTATTAATTCTGCAACTTATCTGTTTTGTTTCTGATATGAAACACATCGAATTTTAAACCACCCAAGAAGTCAGATGGGTAGAATATTGCGACGCCACTTAAACGGAAATGAAACATTGTGTTTTTCTGAAACTAGGAAGTGGCTTTAATGTGACTCGATGTATTGCCAGTGTCTTCAATGCAATTTATTAGGAACAAACACCTATTTGAAAGATGTTGCGCGTGTTGCTTGGGAGGCTTCCGAGCCTCTTGAAAGGAGGCTTCCGAGCCTCTTGAAAGGAGGCTTCCGAGTCTCTTGAAAGGAGGCTTCCGAGCCTCTTGAAAGGAGGCTTCCGAGCCTCTTGAAAGGAGGCTTCCGAGCCTCTTGAAAGGAGGCCTGCACGCCTCTTGACAGGAGGCTTCTGAGCCTCTTGAAAGGAGGCTTCTGAGCCTCTTGAAAGGAGGCTTCCTGAGCCTCTTGAAAGGAGGCTTCTGAGTCTCTTGAAAGGAGGCCTGAGCCTCTTGAAAGGAGGCTTCTGAGCCTCTTGAAAGGAGGCTTCTGAGCCTCTTGAAAGAAGGTCTCCAGGCCTTTTGAAAGGAGGCTTCTGAGCCTCTTGAAAGGAGGCTTGAGCCTCTTGAAAGGAGGCTTCTGAGTCTCTTGAAAGGAGGCTTCTGAGCCTCTTGAAAGAAGGTCTCGAGCCTTTGAAAGGAGGCTTGGAGCCTCTTGAAAGGAGGCTTCTGAGGCCTTTGAAAGGAGGCTTCTGAGCCTCTTGAAAGGAGGCCTGAGCCTCTTGAAAGGAGGCTTCTGAGCCTCTTGAAAGAAGGTCTGAGCCTTTGAAAGGAGGCTTCCGAGCCTCTTGAAAGGAGGCCTGAGCCTCTTGAAAGGAGGCTTCTGAGTCTCTTGAAAGGAGGCTTCTGAGGCCTCTTGAACGGAGGCTTGAGGCCTCTTGAAAGGAGGCTTCTGAGGCCTCTTGAAAGGAGGCTTCTGAGCCTCTTGAAAGGAGGCTTCTGAGCCTCTTGAAAGGAGGCTCTGAGCCTCTTGAAAGGAGGCTTCTGAGCCTCTTGAAAGGAGGCTCTGAGCCTCTTGAAAGGAGGCTTCTGAGCCTCTTGAAAGGAGGCTTCTGAGCCTCTTGAAAGGAGGCTTCTGAGCCTCTTGAAAGGAGGCTTCTGAGCCTCTTGAAAGGAGGCTTCTGAGCCTCTTGAAAGGAGGCTCTGAGCCTCTTGAAAGGAGGCCTGAGCCTCTTGAAGGAGGCTTGAGCCCTCTTGAAAGGAGGCTGAGGCCTCTTGAAAGGAGGCTTCTGAGCCTCTTGAAAGGAGGCTTGAGCCTCTTGAAAGGAGGCTTCTGAGGCCTCTTGAAAGGAGGCTTCCAGGCCTCTTGAAAGGAGGCCTGAGCCTCTTGAAAGGAGGCTTCTGAGCTCTTGAAAGGAGGCCTGAGCCTCGAAAGGAGGCTTCTGAGCCTCTCGAAAGGAGGCTTCTGAGGCCTCTCGAAAGGAGGCTTCTGAGGCCTCTCGAAAGGGAGGCTTCTGAGGCCTCTTGAAAGGAGGCTTCTGAGCCTCTTGAAAGGAGGCTTCTGAGCCTCTTGAAAGGAGGCTTGAGCCTCTTGAAAGGAGGCTTCTGAGCCTCTTGAAAGGAGGCTCTGAGCCTCTTGAAAGGAGGCTTCTGAGCCTCTTGAAAGGAGGCCTGAGCCTCTTGAAAGGAGGCTTCTGAGGCCTCTTGAAAGGAGGCCTGAGCCTCTTGAAAGGAGGCTTCTGAGCCTCTTGAAAGGAGGCTCTGAGCCTCTTGAAAGGAGGCTTCTGAGGCCTCTTGAAAGGAGGCTTCCAGAGCCTCTTGAAAGGAGGCTTGAGCCTCTTGAAAGGAGGCTTCTGAGCCTCTTGAAAGGAGGCCTGAGCCTCTTGAAAGGAGGCTTCTGAGCCTCTTGAAAGGAGGCTTCTGAGCCTCTTGAAAGGAGGCTTCCAGAGCCCCTCTTGAAAGGAGGCTCTGAGCCTCTTGAAAGGAGGACTCTGAGCCTCTTGAAAGGAGACTTGAGCCTCTTGAAAGGAGGCTTCCAGGCCTCTTGAAAGGAGGCTTCTGAGCTCTTGAAAGGAGGCTTCTGAGCCTCTTGAAAGGAGGTCTCCTAGCCTCTTGAAAGGAGGCTTCTGAGGCCTCTTGAAAGGAGGCTTCTGAGCCTCTTGAAAGGAGGCTGGAGCCTTTTGAAAGGAGGCTTCCGAGCCTCTTGAAAGGAGGCTTCCGAGCCTCTTGAAAGGAGGCTTCCGAGCCTCTTGAAAGGAGGCTTCCGAGCCTCTTGAAAGGAGGTCTCCTAGCCTCTTGAAAGGAAGCTTCCGAGCCTCTTGAAAGGAGGCTTCCGAGCCTCTTGAAAGGAGGCTTCCGAGCCTCTTGAAAGGAGGCTTCCGAGCCTCTTTCCAGTCGGCCCTTTGCACCACCGGAGGTGTACAGGATTCATAAGTAAGTACTCCAACTTTAGCATTTGTGAGTGAAATTCATCTAAATTTCTAGAAAGAATTCGTCTGAATTCTAGGATAGAGTTCATCTGAACTACTATAATGAAGCCGTTGGATCTATTGGAAGAACAATGTCCGAATACCAAGTAAATATCCGTCCGAAATCCTGGTCGAGTTTTACGAACTGTGAATCCGCCTTAATCAACACTGTTCGTAAGGTCAAAACGAAATAATGAAGTTTGATTCCCGTGTATCATTTTCATTAAAACTTGAAGCGTTCTGTTTTTTCGCAAATCAACGCAGAAAAAAAACGACAGAGAAATCAACGAGCTCTTGCAGGCACAGTACAAATAAAACGAACTTCTATGAATATGTAGCTACCCGGTATTTGCATGTACGATGCACATAACTACAATTTTTATGGGCTAAATCACGCTTCAAAGAACATTTATTATCATGGCGCAAACAGAAAGTGGCTGCACTCCACAAACGGTTGATTTATTCCTCGTACGATGCCCCTACACTTACATATTCTATTCTGTACGATATCAGATACAGATAGTCATGCACAGGGAGAAATGCATTCAAATGTATCAGGGTAATGGATGGCAACGTGTGTTTCTAATTCTACTATTTCCATAAAGATTTTTCTGATTAAATTATGATGAACTCGATCATGCAATGCTTTGATGCAGTTGAGCTCAGTATGTTTCGCTTCAAAATACTCCCCAAATCTAGAAAATAACCAATTTTTTCCTAAATTTTGATTTAAGTTTTGCACCTCAGAAGAGATAAATTCAATTTGACTGCAAACTTGCTTTTATTTAGTCAAGCAATATCTAATCTAAATAAACTCTGTAGTATTTTTTTTTAAACGAACCTTTTATAAATAGGTCAACATGATTTACTCTAAAGTTGCGGCACACTTCACAACTCCAGTTGCACGGGATTACACACTGCCACATGCTTTACATCTTGTTTACAGTTTACACAACCAGATATCGAATTACTACCGCAATTCGAATTCCCTGTCGGATGAAACAAATTTCGAGGTTTGTAAAATCCATCACCCTTATTTTCTTTCTTCACAGTGATGAGTGGGCGGACGGACGGGCGGGAATGCGTTGCGTCTGCGTGTGCCATGTTTTGTATATCTTATGCAAAAGTACACACTTGCGTTTCAAAACAACAACATCAACATTATTTCTTTTGGGGGTTCGTCGTTAACATGGGAATCCATGTGCCTTCATTTACTGCGCCCCTGTTCGCCCGTTTGTCTGCCTTCGAAAGGTAAACATCAGCAAATGATAATTCGAGCAACGGAGCATGTGTGTAGCTTTTTTTCGACTACCGCCAGAAAATAAAAACATTAACACCATTTTTTTACTGTTTATGCTCACGTGATTTAATAGCGTTGATGTGTGTAGCAAAAAAAATGTTATAATTGTTGTTTACCGACGAGCACTCGTGAATGATTACGAGCATAGCAATTGGTCGTACAAAGCACAAGGTAAGATGCGAGGTCAAGGATTTAATAAAACATAAATTGAATTATGAACAAACAATATTATTTTGATGAAATTTTTTCACTTATTGGTATGACAATTTGAGCACTATCTCACTGATTTTACCTTTGAAAAACAAGATGTAGAAATATTATATAATCTGCCGAAAATGTTAGTTTTTTACTGATTTTTGGACAATATGAGAAAGGCTCTGTGCTTGTCATAAGACGAGTTACTACTATCCCATTTAATTCAAACGCTTAAACACTTGAGTGTAACTTTACAGGTACGTCTTTCGACCTCGACAGTAAGGCCGTCTTCAGTGTCTTATACGTAACTTGACTTCTAAGTCGAGTCTAGTGGGGGAATTGAATGCGATAATACTAACTCGAATTCAATAGTGACGAAAAGAAACGAAACTGTATGAATAACTTATTCTGACCAGTAAACGGATAATCCCAACGTGTCAAATGCACAATTAGTCTAATCGCTTTCTGGTTGGCTTATGCCATCCCATACTTTTGTCCGTCATCATCACATTACATCACCGTTAGTGCCACCATCACTAAATGAAGCTGATACGGCTTCCACTGTTAGCCACGACCCGATGTTGAGTTTCACATTTGCATATGCTTCTAGTGGCTACTGGCCATTTTTTGTTACTTTCGCGATTGTAAGTATGATTGCCTATTTTCGTAATAACGCTTTTGATGACTCAATAGAGTTAACAAATCGTGTTAACAGAGGAACATCCGAAGTAAGAAATTAAATTGAGATTCCATGAAATTTAACATTCTAGTTTGGTATTTGAAATCATTTTTTGATAAAATGTTTTGACTTTCGAGAAATGTTACTTTAGTGGCTCATAATCAAACAAAATTGTTGTGACTTATTTGCAAATGCTTACCGCTTATAGAAACCAGTACCACGCTAACTGTAGTTATAAAACTAACCTCCCCCAAACGATAAATCATCAGAGAACAAGTTTTGCACCTTACCTGAAAAGAGAAGTAAAATAAAATAAAATTTAGGTTAGAAACATCATCATTACGAACAAAAAACTGAAAATTCATTCCAAAGATAGCTTGACGTCTACATAATGTAGAAAGATATCAGAACTTTCATTCAAACTTATAATAGAGCGCACACAGAGAAGAAAGCCCCGCCACACTAGATTTCTCATTCGCAACCGTAGCACTAGCCAACAACCTTCAAAAGTTCACCTCACCCCCCTTGGGAGATACGTGTTGAATGGGATGAAAAAGCATCAATATTTAAACATGCTTGCCATCCGCTCTATCGGTGGTTTAGGGAAAAAGTGGGTACACCTTGTACAAAATGTTTTTTTTTTAATTCTCATTCTTCCCAGCCATCGTCCAAAGAGCTGGAAGAAAGCGACGAGGAGGATATGGCAGTTTGTTTTTATAAACGGTATTAGCACAAGCTAGCGGCAAGGTATTCGGTGTCGCTTGCAATTTTGTGTTTGCAAATAACAGCAACGGAAAATTCGGATAGAGACGGTGAACATTTTTATAAATTGTGTTGATCTTAGACTCAGTGTTCTCTTGAACATTGAAATAGTTATATCGGAATTTGAAACAATTGTAGAAACATCTCCTATATTTCTTTACAACAAGCTAGACAAATCCAACTAGATTTTGTATAGTTATCTATTCTGAGTGCTTTCTAATTTTCTGAATATATCTAAGGTTTGATCTTTAGTGATCTTGCATTGGCGGTTCTGTAGTCGCTTTACTTTACAGACTATAGTCTGGCGAATAGAATGACGGAATTCAATTAAGTTGTCATTGAAAGGATCCAAACTAGCATATCGTCACCAAAAGACTAAAACGGCTGTCATAAGCGGTTTAATGGTAGTCTGCTCTACATCGCTTTGGTACTAGTGGGTTTGGTACCCACTTTCTGGGTAGTATACCCTAATTCAGCTGCACATTTTGAGTGAATAGCTCGTGTGCAGCTGGTGCTAATTAGCATTAGCATTAGGATTAGCATTAGCATTTAGCAGTTCGCACAAATTCGTAGGTGGTACAAGCCAAGACTATTGTATGAGAGTAGCATCATTTTCATCCGTTACCACAGATATTGATTTGGGACTAATCACTATCTCTTAGATGGAAGCAATGCACTCTCCAATAGTCAAGATTTGTCCTGGCCACGTCCTTGCGAATGCTGAGGAAGAGGAAGGATGGTTTGTTGGACACCTACTTAAGAAAGATGCAGAGAACTCTACAACCTCTCATAGGTGCCACGGGAGGTTTTGAGATTCCGTGGAAGGTTATAACAGTAGGAATCGTTTTTGGTATAACGTGAAACACAGAAAGAACTAAGATAGAAATACAAAGTAGGAAAGGGACGATCCTGGAATTGAATCCACGACCTCCTGCTTATAAGCCAGAAGCGGTAGCCACTCTCGTGTGCAGCTGGTGCTAATTATTAAAATTAAAATATATAAAAACAAAAACATCGGATACCATATTGAATGAATGTTGGGTAGACGCAATCCAGGTCGTCACCAAGTGGATGAAAATGTGGAAAAGTATTAGAATCAATTCAGGAGCAAAATGAAAGAAATGTTTGCGGTTTGGGTGTAGGCCAATGGAAAGTTGAATAAAACTCAATTTATCAATACATCAAGAAAACGGAAAAGACTAGTTAGCTTAGTTTTTAATAATTTTCAAGATTTCTCAACTTGTAATTAGGTATTCGAAAGAGTATAAATCAAGCATTATTTTGTGCATTGAAGAGCTTTTACAAAATCTTATCCATCAATTGCTTATCCGCGACCACAAACACTCCTCAGATTTGTTTCATAACTTACGAATATAGACGCTATAGATAATATAATTAATGTTCAATTTTATGAATGTTTTCCTCAATGTTTTGAGAGCACTAGCCAAGTTGCGATGAGACTATAGCAATCGCAGTCGTCATGTGCTAATGTCAGCTTTACAGCATTGCAGAACGACAAGCTGAGTGCGGAAAATACTGTTCTTTGGCTAAAAGCTTAAAGCTTTTTTTTATCCGTACAGATGTTATAATTCAAATAAACTCAAATTTCAGAACTTACAGAACTTAGAAGTGAAATCAAGAATTAAATAGGCAGTTACGTTGTATAATGAATCCATCCATTCCAGTACAAAACTCAAACCAGTAGAGATTGTTTTCAATTTAAATAACGCTCGTAATTCTAAGGAAATAATTGGTAAACCTTAGGAGATGTTCGAAGAGGCAAAAACCAACATGTTAAAGGCTCAGCATAAAATTTTAAACAAAAATTCAATAAAAGAGGACCCACCAGCAATTCAAGAAGAACAGATAGTTTTCGTGATACCAAACATTAGAACTAAAACCGTACCTAGGGATAACCCAACCATAGCTAAAAATGCAAATCAGAAAACCTTTGTAAACTCTAACAATGTAAAAAGACATAAAAACAAGATTAAAAGATTGAGGAAACGTTAACTAGACAATCATACCAACTAACAATAACTAACTCCATTTCTCCGCTATCTTTTATTACTTCTAGATGTAACTACTCGTATTCGGAGCGATATTCATTATTATAGGAATACATTGTCAAGAATTAGGAATCAAACACTTAATTAACGATCCCATTGTTATGTTAAAGAATGGCAAATGCAAAATTCAAACAGGAACAACAAAGCTAGTTCATCCATTAAACTTAACAGATATTGAAATCACGATCGAATTAGTATCAACATTGGCGTATAAAAAGATTACTAACCCACTAACAAAAATAGTAAAAAAAAACTTCAGGAATCGTACACAAATTTTCAACAAATACGACCCACTTCAAGTATCCGGAACAAGAGATGGGACACACTCGGAACGGCATGGAAATGGGTTGCTGGAAACCCTGACGCACATTTAACAGCTCAATGAATGACTTAATTGCTGGAAATAACAAACTGTTTGTTACAAACAATATCAAATCAACGACCAAATTAACCTGAGACTTCAAAGCTTAACAAGTACCGTCAATGAGATAGTTGAAAATTCGTACTCAAATAAAATCATCTTGAATGAGGTTGACACACTCATAACCATACTAAATATTGACACAATTAACAAAATTTTGCTGGATATTCAAGATGCTACATTCTTATCTAAAACCTTAACTGTCAATACAAGGATTCTGTCGCTGAATGAAATAACTACAATGAGGCTATTGCTAGAGGAACAAGGAATCAAAGTCGACTTACCGGACGAAGCAATCAACCTCGTCACACCAAACATAGTAGTGAATAGAGATACCCTCCTATACATACTACACGTACCACAATTAAAACCAGAGGAATCCAATATGCTTCAAATTTTCCCTTTGGTCAACGACGATACCATAATCAAAAGCTATCCAATCATTCTAATCAAATCAAAGAAAACACTATTTATTACTAGTCATCCTTCAGAATTTGTGCAACGACACGCATTTGTTCGAGAATTTACAGATAACTGCATCCACCCGTTATCTGCGCAACAAGAGTTGAGTACCGTACAGAATGCAAAAAACACAAATGCAAAAAACCACCTAACCGGAAACTTTATCACAACATTTTCAAACTGCACAGATAACTTTGAAAACCTAACCTTCTCGTCACAGGAAACTACATCTAAAGCTAAGTTCATGCAAACAGCTCTCCACAACATCCGCAGGGAAAACTGGTTACAAAATTTTACAAACATCACTATTTTAGACAACCGCACTATTGCCAACTGGAATCTTCTTCATCACGTGTCTCTCAAGCAGTTCGACAACGAGTTACGAATTTGGAGTCTATCGGTAACAACGATAATATCAATAACCCTAGTTTTTATCTATCTCAGACGGTCAGTAAATGAGATATGGCAAAAAGTCTCACGCCCAAGGAAACGCATATCTGCAGTAGAAACTAAACCCGAGGAATTTCATGGAGCTGGAAGCAATAATCAAGAAATCGAGTGCCGAGGACGACACTTTTTCAACCTATCCTACCCCCCGGAGAAGTTACATACATTCAGGCCAACCATCGGTCTATTGCCAAATCAGCTATAAACATCCGGTCACCAAGAATTCAGCATCATCAGCAGTTATATATATTATAAAAGGTGCAATCGATCGACCACGCGTCCTCTTTTGCTATTCAGACGTCTAGAACTTAACACTTCTAGTATTTAATGGGTATATCAATCCGTTCAATGAATAAATGTCGCGTTAGTGTTTTTTTAAAAGCTCGAACCGTTCTCCATACATATTATTAAACTGTGAAAAATCATGCAGTTCAGAAACTCCAAACTGCTACTTTTTTTTAAATAAATAAAATCTTTTGAACAAATAAATCGAATTCATTCTTTATTGGAATAAACACGGAATAATCCTTTCAGTGAATAAAATTTGAAAAAAAAAATCATTTCAAGTTAATTGCTCAATGAATCTTTTCAATAAGTGGATAGATCGAATATAGTTATAGATTAAATCTTAACCTATTTTTGTTTAAAAAAAAAATGAAGGGTTGAGCTCTCTCTTTTAACGTCATTTATTGGAGAACGTAAATAGAATATGACGAACATTTTTTTTGCTTAAATTACTATTTTCCACTCCACCATTTCAAAACCCTAATTGGGTATGTTATTATCACATGTTCTAGGTCTTCCAAGAATTCCCTGTAGTTTAGGCTTTCAGGCCTCCACGCATAAACTAACATCTATAGGTATTTTGACATGGTCCAATGGTACATGCTCCCAGCAGTCCAAACATCAATATTCCTAGCTATTCTTTAATAAAATTGGACATGTTTCGAACATGTGTTCCATTACAGGCCATGCAAAAATTCCAAGAACTGGAGTACATGTCTTGAATGTCAATACGCGTACCGAAAGCTTTATTTGCCCCTTTCAGAAATGCAACTTGCTCTTAATAATCAATCGAATCGATATGAATTAAATTAATATTCCATTCCAGGCCATCCAAGTATTCCAAGAATAGGAGTTCAGGCCTTAAGGACAATATGTGTAACAAAAAACAAATTGCTCATTTTAGAAATTTAACATGCTCTTAGTGATCATTTGAACCATATTGGATGTTCATTCCAGGTTATAAAAGAATTCCAAGAAATGCAGTACAAGCCATAAGGTCAATACGCGTAACGAAAGATCTATTTCCCCCTTTTAGAAATCAAAAATGCTCATAGAGATCATTTGAACCAAATTGAAATTGAATTGAATGCATGCTAAATCCCAGGCCATCCAAGAATTCCAAGAATTGGAGTACAGGCCTTTAGGTTAATACGCAAGATCTTTTTGCTCCTGTCAGAAAAGTAACATGTTCCACTCTAGGCCATCCAAGAATTTCAGTACAAGCCTCAAGATCAATACGCTTAACAAAAGATCTATTTGCTTAAAAAAATACGAATTGAATACATGTTCTCTATTCCAGGCCATCCAAAAATTTCAATTAAAAAACAGACTTAAAAGTCAATACGCGAAAAATCTATTTGCTTCTTTTAGAAATGCGATTTATTCAGCTACTTTTTAACGTTAATTTATTCAGTTCAATCAAAGTTAATTGCCTATTTCCGGGAGTTAAAGACCCGTCTTGGACATGAATTTACAATGTTGTGAAAACTCATATGTTAATATGTACGTTATGTGGAAGATATTGATTTGGAAAATGTATTGGAGGTAACCGGTTCCGGGGATTAATTGGCTTGAGAAATGGATTTGGGATTCTCGAGCTCGTTTAGTAGCAGCTAGGTTGCGAAGGCCGACGGAGGTCCTTCGTAGCTTAGTTGGTTAAAGCACCAGTCTAGCGTACTATAGGGTCATGAGTTCGAGTCCCATCGAAGGGAAAGTGGTAACCTTCAATACATTTTCCAAATCAATATCTTCCACATAACGTACATATTCACATCTGAGTTTTCACAACATTGTAAGTTAATTTATTGTTTTTCATACGTTTGCGTAACTGCTATAATGCCAACATTAGACGAAACTTGATGGAGTGTCTATGGAAGCACCAGTTTAAAAACATTTTATCGAGAATATTATTCTACCGCACTTTTACCCAAAACAAGAACTTTTAGAAATGTTTGTGCTTTAAGGCTCAAGACTCCATCACAATGTTTTGAAAAATAATGACTGTATCGCTTGTTTGTAATAGTGAGGCAATTGGTACGGAAAAATGCAGCAGCGATAAATAAATTTTGTTTACAACTGGGGTGGGTGGAAATGGGGTGTTAAAAATATGCCAGCTGATGCATAATGTTGCCAGACTTGACGAAATGTTTATTATGATATAAAATACATGTTCACGGTGTATCAAATACATGGCTATTTACCGGTTAAAATTTTTGTATACACCACTTGGAATGTAACAGAAGCATGTTTAAATATTTATTTCTTGTTTATTTGTTCAATCCGACAAACAGCAATAATTTTTTTCCAATCAATAAATCTGGCAACGGCGAAGAGATGATTATTTTCTTGTGTATGCACACCTTTGTTTGCGTGTTGGCGTGGACGTGGCTGGCGTATACGTTGTATTGTTCGGATTGAATG
The DNA here is from genome assembly GCF_024139115.2 of Armigeres subalbatus. Classification (NCBI taxonomy): domain Eukaryota; kingdom Metazoa; phylum Arthropoda; class Insecta; order Diptera; family Culicidae; genus Armigeres; species Armigeres subalbatus. The sequence goes on from NC_085140.1 coordinate 60,069,457, forward strand.
AAGTTGTATCGCGTAGATTTTGTTCTCATCATTTCACTTATTGCGCTAGTGAATTTTAGTCTTCCGCATGTTATTGCATTCACAATACGGTCGTCAAATTTGTCTCTCACTTCTATTTCTGGAAACCAGAAACCAATAAATGCGTCTGCCCGGTATAAGGCAAACAGAGAAGATAATGCTTTCTTTTAATAAACGGGTTTGCCAGGAAAGGACTGTTTATAAAGAGGACACTTTGTATTGTCGATGGTCTTTAAACTATCAATCTTTTTAGAAATCTGTTTTTTTTTTCGTTGAGTATATTATCTGACCTAGAAATGAAACCCAATTATCAAAGAACTCGAAAAAAATCAATTTATTGGATTTTCAACAGCTCCAATCGTTTATATTCCGTTTTCGTGCTGCCACAGGCTCTACTGTTTCTGGATATCGACAAATTATTAACAGTGTGTTCCTTTCCGATCTTCTTAATGATCTTCCCAAATTTGCCTATAAAAAATCTGCTGGGAAACTTATTTTTACTCTAAATTCGAGAAGCTTTGAAAATAGGCGCCATTTTGTTGCATTTAAACTGTTTTATCTCTTTTCAAAAATTACAGTTGATTGACAGTGTAAGCAAACTCTATCAAAAATTGACCAATCTGTATGTTATCGTCAAGTAAAATTGTCATCTCAATAAACTGAACAATCCTTATAAGACGAACTGAGAAGATAATGCCTTCTTAAACCAACGCGTCTGTCCGGTATAAGGCAGAAAAAAGAAAAATACCTTCTACAAATGAACGCGTTTGCCCGGTATCAGGCGAACAGCGGAGATGAAGCCTTCTGATGCGTTTGCCCGATACAATGTAAAAAAAGAAATACTGCCTTCTTCATATGAACGAATTTCCCCAGTATAAAGCAAACAGAGATGATGCATCCTTTAAACCAACGCAACTCCCCGGTAAAACGCCCTCATTGTCCTTCTAGCTGCTAATCGTCTGTCGCTCTTCTTGTAGTAATTGTTTTCATTGAAATCAAGAATAAACTGGAAATAATGTTCAATCAAAGTTAATTGCCTATATATTCCGGGAATTGAACCACCCGACTTGGACATTAATTTACAATGTTGTGAAAAATCATAAGTGAATATGTACATTATGTGGAATATATGGATTTGAAAAAAGTATTGGAGGTAACCACTTTCCCTTCAATAGAACTCGAACCCTCAGTACGGCCCGATCCTCAGTACGGCCAGTAGCCGCTAGGTTGCGAAGGTCGACGGAGGTCCTTCGTAGTTTAGTTGGTTAAAGCACCACTCTAGCGTACTAAGGGTCCTGGGTTCAAGAACCATCGAAGGGAAAGTGGTAACCATCAATACATTTTTCATATCAATATCTTTCACATAATGTACATATTCACATATCCATATGAGTTGAAATAATGATTATTTCGGGGTACTGGCTCATTCGAGGCATGTGTCGTGTCGTAGAGTGCAGCCTTTTTTTGGTTTCATTATTTCGTACGGAGTTATATTAACACACCAATATCTGTTTTAATACCCTCAGCTTTATACTTTAATAAGGAAACATTTAATTTGATTTTGGCAATCGTGCACAATCGTCCTATCGAAGAAATGTGGTTACCTCCAATACATTTTTCAAATCAAAATCTTCCACATAATGTACATATTCACATCGGAGTTTTTCAGAACATTGTAAATTAATGTTCATGTCGCCAATATCCGAAAAATTTGGCAATTAACTTTGATTGTACTGAATCGTGCACTATTGAAAATAAAAAATCATGGTTTGAATCAACATTAAATAAAACTAATATAATACTAAAATATAACTAATATAAACTAAAATAAATCCGATAGAGTCGTTAAGTAAACGCATATCCAAGCTGTAATCATCGTCCTCTCGGAATTTGGAGCACTTCTGATTTTACTGCACCCAACCAGCGACTGTTAGATTTTCTAACAATTCTGTATAAAAACCTACTAAAACCTGTATAAATACTGGACATATGTAAAAATTTTTAATTCTTATTTAAAAACAAGCTTGCAAAATTATAAAGTTTCATACAATATTTGTATAAGAATCTATCATTTTTGCATATGCCTAGTTCTTATACATGTTTTGGTAGGTTCTTATACAGAATTGTTGGAAAATCGAACAATTACCGGTTGGTTGTGTAAGTTGTGTAACTTTGTTGTACGAGAAAGGCAAAAAGATATACAGATTAAAGACATGTGTTTAATGAAGCTAGAAAATGAGCACCCAAATGAGTGCTATAATGAACTTTATGCAACTCATTTGAATTACAGTACCCATTTGGTTGGTTTGGAAAAGTAGGCCGTTTTATCACTCAGAGACGAACTGTAAACCAGGTATTATGATCAGGAATTGCAAAAAATAGCTTTGCTCATTTCGATTAACACCTAAAATATTGCATTATATCGCTGTAGTAAAATACAGGTTTCCTTATTTACCAATGTGGTTGAATTAACGTTTTCTTGAATTCATTACAAATATGATAAATCTTAAGATAGTTTTCCTAAATATTACACTAGGGCATATTTTTTATTGTGCCAAAGTGTTTAAGCATCATCAATTAAATATAATGTTTGAAAACTTTATCGAAAGTATAATGTTTGAAAACCTCGAAATGACAAACCTGAGAAACATCAGTATTCATACGCACTTGATCAAAAATAGTTAATCCATAATAAATATCAATTTATTGGAGACTCTTTTGAAAATCGCATATACGAAGTAAAAGCTTTTCAGTGAAACTTCATTGTACGAGGGAGACATGAGCAACAATAAAAAAATTCTACCACCAAAGGGCACTCGACCGTAGTGTCAAAGTGTCGCAGGAAAATCATCATTAAACTCCATGTCGTCTGGGTGCACCTATATGTGTATTTACCGCAGTGCAATTTCATTGCTACCTAAATTGGATAGAATGTCGCGAGTCGCGACCCTTTCCTCCATTACTTTTGCGACGCAGTAGTTCATCGCGATACTGGAGTACATACACATGGTCGATGTGAAACCAACCTGAACTACAACATATATTGGAAAAATATGGAATCATAGTTTTTCAAATCATACATGGTAATATCGACAATTTTACTCAAATAGTTTGCTATAATTATTTTCCTTCCCACGGTAGCTGTAGAGCATTATTGAATTTTGCTACCTTCCAACATTAATCGAATTGTTTCCTCAACAAAAATCACTGTTTGCATGTCTTAACAGTTTCATTAGACTAATTTTAATCAATAATTTCCAATCAATAACTTTTCATTGTTTTCCACCACTTTAAGCTATGCCAAAGAACTTTGTTCTAGCATTTTTCTCGAAGGTGATTCCAGTCACATATTCTCATCCATGCTACTTATGCCCCTCTGACCAAACGCTAACCACATATGCCCTCATCAAAAGATCACCACAACCACAGCAGCAGTACGTTGAACGTTTTCCGCTTTGTTTTGACTGGATTACAGTGCCGGGGATAATGCCCACCAAGCTTTTGTCGTTGGGAGTGATGATGATGGGCTTGCAGACTGCCACACAGGTGACGAATGACGACGAGACACCGCACGTATGTTCCATCATAACCCCTTTCGTTTGGTGGCAGTAAGTTGGCTGTCAAACGAGTGTGAGATGAGAACCTTTTGTTTTTTGTTTTCTACATTTGAATATGTACTTTCCCATCACTATATCAAGCTCGGGTTTCATTTAAACCAGTCAATGAGTGCACCAGAGCGAACTGAGTAAGTTCACTTCCGCGATAGTAAATTCACGACAACTCATGGTAATAAAACTCGTGGGTTCGAGTCCCATCGAAGGGGAAGCGGCTGCCTCCAATACATTTTCAAATCAATATCTTCCACATAGGGGTGATTCAACTATGACGTCTACTACTTTTTGAGATTTCTAGACCACCCTCCCCCTTTGTCACGATTTTTGTATACCTGGCATACGTACTGTCACAAAATATCAGACCCCCTCCCCCATAAAACCTGTGACGTCATTGTTGAACGACCCCATAATGTACATATTCTCATATGAGTTTTCAGAACATTGTAAACGGTTGAATACTCAAATAAACTTTGAGTAACGAAAAAAAAATTTTTGCAGCTGTAGATTTAAAGTTCTGAACTCAAGGATAGTCTAGATGACCTAGGACGTCCAAGGGAGATCAAAAATAGTTTATTTTATATCACAGCAACTCTTAAATCTTATTTTCCAACAATACAATCCGCTGCCAAAATACCTAACATTATCTTTTTCCTAACTTCAATGTGTTCATGATGTTCTAGGTTGTCGTAAGGCCCATGCCTGATATTTTTCCTCGCTAAGGGAGTTAGTTTCAAGCAATTTTGCTGAAGACAGTATTCACTTTTATCCATTGTACGATTTTATCCATCCATTTCCTGTTGAGTGTTGGGATCATATATGACCCCATGAACCTGAATGGGATGAAATTCTTCACTAAAAATGCAACGCACTTTGTTTTGATTTATTTTAAGAAAAAATCTAATTTAAAAAACTCTGGTTTTCAATTTTGGTTGGTAAAACTGCAAGATAATTTTCAAATATCCTCTGGATTTTTTTATTCATTTTCCATAGCTCGTATTTATTTTAGTATTTTGATGGATGTTCTAAAATGCCCCAATTTGTATACCCGAGCTCCAAACAATTAGGACAACTACGGAAAAGCGTAGTCAAACACTTTAATCGGAAAACAGATCTGAATAATGGCCCGTTATTAAATTAATTACTTATTCTTTTTAAGCGATGCCGTTGTACATGTCATTAACTGTAACGCTCCCATTGCTATGTGCAATTGTTCAAAATTAGCTTGAAGCAAAAATTGCATCCGAAATAAATCCACGGAACGAAACCAACCACAACTCTACACAGGCTATAAATATTGACACACATTTCCTCGGCATGCGAGGCGAACAAGGACCAAACAAGGTACAATATGCAGGTCACAACATCACAACATTCTGCTACACCTAACCTGCGATATGCAACTGCTGCTCAACCGCCGGGTCTAAATTTGGAATCCTTTGGTGCAACCATTTCGGCTTCCGTTCTTGCGCGAGAACACATTCCTTACAAACATGCAACCAGCAATCCGTCCGCCAGCCATAGCAGAATAAGAATGCATGCCTGACAGCAGTAACTTAAAAATCGCGAGGGCGCTCGTATCGTATGAAGCATCCGTCCACGTCGCCGTCGTCGTCGTCTATTTGGCTGGCGCTGACAGTTGCAGTAGTTACCGCGCGCCGATTTGTGAAGCGGGAAATTGCATAAGGCCCATTTCGGCCTCTTCCATCACCTTCCATTAGGAGGGCACTTTTCCGCGAAGCGAAGGCAGCCAAGACGCGGTGAGTGATTTATGTGCTGACTGGTTTTTATTTCGGGGTGAATTTTCTTCCGCTCAGATAGCGACTAGAGTGGCGCTCTCGTCGGAGCCGTTCCGGAAGATGGACGCCGCATTACAACCGTTTCCAGGTGGTTCCACCTGAGTTCAATTCGGGGGACGGAGCGCACGGTGGCGTTGAGCGGAGGTAGCGGCCTGTTTGAGCTAATTAGCCATCCATTGGTCATTGAACTTGGTCGTACGGGAGGGAAGGAATACATAAATGTACAAATAGATTCATTCTTCTATTCATGCACTTGTCGACCGCAGGTGGGCATGCACGATGTAGGACAAACCATGAGTTCGATTATTTATTTCAACTGCTATCCATATGTTATTCCACAAAGGGCAGAAACATTTTGCTCTTATCCATTTTTAATTTAATTTTGATACTACACATACTTCCGTATCCGTATGAATCGCCTCCCTATTTTTGGTGGGATCCACTAGCTTATATTCCATCGCAGTTGACTCATCGACAATCTTCATTTCCCCCCCAGGCTCCATCTTCCCGACCAAACATATTCTCCGTTCAGCCGCTCTATGTCCAGTTATACGTCCAGTGGAAGTCGATTTCTTTTTCATGATATGTTCCGGCTCCCCGGTGGTTGCCGCTCCAACAGGCATCCATTTATCGACAAATTTTCGGTGATATGGCTATCATTATTGGTTCCACTTTGCCGTTTCTTCTATTTGTCGAAATGGTTAAAATTCGACAATAGTTTGCTTTCATCCTCTGGTGTGCCGTGTTTTTCGATTGTATATATTTTACGTGTGGACCGAAGAATGGACGATACCGTTGCCACCACCAGCACCGCCATAAAATAGCACGATAATGATTTGGCAGGCGTTTCAGAGAGTGCTAATTTACCACATTCCATGAGCTGCGGTTCCATTAGGAAAGATGTCAAGTTTTGGATTCAGTTGTTCGACTTATTATTAGTTGTTCGTTTTGAAATTAACTTTGATTGATTTAATCTTAGCTGGTTTAATTGGTGATGACTTCTAAAACTTGTTAAGCGATGCTTTTGGTCATAAAGCGCAGTTACAGACACGCCCTATTTATACAATTGAAATGAGGAATTGTTGTTTAAAATATATTGGTCAATTACATTCAAGTTTGCAGTTCATGTGGTCCAATCAAGAAAAGCAAACAGTTCAAGAGCAATCATTACATGGGTGGCTAAGTTATCTATATTTGAAAATTAGAACAATAATTGAAGAATCCGGAAATATAATATGTAATCCATTCAAAATTATTGCCTATATTCCGGGAATTAACCACTCCGTTTATTAAATACTATGTCTGAAACCCGATTTATGCATATGCACAACTTGTGACAGATTTAGTTCGGAAAATGTATTGGAGGGTAACCATTTCCTTCGGTCACCTTTGGTCCATCCCACGAAACCAGTACGCTAGACAGGTGCTTTCCTTATTAAGCTACGAAGGATCTCCCTCGTCCTAGTAGGGAAAGAGATTCAAATATGAGGGTTCCTTCCTAAAGTGTGAGAAGTTGTATGAAGTATATTAACAAAGTTCTGCAGCAGTCATGTCTAAATAAATAGTGTTTAAATTCTTTCTTTGGGAAATTCTTATATACCTTGAGTCGTGCCAATGAAATCGATATCTAAAAAAATATGCCTAAATTTGTTAAAACTGTCTCAGAATAATCTCTATATAATTTAAAACGCTGTTTCATATCTGGACCAATGCAGAAAATTATTCAACAACTTGTTGAATGCGATTTGTTTGTTTTGTTATTATCTCTGTTTTTCTCTGCCTATAACGATACCTTAATCAGGAATACCCGGGTAGAAGCCATGAACAGAATAACAGAACATGATGTGGACTTGATTGCTATAAGAGATAAAAGATCAGGCAAAAATATCAAAATTTGCGTACTGCGTGTATTATTGGCGAGATTCTATCGGGAAATCATTATGATCAATGACTTATTGAACATTTACGTAACTAGTGCATGCTTTTTTAATTCATTCATTGCTCTAAACAAAACGAACACCATGAATCATATTTGGTCGATGGGTCTGATAACTTTTGAGTCGAATTCGTTTATTAACTATTTCGACTTCAACGGTAAGGCCATCTTCAGTGTTTCGTACTTTACGTATAGTGAATTTCAATACTTCAATATTTTTCTATGAGAACAATAATGCTTTCAGAGAAATATTTCCTTATGGGAATGTATCCTTGGAATATTCAGAAAATCGTCGCCCACACACTTTTACTCTTGTTCTTGTTCAGTTGTTCAAACATGCCGTCAAAACAGGAAGTACTGCAGCGCGCATTGTTTAATTCTTTCTTGCGACCAAAGATCGTGAGAAAAGTACACGGTGGACAATTTTAAACGTGAAAATGTTTTGAAAACTGTTAAAGGATTGTTTGTCTACTGAGCTCCATTGCATACAAAGGTGATTGGAAGGGCAAAGACACGAAGCAACTCATCCACAGGATCAGAAGCATCATCCGGAAATGGCAGCCGTCCTGCGGTCATGTGATACCGGCTAGATTAAACTATGGCGAATGGCGGGTCACGAACCATATGCTATTATTCATTAATCTGAGTTTAAAGATTAAGGCCAACTCTCTCATAACGTATATCAGATTAAACTGTACTTCTTTGTAATTTTCTTCCCGAGCCATTTTTTTAAATTCCCGCCATTTAGTGACCACCCGTTACATAAAAATGAATTTCTGTCTGTCTGACCCTTATAGACTCGGAAGCTATTGAACCGATCGGCGTGAACATTTGCATGTAGAGATTTTTGGGTCCGGGGAAGTTTCTTAAGATGGTTCGAGACCCCTCCCTACTTTGGAAAGGGAGGCTCCCATACAAATGAAGCGTAAAGTCCTGCATAACTCGAGACTTAATCAGCGAATAAATCAATTTTAAGCGAAACGAAGTTCGTCGGGTCTGCTAGTAGGGGAAAAGACGGCTTTGACAGGTTTTGTTCTATTATTGTCAGGGGGGTTTTTGTTCAAATTTTATGAAATTGGACCACAATATTCTTTGATATGCAAAGAATGTTTAGGCCAAATTTGAGCATAATTAGTCATAAAAACCCATTTGACAATAATAGAACAAAACCTGTCAAAGCCGTCATTCTCCCTAACTGAATAATAACAAATTTTATTATCAATTCTTATCTCCTGACTATTTCAGTCTGAAAATTATTCAAACGGGTTCACATTTGCATTGTCCGACGTGTTAAGTGTACGAAAAACGACAGACAGATTTTCTACACGAAACCAATGTAAATCCCAAAACGAATAAGACAATCGTTTCGATACATTTTTGTGTATTCAGATAAAATATAAATATGGGATATAATTTATGATATATGACCATACCTTAGCTTAGCTTAGCTTGATTGACTGTACACATCGTAGTAGCTAGTCGTGATTAGCCGAGAAACATCAAATATACACAGCTTACCAAATGAATAGTCTTCTTGAGATTAGAAAACTAACTATTCTTGCTGAACATGATTCGGGGTTCCATTATTTCAAGACCAATAACTATGCCGGTCACGTCCTCACAGTCAATTTAGGATAAGGAGAGGGAAATTAGTTCGACACTCATTGCTACAAAAGACCGAGGAGTCCTCTGCATCTCCGTCAGCGCCACGGGAAAGGATAAACAAAAATCAACGAACTGTCAACCACAATGCAGCTTTCTGTTTTTGTGACCTCAAACATATTTTTCGTGTAACAATATCTTCTAAATCATTTACATGAATACGCATTCGCGTTCTAATGATCTGACTGCACCACTCCCACAACCTTTTAGCATTTGGACAAATTTTTTAGTCTATGTGAAATATTGTCAATTAATCCACATTTTCTGCATACCGGTGAGGTATTTCGAACGTTGTAAGCTGAAAGTTTCTCTTGCGTAGCAATCAAGTTGTTCACGAAACAAAACATTTTGGAACGATCATTCAAAGAAAGAAAATTGAGATTAATATTTTCCCACAGTGTTAACCAATCAATTTGAATATTTTATTCAACCTTCGGAACACAATTATTTAAGTCCATAAAATGACTATACAACAATTTTGTGGAATTTAACCGCAATCGTGTTTTGATACTCACGGCATCTGATATCCATTTTCTACTATTTTTTGTCAGTCTTTGCGGTAATCTGAACTCCAGTAAATAATTCTCTTCAGTAAATTCTCCATTAATATCTTCATTATAAAGCAAATTTTTGATAAAAAGAGATTTCATAGTGCAAATATTCGTTCTACCCTAAAAATCAAACCATTCCAAATTAACTGTCCACAAAACTTTTTAATTTCCGCAATGCACAGTGTTGCTTTTTGTCGATTTCGTGCGCTTTTTTAATAGCATCGTTTCTGTTGATTTTTTCGCTGTAGTTTGTTTGGAGGAAACGTTAGATATCATAAAGGGCTTTTTTTGAGAAAATCTGTGAAATGATTAATCCACCTAAAAGTGAGATAAAATTTTACTTTTCACCTAAACCGTATTATATGCGCCTAGTGTCTTCGAGAAAGTTGTAGCGGATGGTATTTTAGGCCACTTTGCCAAAAATCATGTATCTGTGACTTATACTTTACTAGATATGTGACATTTACCGTGGAAGGCCCTAAAATCAGTTTTTTGAGCATAACTTTTTATATGTTTTAGGCACTTTTACACCCTTCTACAAAGTTGTTTGGCTAATAAAATATACGTTTTTGTAGAACATTGCGAAGCTCTATCTCTTAAAATTGATAAGTTATTTGAGAAAATATGTTTTCTAAGGGTATTTGAGAATCGTATAACTTGGTCCGGCGCAAAATGGCGCAGACAACTTTTAGTTCTCTGAAGCTGCTGTATGTTGACTCTTGCCTAGCGATTGAAGCTTGTGTTTACGAAATTACAAACGAGTTATATAGATTTTAAATTTTCTTGTTTTTGCCCTTACTCGTACACTAAGATTATGTATAGGCTATAGGATCGCACTAAAACCAATATTTGATGGTGGCCCATAAGCCCATAGTTTTATATAGAAATTCGATAAACTGAGCTGATGTCTGTATGTGTGTATGAGTGTATGTGTGTATGTGTAGACATTTAAAAGACACCTTTTTGCCTTTCTCGTACACTAAATTGCAAAACTAAAGACTTTTTATTAAGAGAATGTACACATAGTGTCTTCAGGGAAAGCTGTGGCGGATAGTATTTTGAGCCATATTGCCAAAGACACCCCATGTCTAACTATTATACTTTTAAAAAATATGTGACTTTTTCAATGGAAGATCCTAAAATCACATTTTTTATCATAACTTTTTTTCTATTTTTCAATTTTTCAATCAGCCCAGCCCTGTTAGACGCAACTTAGGTTTGTTTTTTTTAAATAAAACACATTTTCAAAGAATAAAAATTGCGAAGTTTATTTAAAAAAATCTGTGATTTGTAGAGGAAGTTTGAAATCGATATAACACACGTGTAATTTCATGTAAACATAAGTTTCAGTCACTAGAGAAAAAGTAGAAGAACAGTAGTTTCTGAATCCTAAAAAGTTTTGTGGGGCATTTTGCGCCGGAACAGGCTATTTGATTTCTGAACACCCCTAGAAAAACACCTTTTCATTATAACTTTTAAGCTTTAAGAGATGGCGCTTCGCAATGTTCCACAAAAACGTGTAGTTTTGTTTGACAAATAACTTTGTAGAAGGTTGGAAAAGTCTTGGAAAAATAGAAAAAAAAGTTATGATAAAAAATGTGATTTTAGGGATCTTTCATTGAAAAAGTCACATATTTTTAAAGTATAATAGTTAGACATGGGTGTCTTTGGCAATATGGCTCAAAATACTATCCGCTACAGCTTTCCAGAAGACACTATGTGTATCTAGTCTTAATAAAAAGTCTTTAGTTTTGCATTTAGTGTACGAGAAAGGCAAAAAGGTGTCTTTTAAATGTCTACACATACACACATACACTCATACACACATACAGACATCAGCTCAGTTTATCGAATTTCTATATAAACTATGGGCTTATGGGCCCACCATCAAATATTGGTTTTAGTGCGATCCTATAGCCTATACATATAATCTTAGTGTACGAGTAAGGCCAAAACAAGAAAAATTTAAAATCTATAACTCGTTTGTAATTTCGTGTAAATACACAAGCTTCAATCGCTAGGCAAGAGTCAACATACAGCTTCAGAGAAGGCTAAAAGTTGTCTGCGCTATTTTGCGCTGACCAAGTTATACGATTCTGCAAATACCCCCTAGAAAAAACATATTTTCTCAAATAACTTATCAATTTTAAGAGATAGAGCTTCAGCAATGTTCTACAAAACGTGTATTTTTATTAGCCAAACAACTTTGTAGAAGGTGTAAAAGTGCCTGAAAACATATAAAAAAAAAGTTATGCTAAAAACTGATTTTAGGGCCTTTCACGGTAAATGTCACATATCTAGTAAAGTATAAGTCACAGATACATGATTTTGGCAAAGTGGCCTAAAATACCATCCGCTACAACTTTCTCGAAGACACTAGGCGCATATACGGTTTAGGTGAAAAAGTAAAATTTTTATCTCACTTTTAGGTGGATTAATCATTTCACAGATTTTCTCAAAAAAAGCCCTTTATGATATCTAACGTTTCCTCCAAACAAACTACAGCGAAAAAATCAACAGAAACGATGCTATTAAAAAAGCGCACGAAATCGACAAAAAGCAACACTGTGCAATGTGCCTATTGAGTGGTGGAAATACTTGGGCAACATACCAAATCTTGGATAATATGAAGGTATTCAATATTTGACATCTCTCGTGAAGGTTTATATTTCTAATCCTAAGTTTTTGAATCATCCCTTTGATATGAGCAATCAATCCATCATAATTTGCAACAACCGTTAAATACCAACTTTTATAGAATCTAACTTCTAAAATTTTTATATTGCAAACTTCTTTTAATTCTGTGGTCCTAATATAGCTTTATTAAGAAGATTTTTCAAAACTTATGATAATTCTTGCATACTTTGAGTAGCACTCGAAAATAGTCAACAGCAAATCAAATTCTTGTTCAGATCGAACAATTATATTAAAATCATCAGCGAAAACAATGACTGTTATGAATTTATCGTATACCCAAAAACCTTGCCAACAATTTGAAATATTCCTAACTAGGGGCTCTAAATACAACACGAATAATACCATGCTGAATGGACACCCTTGTCTTACAGATCTTGATATTTGAAAAGTATCTGTAAGAAAGCCGTTAACAATAGGAAATCCAAATTTCTTCATTATTTTTCAAAGGTAATCGTGATCAACTCTGTCGAAGGCTTTATTTAAATCAATGCTTACTAAACATCCCTTAAACCTCTTATTCTCGCATGACCTTGTCAATATTCTTCGTAAGTTCTTTAAATTGTCAACGCATGACTTTTTCTTGACACACGCTGTTTGGCCGATTCCAACCAGTTTATGAAGTTTATTCTGTATTCTTTCGCAATTCATCATAGATATTGGTCGATAATTCCCTCTGAGAACCCTTTCGGTGGTAAAAAGGAACCAGACAGGTATGCGTTAAAAACTTCTATAATATCATCTTTGATAACCTCAAATTTTTTTTTTAAGAAAATTCGTAGGTTATGCCATCGGGTCCTGGGGATTTTTTCCGCTTAAGGTCACTCCTGACAGAATCCAAGTTTCAAAGTGCTCGCGTTTTCGGGGGCACACCACTCGATACGGAGGCGGCGGACAACTGTCATTTTTGTTGATTCAGCTTTGCTGCGTCGCAGCATGCGTGAAAAAATAAAAATGACAGTTGTGCCGTGCTTCATATCGAGTGATAACTCGAAAACGCGAGCACTTAAACTTGAAATCGAAATGTTTCTTAACTGATTCCAAAACTCCTTTCAATTCGTCTAAGGTGATTGGCGAAACTAAATCCATTCGATCATTTTCGCCTAAACTAACTGTGGACATTAGTCTCATCCTGGATTGTTTGTAATTTTTTTTTGAAATAATTTGAGAAATATTGATAAGTTAGTTCCCTACACACTTAAAATAAATCGCAGATTTCTGTGAAATTTCACCGAAATCTCAACAGCAGAACTGCAGATTTTTTGGTAGTTTTGACAGTTGAACAAAGGAAAATACCGCAGAAAATCGGTGAAATAATTACCGAACAAATCTGCTGTTGAGATTTCGGTGAATTGAAACAAAATTCACCGAAATCTGTGAAATGATTCAAGTGTGTATGTTTTGATGAGTCAGTCACTATAACATCATCATGTTTTAATTTTAAAACACTACCTCGTTCCTGGCGTTTTGCTTGTGCTGCAATTTGAAAAATGTTAATCATCTCCCCTTGAAGGAGGTTTTGAATTGTAAAAGTGTTTCCTAAATGATTCAGTCTTTCTGTTTCAATTTCAAGTATCCTAGATTTAATCATTCGTATATCAAAATATGTGTTTTCACCTCTATTCATTTTTTGCATATATTCTACCATTTTACTGTAAAAATACTGCTTTTCATTAGTTACTCTAGATATCTTTTCCCAACTTCTTGCCTTGTAGAACTGCTTACATTTCACTATAAAAACTTCATTCCACCATTTATTTTTATCATTGTTATACACTTGTCGTAATTTCCAAGTTTCATAAGATCTTGAAAACTGCTCTGAAACCTCTCCATTCTTTAAAATTGTTGGATTAATTTTCCAACATCCTCTTCCTCTACTTATTACCATCCTTTGCTCTTCTTTTATTTTCATACTTATTCCACAGTGATCAGAAAAAGCAACTGGTTCTGTTTTGAATTCAAGAATGTTGTCAACGAAATCATGCGGTAGGTACATAAAAACGATCCAAACGAGATGCAGAGTTTAATCTATGAAAAGTGAAGCTAAAACTAGGGTAACCGGCGGTAATGTTGCCCCTGGATGTAACATTGGCTCTAGATTTATACACTTCTTAAACTGTTAAAAGCAATTATCTTGCGTGAAAAATCACTTTGACTCGGTTTTTTAGCAGCCATGTTTCGTTGACGTATGCAGGCTGGCTGTGCTAGAGTTTTTCATTTGCCAAATAAAAGAGTTTTCTGAATTAACATACCTGCTTTCGCACATCAGATGAATGGATATCAACCACACTATGTCAGCTATCAGAATTTCCTCTAGGAATTCCTTCGAAAGTTCCTCCAGAAATTTTTTCGGAATTTCCTCCAGGAATTCCGTCGGAAGTTTCCCCAGAAATTCCTTCACAAGTTATTCCAGGAATTTCTTTGGAAGTTTCTTCAGGAATTCCTTCGGAAGTTTCTCCAAGAATTTTTACGGAAGTTCCTCTAGGAATTCCTTCGGAAGGGAATTCTGGAGGAATTCCCGGAAGAACTTCCGGAGGAATTCCCGGAGGAACTTCCGGAGGAATTCCCGGAGGAATTTCCGGGAGGAACTTCCGGAGGAATTCCCGGAGGACTTCCCGGAGGAATTCCCGGAGGTATTCCCGGAGGAATTCCTGGAGGAACTCGTGGAAGAACTTCCGGAGGAATTCCCGAAGGAACTTCCGGAGGAATTCCCGTAGGAACTTCCGGAGGAATTTTCGGAGGAACTTCCTGAGGAATTCCCGGAGGAACTTCCTGAGGTATTTCCGGAGGAACTTCCTGAGGTATTCCCGGAGGAACTTCCGGAGGAATTCCCGGAGGAACTTCCGGAGGAATTCCCGGAGGAACTCCCGGAGGAATTCCCGGAGGAACTTCCGGAGGAATTCCCGGAGGAACTTCCGAAAGAATTCCTGGAGGAACTTCCGAAGGAATTTTTGGAGGATCTTACTTTATTTTTCTTCTAAGTCTTATCTATCTTATTTGTATTATTTGTCTTATTTGTCTTACTTACACCAGCACCACTGTTATCACCCAAACAGTGATGGGAAATGTCAAAAAAATGTCATGGGGTTGCTATTACTAATTTGCTAATAACTTTTTTCAAAAGTTGTTTACAATTCGGATTTTTTTATTAACATGTAATGCTTAAAGGATCCTACAACTTTGCCAAACAGGTCATTGTTCTAAATATACAGTGTGAGGCATGATAACGAATTTGAAAAAATGACACGGAATGTCATGACATCAATGTCATTTGACACTAATTCGGCTCTCACGCCGCCAATTTTAGATTTAGAGCAATGACCTATTAGACAAAATTTTAGTATCTTTAGAGTGCTTTATGTTTATATAAAACATACGATTGTAAATTACTTGTGAAAAAAGTTATTAACAAATTAGTCCCATGACATCGATATGACATTTCCCGTCACTGCACCCAAATTCTTTTCAAAGCTTTTGTGGAAACCTTGTACAAAAATCCTCTCACGATATTTTCTAATGTTGTTCTAGAAACGGCTCATGTTTTCATTTTCCAAAACCAGCTGGAGTTTGTTTATTTTGATTTTTTCATTGCGTGATTGGTCGGCGCTGCTGCTGTTCTCTCGCCGAACCACTGCATGAGTGATAAATTTCTTCCGCATTGTTGCCAATTTCTTGTGTTCTCCGTTTACGGCAAATTCTCAAGCAATTGTAAACTGCATAATGATGAAATAATTTTGGCGACACTTACAGCATCATTCTGGCGGGCTGAATTGGGCAATTTTCTCTCAGAGAGTGCTACCACGTGCTTTTTTAACAGAAAACCCTTCCCTCAGACCTTAATCTCTTTTTTTTAATTTACCAATCTCAACAAACAAATCGTAACGCACTGGATGCGTTACGCGAAAATAAATCGTGAATTATATTCATGGTGTATTTTCATAACATGAATACACGAGCCTCCTTTTCTAGAGAATCAAAAGCCTTCTTTCAAGAGGCTTGGAAGCCTTCTTTCAAGAGGCTCAAAAGCCTCTTTCCAAGAGGCCTCCTTTTCTAGAGACTCAAAAGCCTCCTTTCAAGAGGCTTAGAAGCCTTCTTTCAAGAGGCTCAAAAGCCTCCTTCCAAGAGGCTCGGGAACCTCCTTTCAAGATGCTCGGAAACCTCCCTCCAAGAAGCTCAGAAGCCTTCTTTCAAGAGGCTCAGAAGCCTCCTTTCAAGAGGCTCAGAAGCCTCCTTTCAAGAGGCTCAGAAGCCTCCATCCAAGAGGCTCAGAAGCCTCCTTTCAAGAGGCTCAAAAGCCTCCTTTCAAGAGGCTCAGAAGCCTCCTTTCAAGAGCCTCAGAAGCCGCCTTTCAAGAGGCTCAGAAGCCTTCTTTCAAGAGGCCCAGAAGCCTTCTTTCAAGAGGCTCGGAAGGCTCCTTTCAAAAGGCTCGGAAGCCTCTTTTCAAAAGATTCGGAAGCCTTCTTTTAAGTGGTTAGGTTGCCTACTTTCAAGAGGCTCGGAAGCCTCCTTTCAAGAAACTCAGAATTCTTTTTTCACGCATACTTTCAAGAGGCTCAGAAGCGTCCTTGATGCAAAGGAAGCCTTCTTTTAACCCTTAAAAGGCCGGGACGACAGTCACCTCCTTCAAAGTGCTCGTTCTCAGTAAAGCGTTGATCAAATTTCATGACCCCGGACTTTTCTCAAAGGGGATTAGTAGGGCTTTCTTTTGACTAAGGTGCCGCCCCGCTTGACCCCTCCCCGCGTTCATGAGTTTTGAAAATGTCTGTGTTTTTTTTATATTTTTTGCTATGATGGACAAATTTCTTTAGTATTCAAATGCAATAAAGTTCTGGCGTCATAAAATAAAGTAGATACATGAAATATATCAAGTTGAAGTGATTTTGAACGTTTCCAAGTTATCTGATCACTGTAATTACCGATATTCAAAGCCATATTCCTGATCTAAGAGTTATGGTCATATTTCTTAAAATCTGATCACGAAATAACCCAAACTGTGCCAGACAGGAGGAAAAAATATCACAAAAAACTGTAGACATATATGTTATCAATTTTATGTGTTGAAGTTACTATTTTGGAGCATTCCAGTTCATCCAAAATATCCGTGAGTTCAGGTCTTGAATTCTACCATAGAAGCGAAAGGTAATGTGCACATAAAAATACTCAGAGTACATCCTACTCAGCTCAAAGATATAAAATGAATCATGGGGAATTTTTCTACGTGCCCCATTGTGACATTCTAGAATGCGCGAAATGTTCTGAAGTTCAGCTCGTAAGATCTACGCAACAACGACCTCCAATATGTTTTCGGCAGCTATCAAAACCCTTCCCAACAGATTCTTAGATACCTGCCAAGAAGCGTTATACCAATCTATCTGCATTTCGATACACTGAAGGCCATCCAAAATGTTCTTGAGTTCAGGTCGTCAGATCTACAATCAAGTAGAAGCGTAGTGCCCCACAATTACATTCTAGAATACGTGGAATATTCTGAAGTTCGGCTAGTAAGAAATTTTTTTTCGACGGCTATCAAAACCTTCCTAACAGATCGTTGAATACAATCAAATATTGTAGATCTGACGACCTGAACGTTTTGGATGGTCTTCAGTGTATTGAAATGCGGAAAGATCGGTATAACGTTTCTTGGCAGGTATCTAAGGATCTGTTGGGAAGAGTTTTGATAGCTACCGAAAACATTTTGGAGGCCGTTGTTGTGTAGATCTTACGAGCTGAACTTCAGAAAATTTCGCGCATTCTAGAATGTCATTATGAGGCCCACAGGAGTTTTTCCAATAAGTCATTTGATTTCTTTGAACTAGGCAGGATCACCTGAGTTTCATTTGAAACAACCAAGGCTTGGAAAATTCGTTCAAAAACGAACGAATGCTTCGTTTTTAGCCCGCAGTGAGGTTTTAATTTTGGTGCACCGATTGATGTGCGCTCGATGACGTGCTGCTGGCTGCACGAACAAGGGAAGAAGCAAATACAAAGCATTAGTTTTATTCATTGAAAGTGGGGAGATTTGAACGTGGCATCTAAACAAGCCGGGTAGTGCCGAGGAGGCATCGTTCAGTAGGGCAGCGTGAAATGAGAATGCTTCCTTCGTTCATCGGCAGTGTTTCAGATGCGAGTGAGCGTTGTGTAAATACAAAACCATATTAGTGAGAAAGAGAGAGAATGCATTATATACCTCTCTTTTACACATTCATTCCAACAGAAATGCGCAACTCATTATAAGTGAGGCAAGAGAGTTAAATATTCTCTGCACAAGCGGGTGCTTAATTTCACTCTCCAACTGTTTCGTACAACAGTGCTATTTGTAGCGAGGAAGCATTCTTCACTAAGGGCTTAAAAACTGTTCTCTAATGAAGCTACCTTCCACGGGAGTATATCTGGTGCTGATGCATCGAACCTCATCTTCATTGCTTCATTCATCCAAGCCCTGGAAACGACCATTGCGCTTCTACTTGATTTTAGATCTGACGACCTGAACTCAAGAACGTTTTGGATGGCCTTCAGTGTATTGAAATGCAGGAAGATCGGTATATCGTTTCTTGGTAGGAATCCAAGGATCTCTTGGAAAGGGTTTTGATAGCTGCCGAAAACATTTTGGAGGCCGTTGTTGCATAGATCTTACGAGCCGAGCTTCAGAGCATTTCGCGCATTATAGAATGTCATTATGGAGCATGCAGAAAAATCTTCAATAAGTCATTTGATTTCTTTGAACTGGGAAGGATAACCTGAGCTTGATTTGAAACAAGCATTGCTTACTTACTTACTTATGGATCCTGTACACCTCCGGTGGTGCAAAGGGCCGACTTGAAAGATCTTCATCCTGAGCGTTGCCCGGCTATCGCTTCGACCTGTTGCCAGGTTAGATTTCGGACAACTTTCTTGTTTACACATTTCGTTTTCGCCCCTACATATAGTGTGGCCGACCCAGCCCCCCTTCCGATCCCGAATTTCTGTTGCTATCGGCCTCTGGTGACAATGACGATGGAGCTCGTTGTTTGAGATCCAATTGTGAGACCACCAGGCCCGAATTATATACCGCAGGCATCTGTTGATGAACACCTGCAGCCGTTGAGTGTTCTCCACTGATACACACCATGTTTTGCTAGCGTATAACAGCACAGATTACACGTTAGAGTTGAAAATTCGTATTTTGGTGCGTTCATTTATCTGCCTGTTTTTCCTTGCTTTCTTGATCCGTGCGCTTATGTCGATCTTGGTACCGCCGTCTGACGCCATTTGGCTACCAAGATATTGGAAGTTTTAAACATTCTTCACTGGTTGCCCGGTTACTGTGAAACTGGAAGGAGTCACCGTGTTTACATCCAACGATTTGATTTTGTTGACGTTGATGACTAAACCTGCCGAAGAGGAGCGCTCGGCAAGGTCGTTGAGCTTACTCTGTATTTTTTTGTTAAATATCTTGGCTGTGCATATGCACAGCATATGTTTCGAAATGGACAAATTGATATGAAATTTTCGAAAAAGAATCCACGTGTCTTGGAGGGACTCGAACCCTCAGCCTCCTACTCTCTAGAATGAGCGGCTGATAACCCCTACACAACAGACCACTTGAAGGTCACGTTTGCGGAAAAGCCATCAGAATCCAGTACCAACCTCCACCGCGGTTAGCTCTCTTTTTGCAAATTGAATATCTTTCGGATGCTTGAGTTTGCCCAATCTCCACATGTGCTTTACTGTTGTATATCACAGCCAAGCAGAGTGCATTGTATATTAAACGAGAGGATGTGCACTCGCGGCTGTGGATATATAGCGTAAAGCATGAAGTGAACAAATCAGACAGATTTGGTATTATTCAATTCTTGCTGTCAGGTTATGCAACAAATATTTAACAAAAAAATGGTTTTCGTACGGCCGAGTTGCCGAAT
This sequence comes from Armigeres subalbatus, assembly GCF_024139115.2. Taxonomy (NCBI): domain Eukaryota; kingdom Metazoa; phylum Arthropoda; class Insecta; order Diptera; family Culicidae; genus Armigeres; species Armigeres subalbatus. Next base: position 60,089,626 of record NC_085140.1, read on the forward strand.
AATATGCAATTAATTGGCTTACTCTGTAGATCAGAGCGCCGTTGCGCGAGGAGTACAACGTCATCAGCCAATTCTAAGTCGTTTAGGTCATGGTTATAGGCTGCCATAACAGCCCGCGGTTTGGTTCACGGTCAATCGCATCTACCAGAATCTAATCGATTACGATGAGGAACAGTAACGGAGATAGAATACATCCTTGCCTCACACCAGCTACAACCCGGATAGGGTCGGACAGGACCCCATTGTGCAGCACTCTACACGAAAAGGCCTCGTACTGTGCTTCGATGAGGCCGATGATTTTCTCAGGAACCCCCTTGCGTCTCAGGGCGCCCCACATATTCTCGAGATTGAGACGGTCGAAAGCTTTTTCGTAGTCAATGAATACCAAGTAAAGGGACTCTTGGAATTCGTTGACCTGCTTCAGAATGATGCTGAGCGTGACAATATGGTCCACACAGGATCTTCCTGCACGGAATCCGGCCTGCTGCCGCCGGAGAGTCGCATCGATCTTCTCCTGAATCCAGGCTAGGATAATTTTGCATAGAATTTTGAGAACGGTACACAGCAACATAATGCCTCGCCAGTTATCGCATACAGTCAGGTCACCCTTTTTGGACACCTTCACTAAGATACCTTGCATCCAGTCGACCGGGAAAGTTGTGGTGTCCCAGATATTACGAAATAAACGATGCAGTAGTTGAGCGGATGTCATGGAGTCAGCTTTGAGCTTCTCGGCTGATATGTGATCGACCCCTGGGGCTTTATTCGATTTCATGCTTTGGATGGCTGTTTGAATCTCTAGCAGTGACGGAGCTTCGGTATTGACGCGTGTTATACGTCGGATCCTAGGCAGATCATGCCGAGGTGGTGATGGCCTGGCTGGCACTTGAAAAAGTTGTTCGAAGTGCTCGAACCAGCGTTTCAGCTGGTCAGTTGGGTCGGTCAATAACTAATCAAACAAGCACTGCGCTTCTACTTGATTGTAGATCTGACGACCTGAACTCAAGGACGTTTTGGATGGCTTTCTGTGTATTGAAATGCAGATAGATTGGTATAACGTTCTATGGCAGGTATCCAAGGATCTGTTGGGAAGGGTTTTGATGGCTGCCGGAAACATATTGGAGGCCGTTGTTGCGTAGGTCCTACGAGCCGAACTTTAGAACATTTAGCACATTCTCGAATGTCATTATAGGGCACACAGAAAAATTTCCAATAAGTCATTTTATTTCTTTGAACTGGGCAGGATGACCTGAGCTTGATTTGAAACAAGCATTGCGCTTCTACTTGATTGTAGATCTGACGACCTGAACTCAAGAACGTTTTGGATGGCTTTCAGTGTATTGAAATGCAGATAGATTGGTATAACGCTTCTTGGCAGGTATCTAAGGATCTGTTGGGAAGGGTTTTGATAGCTGCCGAAAACATTTTGGAGGCCGTTGTTGCGTAGATCTTACGAGCTGAACTTCAGAACATTTCGCGCATTCTAAAATGTCACTATGGGACAATCTGCAAAATTTCATTTGATATCGTTGAACTGAGTGTGATATACACTGAGTATTTTTATGTGCACATTACCTTTCGCTTCTATGGTAGAATTCAAGACCTGAACTCACGGATATTTTGGATGAACTGGAATGCTCCAAAATAGTATCTTCAACACATAAAATTGATAACATATATGTCTACAGTTTTTTGTGATATTTTTTCCTCCTGTCTGGCACAGTCAGATTTTAAGAAATATGACCATAACTCTTAGATCAGGAATATAGCTTTGAATATCGGTAATTACAGTGATCAGATAACTTGGAAACGTTCAAAATCACTTCAACTTGATATATTTCATGTATCTACTTTATTTTATGACGCCAGAACTTTATTGCACTTGAATACTAAAGAAATTTGTCCATCATAGCAAAAAATATAGAAAAAACACAGACATTTTCAAAACTCATGAACGCGGGGAGGGGTCTAGAGGGGCGGCACCTTAGTCAAAAGAAAGCCCTACTAATCCCCTTTGAGAAAAGTCCGGGGTCATGAAATTTGGTGAACGCTTTACTGAGAACGAGCACTTTGAAGGAGGTGACTGTCGTCCCGGCCTTTTAAGGGTTAAGTGGCTCGAAAACTGCCTTCAAGGGGCTCGGACGCCTCTCTACAAGAGGCTCAGAAGCCTCTTATCAAGAGGCGCGGAAGCCTACTTTAAAGGGATTCAAAGGCTGAAAGGAGCTTCCCTTCAAAGGGCTCAGAATTATTTTTTTCAAGAATATTGGAAGCCTACTTTCAAGAGGGGGTACCTCAATTAATACAAAAGTGCGAAGGGGCACCTCTCAAGAAAAAGGTTGAGAATCGCTGGACTACAGTATTGCTGGTTCTGCACTTGAACGGGTTGATCATGTAAAAGACCTAGGAGTTGTTTTGGATGAAAAGCATATCTACACCCGACACTTTTCAAATACCAAAATCTCCAATGAGTTCTGTTTCAAAGAATTGTTCTGCTCTCTGGTACGCTCAATAAAAGAGTTTGCATCTGCTGTTTGGAATACCTACCAGGCTGTATGGAGTGAGCGGTTCGAGACAGTCCGAAGAAGATTCGTCAGATATGCTTTGCGCCACCTTCCATGGAATGGCCCGTTGAACTTGCCTGCTTACGCTGATCGTTGTCGCCTGCTCGGGTTGGATGCTCTAGCCAAGCGGTGGAATCTTGCGCAGTGTATGCTCCTGAATTGCTGTTGATAATTAGTTTATATGCACCTATCCGAACGTTTCGAGCGCGAGCGCTGCTACACGAGGAGCCACAAGCAACTAACTATGCTGCAAACAGTTCCATTGTCGCTATGATGACAGCACAGTCCGATGAATAAATTACAAAATACAAATACAAATCTTGGGCTGATGAAACTTTTGGGCAACGTCAGCTTTTGAAATTCGATAAATATTTTGTTATTTGGTCCTTACTAAAGTGAATTGAAAAAGTTCCAAAAAATGTCTTTGCGCTAATTTAAAAAAGGGCTTGAAGATGTTAAAACTTTCATAGATTAAAAGCACACTTAAAACTTGAACATTTGACCCCAAATTTTTCATTGGTTGGACTAATTCTACATATGAGCAACCAGTTTAAGAAATTCGATGGTATTTTTTCCCACCCTTACATTCCATTGGCATTAGGGTGCGCACTGCTGAAAATAATCACCAAAATAAGAAACAATCGCTGTTTTTCATTCATTTTTAATAGGGTGAATACGGAATATGTGAGATCAATGACTCTTTATCATATAAATGTGACCAATAAAACTATTTTTAAATATGCAGTGGTTAAACAAAATGTTCTCAATTAAATTTCACTTGTTTTATTTTGTTCCCGCATCTGCTTCCATTATCCAAAAAAAAAACAAATGAAACCGTCAGTAAGTCTAGAAAACCACTGCTCCACATCTTTCATCATGCTCGTGACTCTGTGGTTCACGAGCGACTAATGGAGGAGATGCTTTCCAGCCATGGCAACCGTAATGGAACTCTGGGGATTACACGGAATATGGTTCGTCGACAAGTTGGTACTTGTTGTGCATTAGGAAAGCAGATCATTGCCGTCTCGTCCGCTTATCGTGGCTGTGTAGAAAAGGACACATGGCAGCGCATTAACATTTGAAAACGAAATCATGTTTTACTGAAAAGATATAATCTGGTAGTCAAAACAGGGCCAATGGTGGCTATGGTAATCAGCTATAACATGTTAAAATGTTTTAGCATTACATTTTCAAATATTATTCTCCAGATAAACGCGAAATTACTTGAAGGAAAACATTTATTCTACTTGAAGAAAAACATTTATTCTAACATAGCTGCCTTGCAGGTTAAAAGATTGTCCGTCTATTTAAATGTTTGATGTTGAGAGCATTTCAGGGTTATCATTGCGAAGCATTTCTCCAAATTTTGCACCTCAGATTAAAAAGCATAACGTGTTCAACTGTCGATTGACATGCTGACCATGCACCGTTCACTAGAATCAACACTTTTCGCATAAATTTCCATTGACTACAGCAACTAACCGACATCCTCGCTGCTCATGCAAACATATGGAACAAAGAACTCATTCCGAGTTCAGGGATTCCACTCTACATTTTATATGTCGATTCCCACCGTAGTCACCGTTAACGACGCCACCAGCTACTCACTGGAAGCAAAACACCAACGGACAAAGAAAGTGAGTAAATAAGTGCGAGCTCAACTGTCTGACTGCGGTGGCCCCCGTTGCCTCTGCTGATGATGGGGAGATTGGAGAAAATCTCGATTATTTAGATTGCAAATCGTGCTACTTGCTGCTTTTGCCTTGTTCTCGGTTCTTGGCCTAGGTTGGAGCGGATTGCAGTGTGTCGACAACGACGTCCGACGCAGTGATCAACCCCATCCTCATCATCATGAACATCATTTGGTGTGATTTTAAAGTGAAATAAGTTGAAATTCAAAGAAGTAGGTCACCCAGAGGTTTATTGTCGGAACTTGAGGTTGGTTTCTTACTATCCGTATAAATAAACATTCAAATTGCATTCCTAGAATTCAGGATATAGCATGACAAAAAAATCCTTCGAACAATGCAGTTCGACTTCATTAGCTATGCACTAGACACAGCAACACACATTTCGCAAGTTACATTACGTTGAATGAAGCACGAAACACTGCAGCGGAACTTTGAACTTTCCCTACTTGGCTACCACCACGAACCACATTTATTTTAGTTTCCCTGCATGCAATCGATCGAGTCTGACGCATGGTGCTGCAGCAGATGTTCATGTGGACAGGTTACGCACCACGATAGTGTGCGTAACTATTTTGTTGTACCGGAAAAGTATTGAAAATAAGTTTTCAATATTATCAATTAGAAATATGTTGTGGCATAGACATTCAAACATGTCCATGCAAGCTGTAGAGGTTTTGGTTAATCAGACAAGGATATTTGCTTTATGAGCAATGGCGTAGGGTTAACAGGAGCCGTAATTCAGATGCTCATTTTATGGTTAGTGTTTATTATCAAAATTTAAACTTTGTCTGATAAGTTTTTAGTGCGATTGCGAATTTCAAGGAAATATTTATGACCACATTTCTCGTAGGTACCCTTCATCCAAAACCCAATCCCGAATCTGGCTTCTCTGCTTACCACTGCCACGACAAGAATGAGTCATACATACCTACAAGCATCGAGCTCGAATGATGATGATGACAATATGCTAACGTTAACGTGATGACTACCTAATACCTACACACAGTCCATATCGGCGGCCAGGTTCGCTACTCAGCAGATCCGCTACCGGCGGCCGATGACATGAGACGGGACAGGCGAATAGAATGAAATAAAATAATTTCATTAACGACCCCGGCAGCGACCACGTCACGGCATTCTATTGTTGACGATGCGGTTTAAACTTAACCAGCCTACGGCATGGGAGATCACCGAGCTCACTTCTACAGTATGTAATGAGCAGAGTTGGATTTAGTGACCATGATTGATTATGGTTTTTGCCCTTACCTATTGACCTGAACATCCAAATTATTTTCACAATTCAACGGATGATTATGACAGAATTTTTTTGATATTTAACCCAAAGAGGTTTCCGCTTTGAAAGAAAATGTAAGAATACATATATTATAATTTACATTTCATAAATATTCTAATCAGGCCACCCTTTCTTCAAGTTGGGGTATTTCAAATACAGTTCTTAAGATAACACTTTCATGAATAATAATGAAAAATGTTCAATTTTGGGGGCTTTAAATTATTATATCTAATTTCTAATAAGTGTTAAACCTAAAGCAAAATCAAACAAGTTGTATATTGCTACTGCACAGACCTCCCACATTTCTACAGATGTGAAATAGGAAGACCTACTGTTCTAGTATGTGATGTGGCTTCCTCTTCTGCTCTTGTCTTTTGCTTTTTATTGTGTGTGCATTACATGTCAACCGTGACTGATTAACTTACGGGGGTTTGTGTCGATAGTGCTATAGTTTAAAGCGGAATGCTATTTTAATTGTTGGAAGATTGATTAGTTTTGTAAGTGTCACTAAAGTGGAAAATTTTGCACCTTCAGTTTAATCGTTTCAAGAGAACCATTCAGCTGTTTCATTCTTTTTTCCCGTTTGGTGCAATATGATACGATTGAAAATCAGAATAAATACCAAATAATCGAATGTTTCACAATTGACAACTTTCAATTTTGCATTCGCGTTTTCACTGGCTTCAAATTCGACAGTCATCATATGGGTGTGGGTTTCACTTTCCGATGGCTTCCAAAACACTAATCGCGTGTTTCTTTGTTAGGCCACCGTTGTTTCTTTCCTGCTAGTGGATCGAAATCGAGCATCATTGTTTGCCATGCCCATGGATGGCCTCTCCAACTTGGAGGGTTCGAGTGTATCAAATATCGTGTGCCAATATGCATCAGAACGCGCCCCCCGCCGTACCACCTCACCAGCCAAAAATGGAACTAGCGAGGGTGAAACTGTATCCGTTTTGGCAACAAGCCCCTGACACGATATTAAGTGTGTAATTGATACCGGAGACAGAGCTAGTCATAGCTATTATTGTGAGTAAGCCATGCAAGTATGATTTTTATGAATTCAGTTTTCTATGATTATGGATTGTACATAGTCTAGAGTCTAGACACACTGCTCCAAGGATTCATGATGAACAATATCCATTGGACGTAGAACAAGCCCTTTTCTTGCGTACATTTGAAGGATTTTTTATTAGAAAAATGGCTTAGTGGAATGCAATTTGCTGCGTATCGCGCTAGAATTCGTGATTTTGCACCTCGACTCAAAAATGGTTAATCTTCTGCTCTTGTCTTGATTTTACCCCAAAAAATAATGATTTTTACCGGGATCTCAGCAATTTGCTAAACTTTTACCGAGATTCGCACAGCCGAGTCACAGCAAACATGTTTATTGCCTAGATTTTTTTCAAAGTTGCTGAAAATCAGCAAATAAATTGCCGAGAATTAGGAGACATAATTGTTTATTAATATTTGTATCGGCCTAATATCGTTCTTTTGACAATCATTTCTTAATATGGAAAAACTGTATAAACTGATCAAGATAAATCATCCTCCCTACATGAAGTAAGCATGGATCAGAAGTAGAGGAGTTCGATTTAGTTTCTATCACTTTTTTCTCTTTTTTATGTCATCACCAAGGAATGTAAAATAACAACATTGCCAATGACAACAACATTGTCCTCTCTTGTAAATGTTGGGACAAACTCAACTCGCAATAAGCGTTTGTCCCAAACTGCAACAGAATAGGACAATGATCGCCTGCCGCGCATTTTGAGAAGTAGTCGGTTTCCAATGAGATTTTTGGTTAAATAAGTATCAGTTATCATAGTTTAAACATATACTTAACCATCTGTTGACATGATTTGTGTTTTATTTCAGTAATATACAAGTTATCGCAGTTTCAAAAGTTCACAACAATTCCCTCTCCATGTTTGTTGCAAATAAAATGGAACGCAACAATGTCTTTATCCTCTGCAGATGAGGACAAAGAGTTATCGCTATTCTCTTTTGTCGCTTGTTTTTTGCATTTTTCAGCGACAATTACATTCCTTGGTCATCACTTAGCCGATGAAGTACTTTCGCAGCATATTCGAAAGAAAAAAGCAACCATGAGTATTGTTGTTTTCTGATATATTATTTGATAGTGACAGCTGGAAAGCACAGTTGGGTTTCTTCAACTCTATTTGTGGTTGTATTAACAATGAATATTGTCATTCATAAATTAATGCAAAAATATTGTTGATTTGAAGTACACTCAACCCTCTTTTTACGGCACTTTTTTATACGTCACTTCGTTTTACGTCCCTCTTTTGACGGCACGTGACGTAAAACAAATTTTAAGCATTATTGACGTCCAAAAGTAAACTTATAAGAATGCACTCTTAAAAACCCAAAGAACAAGAACAAATGTTCCATTTCAGGTCATCCAAGAATGGATGATGTCTGGAGTCTACACGCGTAACCAAGACCTTAAGATCTACAGTCATAACCAAAGGGCTAATATCTCTTTTAAAACCTGGTTCATGTCCTAATTGATCAATTATTCAAATTGGATATGCCTTCAATAACTGTTCAAATTCAGGTCATTCAAGAATTCCCTGTACGGGGCCATTCACAAATTACGTAACGCTGTAGGGGGAGGGAGGGGGTCAGGCCAAGCGTTACGATCCAAATAAAAAATTAAACCTTCCATACAAAAAGTGTTACGAGTGGGAAGGTGCGGGTCCAAAATCATCAAATTTAGCGTTACGTCATTTGTGAACGAACCCTAGCATAGTCCTTAACTGTCGTAATCTGGCAAAGTGACGTATACGCCATTTTCCAAAAATGGTGTTAACGAGTAGTATTCATCGTACTCTTTAACAGAAAAATGGAAAACATGTACGTTGTAAAATGGCGCATACGTCACTTTTTCAGATTACGGCAGTTAAGCTCTTTACGCGCAACCAAAGGACTGTTATGTCTTTTTGAAAATGGCTCATGCCCTATTTAATCTATTTAACCAAATTGGATACGCCTTCAATAACTGTTCCAGCTCCAGGTCATCCAAAAGTTCCCTGGAGTGTAGATCCTAAGGCCTACACACGTAATCATCAGGCTGCTATCTCTTTTTGAAAACGGTTTATGCCCTATTTTATGTATTTAATCAAATTGGATAAGCCTTCAATAGCTGTTCCTTTCCAGGTTATCCAAGAATTTCTTGGAGTATAGGGTTTAAGGTTTACATGCTCTACTAGATGGCTTTCCCAGGAATATAGGCTTTGAAACCCACACACGTAACCAAAGATTTGTTATCTTTTACCTTTTGCGTATTCTAAGTATACGTAAAGGCTATTTGATCACTCCAGAACCGAACTTTCGATAGAAAGCTCGGAGACCCATAGTGTTTGTTTACCAATCGACTCAGCTCGACGAATTGAGATGATGTCTGTATGTGTGTATGTATGTATATTATATGTATGTGCAAGCGTACAAAAAAATGTGAGACACACTTTTTTGCACTTAGCCTTATCCGATATGCAGATTACATTCGACGCGGAATCCTCCCTAATTTTTTTCTATTGGAAATTGGCCCAATCGTCCATTGCGTTCCGGAGATATTTAAAAAACATTGTTTTTTATCTCATTTTTCACTAAAGTCCCCCCTTGGAAAAAAAATTCAAAATCCATTTTTTTTCAAAAACTGCTGCTATGCATTTAAATGAACGCAAATAAATGTGAATTGATGAACATAACTGAATCTATCTCCTTTAAGTGCAATTTTGACCTCTCTTATGTGCTTTCTTGTTACATTTTATAATACACGAGAAAGACACCATCACCGCTAGGTGGATTATTCTGTTTTTTTTTTTAAATAGTTCATGCCCTATTTGATACAATAAACCAAATATTAAATACGCCTTCAATAGCTGTTCCTATGCTAATGATCCAAAAATTACTGGAATATAGACCTCGGATCTACACGCGTAACTACAGAACTGTTTTTAATGGTTCATTCTCTTTTCAACCCGTACGCCTGGATACGCCTTCAATGACTGTTTTGTTTTAGGTCATCCAAGAATTCCCTGAAAAATGGGTTCTTAATACTTTTTTAACAATGCGCGAGAAAGGCACCACCAACGTAAGGTGGATTAATGTGGGTTGTTTTCTATGGATCACAAAAGCATCTACCATTTTTTCAAAGTTATTAGAGACAGCTTATGACTTCAGTTCCACACGCATAACCAGAAATCCAAATTTATTCTTTTCAGTTCTTTGTCGATGTATGTAGACGAGGAACCGGGAAAAATAAGTTTTGTCTGTTACATTCTTTTTAAATGTTGATCTGGAGATAACCAAAAATAAATTGAAGAATTGCGAATAAACATTTTTGCATCTGCCAATATTTTGCCATCTATGATCTCCAACACCTTCATGTTTAGCTAAGCTCTTTAGCTAAGATAATAATTATAATAACCTTCATGTTTTTCATTGCTCGTTTCCTATCTTTATTTTTTCCCTCAATCTATTTTCTATTCTTGAGACTTATTATACCTTGATCAGAGCATTATTACGGGTTTGACTATTTCTACTATTGCTCAGGCCCAGATCAGGATATGTGATCTTATTATGGCATCATTCTTTATTGTTTATGGCAATTTTTCCTTCATCCTTAATGCTGGTTCACAAACAAATACTATTACACGGGTAAAAATCCGTTCCCAGAAAAGAGAAAATAATTCATGATTCCATGAATCCGTCGTGTTTTCATGCTATGAAAATACACCATGAATATAAATCATGATTTCATGATTTGTTTTCGCGTAACGCTACCAATGCGTTACAATTTGGTTGTTAAGATCGACAGAATAAAAAAATGTTCAACAGGGGATTTGAACTTGAGTACACTGAGCGAGAGTCGAATCCGATAATGAAAGAATACGGACTGATTTTACGGCGACGACTCTTAGCGCGAAACAACGGACACGAATAGGAACATGGAACGTTTTAACCCTAGCCCAGCAGGGTAAATTGGCACAACTTGCCAATGAGGCACGCCGCATGAAGCTTGAGATCCTGGGACTGAGTGAAGTCCGTTGGCCAAACTTTGGAGAACACAGAACGCCGTCGGGACAAGTTCTGCTATACTCTGGTTTACGAGGTGAACACGCTCCCCGGCATCGCGGAGTTGGCTTCCTACTAAGCGCTCAGGCACACTCTGCGCTTATGAAGTGGGAACCTATAAGTGAAAGGATAATCGTTGCCAGATTTAGAACACGGGTCCGAAACCTTACTATAATCCAATGTTATGCGCCAACCGATGCTGCTGATCTGCAAGACAAAGAGAACTTCTACAGTCAACTCAATGCCGTCGTAGATAGAATTCCGAAGGGTGATATCAAGATCTGTTTGGGCGACTTCAATGCGAAGATCGGATCCGACAACTCGAACCATGAGCGCATTATGGGACGCCATGGTCTCGGAGAAATGAGCGAAAACGGAGAGCTGTTCGCAGAATTTTGTGGTAATAACGACATTGTGATCGGGGATCGCTCTTCCTCATCGACCGGTTCACAAGGTCACGTGGGTCTCCCGTGACGGCTTTACAGAAAATCAAATCGACCACATCTGCATCAGCCGAAAATGGAAACGGAGCCTTCTTGATGTACGGAATAAACGTAGTGCCGATATTGCGTCTGATCATCACCTCCTCATCGGCGAAATACGCCTGCGCATTGCGCGGATTCGTCGGCAGGAGGAAAGAGTTGGACGACGATTCAACACACGCCGACTGGAAGATGCCACGGTGAAACGGTCCTTCGTTGAAGAACTGGAGACGCGTGCTGCAGATATTCCGGAAGGTGGCAGCGTGGAAGACCAATGGACCGCCATCAAGAATGCCTTCATCGCCACCAGCGAGAACAATCTGGGCGAACTACGCACCCAGAGAAAACAATGGATCACCGATGAGACCTGGAGGAAGATAGAGGAGCGAAGAGAAGCCAAAGCCGCGATAGAGCGATCGAAAACCAGAGGAGCAAAAGTCTTAGCCCGTCAACGATACACGGCTCTTGAGAAGGAAGTAAAACGCTCATGTCGACGGGACAAGCGAGCGTGGGCAGACTCTCTGGCCGACGAAGGAGAGAGAGCCGCCGCAACCGGGGACATTCGCCTCCTCTACGATATCTCACGACGCTTAAGCGGGGCGAAGATGAATGCAACGATGCCTGTGAAAGACGCGAATGATCAGTTATTGACCGACCCAACTGACCAGCTGAAACGCTGGTTCGAGCACTTCGAACAACTTTTTCAAGTGCCAGCCAGGCCATCACCACCTCGGCATGATCTGCCTAGGATCCGACGTATAACACGCGTCAATACCGAAGCTCCATCACTGCTAGAGATTCAAACAGCCATCCAAAGCATGAAATCGAATAAAGCCCCAGGGTCGACCGCATATCAGCCGAGATGCTCAAAGCTGACCCCATGACATCTGCTCAACTACTGCATCGTTTATTTCATAATAACTGGGACACCGCAACTTTCCCGGTCGACTGGATGCAAGGATCTTAGTAAAGGTGCCCAAAAGGGTGACCTGACTGTATGCGATAACTGGCGAGGCATTATGTTGCTGTGTACCGTTCTCAAAGTTCTGTGCAAAATTATCCTAGCCCGGATTCAGGAGAAGATCGATGCGACTCTCCGGCGGCAGCAAGCCGGATTCCGTGCCGGAAGATCCTGTGTGGACCATATTGTCACGCTCCGCATCATTTTGGAGCAGGTCAACGAATTCCAAGAGTCCCTTTACTTGGTATTCATTGACTTAAAAAAGCTTTCGACCGTCTCAATCACGAGAATATGTGGGGCGCTCTGAGACGCAAGGGGGTTCCTGAGAAAATTATCGGCCTCATCGAAGCACAGTACGAGGCCTTTTCGTGTAGAGTGCTGCACAATGGGGTCCTGTCCGACCCTATCCGGGTCGTAGCTGGTGTGAGGCAAGGATGTATTCTATCACCGTTACTGTTCCTCATCGTAATCGATGAGATTCTGGTAGATGCGATTGACCGTGAACCAAACCGCGGGCTGTTATGGCAGCCTATAACCATGGAGCACCTAAACGACTTCGAATTGGCGGATGACGTTGCACTACTCGCGCAACGGCGCTCTGATATGCAGAGTAAGCTCAACGACCTTGCTGATCGCTCCTCCTCATCAGGTTTAGTCATCAACGTCAACAAAACCAAATCGTTGGATGTAAACACGGTGACTCCTTCCAGTTTCACAGTAGCCGGGTAACCAGTGGAGAATGTTGAAAGCTTCCAATATCTTGGTAGCCAAATGGCGTCAGACGGCGGTACCAAGATCGACATAGGCGCACGGATCAAGAAAGCAAGGGCTGCCTTTGCGAGTTTAAGAAATATCTGGAAAAACAGGCAGATAAGTGAACGCACCAAAATACGAATTTTCAACTCTAACGTGAAATCTGTGCTGTTATACGCTAGCGAAACATGGTGTGTATCAGTGGAGAACACTCAACGGCTGCAGGTGTTCATTAACAGATGCCTGCGGTATATAATTCGGGCCTGGTGGCCTCACAACTGGATCTCAAACAACGAGCTCCATCGTCGTTGTCACCAAAGGCCGATAACAACAGAAATTCGGGATCGGAAGTGGGGCTGGGTCGGCCACACTCTACGTAGGGGCGGAAACGAAATCTGTAAGCAAGCATTAGACTGGAACCCAGCGGGACATCGCAGCAGAGGCAGACCCAGAGGCTCATGGCGGAGAAGCCTCAATAAAGAAATAAAAGAAGTCGACCGAAATCTAACCTGGCAACAGGTTAAAGCGATAGCCGGGCATCGCTCAGGATGGAGATCTTTCAAGTCGGCCCTTTGCACCACCGGAGGTGTACAGGATCCATAAGTAAAAGTAAGTACACTGAGCGAGAGTTCGGCGTGTTACTTCTCAGCCGTCCTTGCTTCTTGGGAATGGTGTGTTCGAAGTATAACCGGTTATGCATACTGTCAACTGATAAGGATTGCCTAGTACCATGAATAATGTTCCTGAAATCATGAATTATAATCATGGTTTCATGGACTGACCTGATTCATGATTTCATGATTTTTTATTCATGCCTGTGGGTATGCATTTGTTTCCGTGTATACTGAATCTAAAGAACTCCTCCTGTACAGAAATACCATGTGATAAAATCAAGATGCTAGCAACGAATGACCAGAGATTGTTGAGAATGTGCCTGGAATCGAACATATTGGATATACTCGACAACGGTCGTCAAGTATCCAAACAGAAAATATCAAACAAGCACCTTCTTCATAAATTGCAAAAGCTGCAAAATGCTTATTAGCTTTTTCTGGGACTCTCGGAGATTTCTTAGTCCCAGAAACCTTCTGCGTAGGTGGCGCTTTTCATCATCACTACCGAGAAGATTTCTAGACTCAACATCAAAAAAATCTTGTTTCAATATCATTTTCATTATACTTCTGACAAAGCCGGATAGTTCCTCGAATAGTTTCAAACGTTACGTGGAAAAGCCTATGCATTTAAAATAATAAATGAATAATCATACATGAAATAATTAAATGAACACTTGGTGACTTTTTTCCCGACTTTTTCCAGCATTTCCCACATGGACTTTCAATTCCCGCATATCTTCAGCATTTCCCGATTTTCCGACTTACTGGCCACCCTGCATATGAGAGGTCAAATTAGAACTTTAGAAGGATAGATTTTTTACTATTTTCATCCCGAACATTTAAATGTTGCATATGCAGAAGTTTCTGAAAAACACGATTGCAATTTATTGCGAGCAATTCGGATAATGCAAAGTACCAAAAAGTAATACTGACCTTCTACCGAAATGTAGGTTTTGGAGTGATCCAATAGCATTTATGTATACTTCAATATAAACGAGAAAGACAAAAATGGATACACCTTCAACTATTGTTTCATCCTCCTTGAGAGCTGTTGGCCTTTTTTTATTTATTCTGAGAGTTATCCATACATCCAACCAGTCAGTGGATGACAGATTTAATAAGAACCTTACAGAAACTATATAATAATTTGACATATAAAATTTTGGCTGGTTTTAATACAATTATTGTATTGAAATCTTACAGATTTATTTTATTTTAATATAATATCTGTATATAAAGCTTACAGAATTGTATATGCTAAGATTTTATACAATAATTGTCAGATTTGTTATTTTCCAGTTCATTTAAAAGTTCACTGAAGCTTAGGCCTTGAGGTCGTCACGCGTGCCCAAAGGGCTGTTATCTCTTTTGTAAATGGTACATGCCTATTGTAAAATATAGAATCGAATTGGATAAGCAATAAACAAGAAATGAAATCTTATTTTATTCATATGGTCACTAAAAGCACGTTGAATATGAATGGAAAATGCATTCCATTCACATCCTATTTGGTCCAAATGATCAAATTTTCTAAAAGAAGCAAATAGATGTTTCGTTACGCGTTACATTTTAAAATTTAATACAAAAATCGAAAAAGTGCTGTATTTTAAGATTGGCCCGATTTTGAAAGAACATAGGATGAATCAGGTCGGTTCACACGTGCAGCACCTTTTTGGTTTTTGTTTTTGATTTTTAAAATAGTGGCTTAAAAAATATGGGTTCTTTGGGAATGAAAACATATTCATAACCCACACAAAAGTGATGAAAAATAAACGACATGTAAAATAAACGTAAATTCACAAAACATGTTAGGCTGTTCATTCTTATTTAAACTCAAATTAAGATAAAATAATTGTTACTGATTGATATTAGCTTTCCGATTACTATCTATGTGGTTGAACAGCCGTAAATATATCCTCATTCTCAATTTTATTTCCGATTCTTTTCTACTTTCATTACGTTAAATAAATTATGGCGCAGGCTCTTAATCCAATATTCAAATAAACAATCACTCACTTTGAGCGATTGATTGTTTATCCTCGCGAAGGATGAACAATTGAACAAGATAAGGAAATGCTAATACTGTTGTATAGAAGTTGCATAGGTCACATCACTTTCCATGGTGGATCCCGATCTTTGTTAGTGATTACCCCACCCAAATAACACAACTTCCTTCCCGTGGTAATTGTGGAGATGTAGAGGTATTCTTGGTCTCTAGTAGCAACAATAACCACACAATAACATTCCTTCCCTTTCCGAGCTGCGAGCTGCTGAAACGTGCACTTCGAGAATAGACGGTAAATCCCAACCACTATTCAATTGGATCGAAGTGCAATTTGCACCAGTTCTGATCAATCACGGAGTAGCAACCATTGATATGTAGTCAGTCTAAACTAAGCTAAACTAAGGAAAGGTCTATTCTTGGATAGCCTGGAATGGAACATGTACTCAATTTGGTTCAAATGATCGTTGCATTTCTGAATGGAGTAAGTAGACCTTTCCTTAGACGTGGTCCATTCCAATTCTTGAAATTCTTGAATGGCCTGGAATAGAACATGCATTCAATTGATATCCAATTGGGTCCTAAAGCCTTACCTCGTTTTTTATTGCCAACGATAGTGCATCGGTCAAGAATAAATGAACCGTTGTTATATAAATTCTGGTAAAAGTCTAAGTCAGTAAAAATTATATTTTTGTGTTTGACCTATTTTAAGACATATTTTGGGCTGAGTAACTTTTGTTGCTGAAAAGGCAACATTCCAGAACGAATGAACCATCAACCTTAAACGTCAGGTCCATGTATTAACTGTCAAAGGTTGAGCCTGCGGTGTTTTGCTAGTGCGATTGAACCAAATTATACCATTTCATTCTGTACGCCAAACAAGACCGAAAAATGTCGAGGAAGCATATTCCATCTATTTTTAAATTACAAATTAAACGAAAGGAACATTGACTTCTTTGTCAGAATTGACGCGTTCAAAATTATTAGCTTCATCGTTCCCTGAAAGAAAATCGAATATCGATTCTGCATTTTAGTACCCAATTTGGTTCAAATGATCACTAAAGAGTATGCTGCATTTTTTCTTAAAGGAAAAAAATAGAGCTTTCGTTCCGCGTATTGACCTTCAGGCCTGAACTCCAGTTCTTGGATGGACTAGAATGGAACACATTGTTGGGATATTGATGTTTAGACCGCTGGGAGCATGTATCATATCCAAAATACGTATAGATGTTTAGGCCTGGAACCCTAAACTCCATGAAATTTGTAATTGAAAGCTTTTCTATACCCGCCATTGTGGCAAGTACAGGGTGTCAAGAAAGTTTCCAACCCAAAAACATCTTAGACCAGACCGAGAATCGAACTTGCCACCTCCGGATTGGCAATCCTACGCCTTTGCTCACAAGACCACTGGAGACCCCTAATGTGATAATTACATATCCAATTTGGATCTTTGGATTGTTATAATTATGCATCGTATTTAAAAGCGTTCAAAGATCAATGAATTAAGTGGGGAAATAGTCACTCCTCACGGAATCCAAGTTTCGAAGTGCTCGCGTTTTCGGGGGAACACCTCTCGATACGGAAGCGGCGCACTACTGTCATTTTCGGTTGATTTAGTTTTGCTGCGTCGCATCATGCGTGAAATAATAAAATGACAGTTGTGCGTTGCTTCCGTATCGACTGGTGTGTCCCCGAAAACGCGAGCACTTTGAAACTTGGATTCCGTGAGAAGTGACCTTAAGCAAAACTTCTTTTTACATATTCTTTTCACGTCTCCCCATAAGTGACGTAAAAAGAGGGTTGACATAAACTTCAAAGCGGCCAGGCTCACTGTGTTGTGTTTGCCTCAGAGATGATTCTTCGTGATGTATCGTGTTCAAGTAGTCACTTACGAGAAGGTAAGTATTTTAAGTATAAACGTAGTCAATTGGTACCAGGATATAGGAACAATTGATTTTAAATATGAGCGGTCGAACCAAAACAATAATATCTATGTTTGTTTCAAACAATCCGTCGATTGAAACAACTTGAAGGGCATATTTGATTCGAACATAATTTACGTTTGTGTCAAATTGCAACAATATGATTGTTCTAACCATGTTTGAACCGTTTGTTTGCGAAACTGCATATGTAACATTTGGAGTACTGCTTACAGTGTTCGCACTGAAAGTACCCCAGTTGTAAAAACTATTGATCTGTATCGAATTAATCGAAAGATTCGGTGCTAATTTGTTCAAAAACAGTTTTGGATGTTTTCTCGAAATAGTGTAAAATGGAAATATGCAGTAATTATGTTTCAATTTACCTAAAATCTCGCTTAACAAATTGATTAGGGCCTACAATGAAAAGTAAACAAATTCAATTTTAACACCCTTCGATAGCATCCTCTAATAGCTACTTATAGTATAAAAATGTTCCGCATCTTCAATTAAATTACTTGGAAAAACTAATTTTTGATTGGGCCTATTACGTGTTATTTTCAAAATATGTGTAGGTCCACCCTAAAAACGGCCAAGCCACTCGTTTTTTTCTGTCTGGGATAAGCCTTCCCCAACTTCGGGCCGATAACGGGATTTTTTTCCGAACCGTCATCGGCCCGACCTCGGAGAAAGAAAATTTCCCCTCCCGAAAAGCCTTATCCCGTGTTTACTTTCGAAAAATGCCATAAACAAAGGGTCTATGAATGACAAGCAAATGCAGAATGACTTATCAAGAAGGCCTATTCCGGAGAAACAAATGAAAATAGACTTAAAATTTTATTTTAACGATTTCGACATATTTTTGCATGTTTTCGATGCAATTAAGGTTATGGATGGATAGATAGTGTTGATTATGTGCTTTTAGGAGCTTTTGCTGCTTAAAATATCATAAACCTGGGAAATAGGAATAGAAATTGTGATGCATTTTTTTCGAACGGCATTTTCTCAATGTTTACGTTTTGGCTGTAGGCCCTTTTCAAATGTTGCGCGAGAAATATGTTTCTTTTTACCGTAAATTTTTCTGCAAGTTATACTCACCTGAGCCTGAACAATAAATTCAACAGTTAAAAATGCACGAGAAAGGAACCATCACCGTTAGATGGGATTGAGAAGGGATTTTAAGTTACAGTTTCACATATAATGAAATACTCAAAGTCAAACGGTAATGAACATAATCCACCTTTCATCGACATCAAATCAATTGAAAACCCGCCTACATACACCTTATCTCAAGCTCAGTTCCGCTTCATGGAGGTTAATCATATGCACCTGCACGGCGCAAGAAAGCCAAACAACGGCAGCTAATTTTCACAGCACATTGAGCGCGAATTACTTTTTTCCGTTCTTTTTCAGCTTTCGATGCAAACTAGCATTAAAGCTCCCGACGAAGCGTTCTCCATTTCGTTGAGCTGCTTAGCTTGATTTTCCGCCAGACACTGTTCAACGACTTTCCATCCATTTCTTTATGCCCACATGTTGGTCTATATTTGTTTTACTTCTACAACCGAGCAACCAACCATCACCCCTCTTTGGTCGGGTATCTTTCACTCGATTGCCTCCAGTTACGTTCGATGAACTTTTCCCTTACGAAAAGCTGTGAAATATGAACAACATTTACACGCCACAATACAACCCGACAGGGACAGAGCAGGATCATGATGACAGGCTAACCCTCTGCCCGAGAATGAAGTTGTCGCCTCGGAAATCCACTGGGAATTGACCCCCACCCTTGCGCCTTACCCTTATCCGTGTAATGAAAATTCGATAATGGTTTTTTTCTCTATGGTAGCCGGTGTCAAACTTGAAATTGGAACAAATGTCGTAAGACCAAATGACCATCCTTGTGTGTCTATTCCTTTACAAGGTGATTAAACTGGTCAATCTTTAGTGTCCTAAGCTTGGTAGGATTGTCATGCAGAACGGTCCAATATAAATATGATATCATACATGATCCAGAAATTCGCATAGGGGGAAACTTGGTATCGTTGGAAATTGTATTAATGTCGCCAATTTTGAATTAATTTATAGAAGAGCTACTGATAAATTAAAACAACAATAGTTCCGTATATGTTTCTATAGACAATGTCTATTAGACATGTTTGGAGTGTGTGGCTATATCCAGTTGTAATTAATTTTGTTTTGTAATTACCTGAGTGATTTTGAATTCCGCAATATTTTTTGGATTTCAGCTTTGTTTAAACGTTGATTGTTGTGTGTTTTATCAGTTTCTTTTTATATGTTACTGATTTGTTGAACTGTGTGCTGTGTATTATTTTAATTGTATTTCTTTTGAAGTTCTGAATGATACTGCGATGTTTTCTGCTGTAGTTTAGAGAATTGTTCACCAAAGCGATTCCTACAACAAACCTGCCCTATTCCAAACTCTCAATGATTACTCGTGAAAGTGCAGATGATTCCTCGGCTTTCAACCAAACGACTTTCATTACATCAAACTGCTTCCCAATCCCTGATTGACCAAAATAACTAAAAAGATGTGCCTTTTCCAGTCTTACTTTTGAGATCGGATATATGAGAAGAATAAATTTTGGCTTTAAAGTGAAAATTTTAAATTGTCGTACAATTTTCACATTATGAGTTAAGTCAGTTTTGTTTGAAACCAATGACATAATTGATCAAATTAATTACATCGAACTCTTTTACGTAGTTTTCGTCGGGCGTTATAAAGCAAAGAAAAAAAATACAAAAATCAAACAGCGTCTTAAAAAATTGTGTTTTTTATTCGGTAGGCTCAGTCATGTATAACGCTTTGAAGAGCCGTAATTCTTTAGTACAGATATTTTCCGTTTGTATCAACACGGTCCATGAGTTTCAGTTGATAAAATCGGAACAGTGACAAAATCGGAATAATTTTTTTTCGACGATTTTTTTAGCTTAAATTTTAGTAAAAATGATATATTGCTGGGAAAATGTTAAATTTTTTGGTTCGAAGTTCTAACATTTGTAACACGTACGTCCCCAACCACCATTTTACGACAAAACTCAAAATTTAAAGCCACGCGGCTCAGCCAATTTTTAACGGATTTTTAAGCAATCTTCTGGAATCGATCACAACATTTTCGTGCAATGGCCATGGTTCCGGATATATTCCGGGGAGTACTGGAGTTACCTCCCTCCCGGAAAAAATGGTCACTGGCAGATCGGCTTCGAAATCCATCGTGCGACATGTCAAACTTCATGATTTTGCAAAACAAGTACACTGGAGTAAATTTCGGCGATTTTAGATCGAATTGACCACTCTCCGGGTACTTCCAGGGCCTGGTTCCCTTGGGGAAGTGGCCAATTTTTGTTCAATCTTGGAACCCATCTTGCGACATGTCAAACTTCATGATTTTGCAAAACAAGTACACTGGAGTACATTTCGGCGATTTTCGATCGAATTGGCCACCCTCCGGATACTTCCAGGGCCTTTTGTCACACTTTTAGAAATCCTCTCCCTCCCATTAAAAGCGTGACGTAATTTATGGACGTTCCCTAAGGTAAGGTGGCATCCGTTGATAACATAACAATAAATTTGAAAATAGTTGAGCTCTTTAACCCTTTCGGGGCGGATGGGTCATATATGCCCAGCGTTTTAGATTGGCTGTAAAAATTAAAGAAGAGAGCTAGGTCTCCAGTTTCTTCAGCAAAAATGTTTATCAGGATGTCGGCTTCGCAGGAAAAATATTGGAGGTTAAGTTTGACTATAAACTGAAGACCTAGATTCCAAAACCTTGGGAAGATTTTGCCTCTGCAGGATGCAGGTGAATCTGAAATATTTGGATACTATACCCCATTATTTAATAAATCTAAACACTCCATCAAGTTAAGTCATCTTGATCGTTTAGACAGTGATCGATTTTCAAGGTTCAAGGTTCTCCAAAACGTTCTCGATTGCAGCACATGGTATCTACCAGATCAACCAAGGCTTATGCAATGTCTTAAACATCGGCATATACCCAATCCAGTTCAATAGGTACATGCGCTTCATGTAAATCCAATTTTCTCGAATACGTGATGTTCGAAGTACTCGAAAACGTTCACAAGTTCAACCCAAAGTATCTACCGGACAACCAAGGCTTTTTGCAACGTCCTCAACATCGATATGGACCCAAGTTCTTGAAAAATTGTTCGAAAGGACCGTGAAATATTTTAGTATGACATCATTTGTTTCAACAATTCGATATCGAGTCTTAGAACATCAACTCATGAAGGGTCCACTGTAGCTTGTAAAAGAATTAAGTGATATCAAACCAGCTTGATGGAACCGCTGGGATGTTTGGTGATGCACGGATATATCGTTTAGTACTTGGTTGATCGGGTAGATCGCATGTTCGAAACTCCAGGACGTTTTGGAAAACAGAACAGGCTGGTAGTTGCTAATGAGTACCATTCTATCGGCTCGACAAACCTGCTGGGATGACTTGGCTGATCGGCTAAATCACATGTTCTGAACACAAGGAAGTTTTGGAGAACCGAAAAGGCCTGTAGTAGCTTGTAGTAAAAAAATAGAACGGCCAAATAGACCTGTTGGGATGTTCAACGATGCACGGATATATCCTTCAGGACTTGGTTGATCGAGTAGATCACATGTTCCGATCTCCAGGACGTTTTGGAGAACCAGAAAGGCCTGTAGTAGCTTGAAGAAGTAATGAGTGAAATCCTATCGGATCAATAGACCTGCTGGGATGTTCAACGATGAACGGATACACCGTTCAGAACTTGATTGATCGGGTAGATCACATGTTCTGAACTGTTTTGACACAAACCCAAGTTATTTTATTTTAAAAGCTAAAACCAAAAAAAAAATGATTGAATTTTCTTTTTGATAAAAACGGAATAATTTTGTTGACGAAATCGGAGCGTGATAGAATCGGAACATACCAGTAACAATATCCATAAGTCTCACGCTACGAGAAATTCAAAGTTTAGTGTAAAGATACGCCCGAAGTAAAGATACGCTACAAAAAGCAGAAGGGTTGTGCACAAGGTAGACGTTGGACAACGTTAGGCAATCAAATTAGCTAAATAGTTTGCTACTACCGAAAATGTGTTGAAAATGTCTTATTGGGGAATTGTGTTGAAAATGTCCTATAAGGAAAACTACTCGCGAGTGTGAGATCACTTGGAGCGAGGACCCAATCAACCATGAGCTGTAACAACGAGATGCAGCATCGAACCGTGTATTGTGGCGGCAAATTGTTGATTCAGTGTTATCTGTTCAGATGTAAACTAAATGAATGAAATGCTTGACGTAATGTCAAGTAGAAATGTAGGTTTTTAAGCATCTGGTGAATCCATTTGGTTATTATATTAGGAAGCCCATGACAAAGTGCGGCTTCCAATATTGCATCGAAAGACACGATGTCAGAAGCACCATCAATATCTAAGAACGCATCCAAGCATGATTGCTTTCGAGTAAACGCTTTACTGTGACATCCCGCCAGGATATGGGAATATACCCAGTAGCAAAACTATATAATAAAAGTTTTATCAAAACATGTTTGATAGCATAGCACGAGCCCTTGCACAAATCGTAGATGGAGTTGCAGAAATAAACATATCCACGGTCATTGTAGATTCCGCTAAAATCTACAATTAGGCGGACTCGATTATCTCAACACACCTGGCCACGTCCATACAAGTGTTTTTTTATTGTATAATAGGCCTATCTTTGCTTAAGAAAGCGCTCGGAACCGAAACAGCTTTCACAGACGTAGGAGGTGATAAAATGGCGGACATAAATAATGAATTTGTGTAATAGATATAAATATATATTGAAAAAAAATCAGTGGCGTAGCGTAACCTCACTTTTTACCTGTACACTGACCCAAAAAGAGAAAATTTTGATATTTTGACAGCCCAAATAGAAAAAAAAAATTATCAGAGTCGTTTATACTAATCAAAATCTAGTTATTCTGGGCATTTCCGCACACCACTTCCTTAGATTTAAACTCAGTGCTCAGGTAGATTGAGGTGAGGGAAACGCCACTGGAAAAAATGAAAATATGGTTTGATCTCATCCGAACTGCAACACGGATTGAAACTAGCGCGAATGATGAAAACGGTATGCGTCCCATGCAGAGATCAGTTTTTGTACTTGAGTCAGCCGCTGATTACTCGTCCACGCGTACGGTTAACTTGATAGGCAGGAACAATTGGATCAAATTGATGGAAAATAGTTAAACGGAAATCAAAACATGATATGTTTGATATGCTCAAAACCCCTCTGAAGAAGAACGGAATAGACTCCATCTTCCCCTGGAGATTTGTAAGGAGCAAAACTATTAAGAGCCCATTGAATCGATTCAGTAGTAATGATTCTACGAACCTGAACCCAGGACCCGTAGCTACATGACATCAAGAACATCCGAAGATGCTATATCGACACATTTAAGGAAGTGTGTATCGAGTAGGTGTTCTAATGCTTCCTCGTCTGAAGAAGTGTTGTCGCCATTTGGCTTGCGAATTTCGCCAACTTGGAAATCCTTGGATCTCGCAAGAATTTTATTTAACTTACTGGCTTCTCTCCAATTGGAAACATTTGCTCAAAGGTTTTTCCAGCCGGATCGTTCAGCAGATCGAAGAGCCTTCTTGTAGGCTTTCCAGCCAACTTAAAAGAGTCCGTCCCCGCTGAATGGCGTCTGTTACAACTCCTTCTGCACTGCTTCCTAAGTTTAGCCAATTCGACATTCCACCATGGGGTTCCTCTTGAGGTTTCCACAGAACGCAAAGGGCAAGCTTCTTCGAAAGCTTCCATGATATGTATGCAACGTTGTATATGTAGTATCAACGGCATCATCCAAGTCAGCAGGAGTTTCAATGGATGGAATCCATGAAATTTGGAAGAGAGCAACTCTGTATAGAGAACGCAGTTGGTTGAACGAGGATTTCTAAAACACAAGGTCTGCGAAGTAACATTCAAATGATCAAAGTAGATGCAGCGATGGTGAGATATGGATTCCTCATCTGACACATGCCAATTCGTCAACTCGTGACTGATTTAATTGGAGGAGAGAGTCATGTCATGTGTAACACTTCTGCTCTATTAGATACCATAAAAGTTGGACGATTGTCTATGTTAAGTAAACAAAGTTCGGTACTACTTCAGTATTCCATTAAGCTGGAGCCTCTAAGATTGATATCCGAGCTACCCCAGATGATGAGATGAGCATTAGCATCACTGCCCGTATTCTGCCATTTTCAAGCACTGTTTTGCTATTTTCATGTGTTTGGCTTCTTCCATGGCATGGCATACTTCGTGATATGGCAAACGCCACACCATTTTGTTATAGAACCCGAGCAGAAGCAAAGATCTTAAAAACAGCAGCTTGCATGAACTCGCAGTAGCATAAGTACTAGAACTATGTGCTAGAACGCTTGTGGCGATGTAGTCATTCATAAAGTTTTACCAAATCAAGCTTAAGCAAACTTTTGCATCAACTTATGAACTTGATATGAATAAGAGGTAACATGACAATAAATAATAACAGAAATAAATATCAAAAAAACTTTAGGCATAATCACATATCTTACTAGAAAACGAAAAAAAAAGTTTTATGCTTTTAATACTATAATTATAAAATATTTTAAATATTTTTTATATTAGTTTTTTATATTATATTTTGTTATTTCACATCTTATAATTTGCTCCAAATAGTAAAGAATACCACACAAGAAAACTTCGGATATCTAGAATTAAGTAAAATAGATTAACATTCTGAATAGAAAAAGCATTCAGATAAACTAATTACCAGTTTCCAATGCATGGATTGCAATTGACTTCCGTTGCATGCGAGTTGCATTTATATTCGTTCAATTCCACTAAGCATAACGATCTACACAAGAGAAGTGCTAGTCATATGTCAAAGCGTTCCGCATAGTAGGTAAGCATTACGACGAGGTGTGACTTCCTCCTCGTTAGAACTGAGCAAAGCAGCCCAACAGTGGTTCTAATCTGTTTTTATACGTTGCTTCTACTTCATTTTGGGGTCACCTAGCCTTCAGCCAGTATGCAGGACCAAAAATGGTAAACTCAAGTCATTTCTCAGAACAATCCCATTAACCCATTCTCCCACTGAACTGGTCGTCTCTACCAATACACTTTCAACAAAGAAGGACCCGTCATTAACTCGTGCACAGACGTAAGAGTATCCTTGATTCCTTTCTCTCGGTCACAGCATCCAGTCACGGCAGTAGGTGACAAGAGCAGGGCTAGTAGCGACCGATGATAACACCGAAGGTTACATGCTTGTACCAATATATAAAGCAACGTTTCCTAAATTTATTTATCATAATAACAACTATCGTTTAAATCATGACCCAGACAATACAAGTTTAACGATGTTTAACAATTATTTAATTTCTTGAGCTGACAAAAATATTAAATTCAACAGCCCCATGAGCATGAGAGGATAAGGACCAAAATTTTAATGTTTTCATCTCTTAACTCTCAATGTGAAAACGAGACCACCCCGCCTGCACGGGTTCATCGCTCCTACCTACACTTGTCCTTGGGAACAGGACAAACGAAGCCTTTGTGTGACTTGGTCTATCCTAGCCCAACAAATTGTTTCTTGTGGAATGCCCCAAGGAGCCAAACATCCGTACCTACCTTGTAACATTGAATTTCGTCCAGCACTATTTCCGACTGCTTCAGGACCCGGTCCACTTCTTCGTACACATCACGTTCCAGATCGGTGGGGGCAGCATTCTCAAAGTCCAGGAATACATCGTAGGTCTTTGGAGTGCAGCAGGTCGACTCATCGCGAGCCAGCAAACTCAGCAGTTTCCCCATTGTTAGCGGTCTGGTGCCTTAAAACTTTTCGGGAACTAAATTCACTTAAATTTTTGCAATACTTTACCAGTTGCTACAGCCCTATCAACTTTCTATATGGCTACTATTATAATGACCACCGGAATTCCGAACTAAAGCCAAACGCTGATATCACTCGCTTATCTCGCACTTTGGTTTCTTCCAGCTATGTTTGTATATTTTTCACACTCCAGACACCACTCGACGCCCCTTTTCGTGTTACTGCTAATCGGAAATCACTCAGCTGCTATCGCACATATTCTGCTCTTTCCAGATTCGATATCAGAAAAGCCCCGTCACAAGCCACGATCCACACAAAAAATCTCCCACAACGAACAGCACTGCACATTCACTGCTCCAGCGCTTCCTCCACTAGTTCCACAATGAAATTAATGCCTTAGAAGCCAATGAGCACGACACCGCGCCCAGATATTTTACAGCTATCCGATACCAAGGAGCAGCTGCGGGAGGTCAATTATTCAAACAAACAGAGCTGCACCAAACGCTGCTTAGGTACTTCACTTCTTGAACACGATCCGAACTCCGAGTGATTATTCACTACTTTTCGTTTGCAGGAAAAAAATTAAGCCAGGTGCCTCCGAATGAAAACCCTCGCGAGTGCTGATCAAATTTTGCTTCTTTATTTCGCGAACTTCGCCACACAACTGCAGTCACCAGTCAGTCCGTGGTGGTCGTTTCCACTGTTCTCGCACTCAACTCCGCTCGGCTCGCGGATCACGTATCAAGCTGATGCGAAACGGGCCACCACCACAAGCTTCGATGGATTGCGTTGATTGTGATGCTGATGGCTGGCAGGGAAAAGTAACAGCACTGACAGTTCGTACTCTCTTGTTTACCAACACACACTTGCGAGCGCGATTAAATTCATTGAATAAAAGAAAATATGAGAGAATGGAGGGGAAATTCTAATCAAGGCTCTCTCATTCCACGGCACAAACTTTTATAAATAACAAACACATACAAAACTTTGCGAAATGTCCGCGGTTTGTTAATGTCAGCATAAAAATCATGTTCTTATGCCATTGCCACTTAATTCAGCTTCATTTCAACAGTAATTTCACACTATTTTTTGCCAGTACATTTAATTTAAAAAAAAATCCCTTGTTATAAATCTTATCACGCTGAAGTAAAATAATGTAAACAGTGGTGTTTGGACAGCACACTTGCATGTTGCATATCCGACCACGACGCACATTGATTCAAAAGTATTAGGTAGGGATCCTATAATGAGAGATATGCGAAAGCGGCCATTGTAAGCCAATCGAGCATTGAGAACTCGGCACCAACATTTCAAAAGGGCGAAACTGCTTTTATAAACAAGAGCTTCTTACGTCGCTTGTGGCCTAATTTTAGTCCACCCACAACATCCAGCACCATTGATTGATAGAAGAGGATTCGCTGCTTCCATCAGTGGCGTTGGATTGCGTGGGTGGGCTCAAATAAGCCCACCAGCGACGTGAGAAGCTCTTGTTTACCAAAGCAGTTTCGCCCTTTTGAAATGTTGATGCCGAACTGTCAAAACGTGAGCCAAATGAACGTTGTTATTGTTGCAGATTGAGACGAAGTTGAGAGGTATTGAGATAGATTTTAAGAAAAGTTTCATCGAATAAACAATTTGTTTTACTTTCGCGAGTAGAAGTAATCTAGTTTATGTATCGTGTTTCGCCTATTTGTATTGCACTTTTATTTTAGTGATCATGCTTATTTAAACACTGTTAGTGGACAGACAAGCATATTCCAAATTGTTATCAAACGCAAAGTCATATACAAGCTTCAACATTTTGCGCTGCTGCAAGTGCTGGAATCGTTTGCTAACAGAAGTAACAGCGTTGCTAAATCGTCTTGAAAAGTATTTGCATATCTCTCATTATAGGATCCCTAGTATTAGGTAGTTCTGTGGAGAAAAATCAACAATAGCCCAGTTTATATGCAATGCATATTACTATAGGAACTTCTTTCAAATTTACACAAAAATCATTTTTACACGATTTCTCATTTACGCCTTCATCATGTTTATCAAGCAACAACACAGGATAATGCGTATTTTACACTAAAATTTGAGAGAACATGTTTTAACTTTTCGCGTGAGATAAGCATAAGAAGTTTTCACGTGGAATAAGAAAACAAGGCTATCTGACATTGTCGACACTTAGGGATACACCCACAATAAACATTAAGTTATTTGATACCTGATTTAAAAAAAAAAATAATCAAAAATTTTATACAAACATTATTATAAATCACACCAAAATTTAATTTTTCAATCATTAATATTATTTTGGATCATAGTGCACAAGAAACACGCACACATTCATGCTTTGCTCCCTTAAGAAATGAATGGCAAACTGATGAAAATATTGCTGAAGGTCTTTTTCCTACAACGAGGGGATTATTTATTTTCTGGCGAAGGACTGCAAACAAGTTGGCTTCAAACCGGACACATCCGGAAATTGAAAATGAACGAATTAATCCACCTACAACAGTGAATAGAACCCTTCGTACACTTTTGAAAAGTTGTTTGTTCATATTAAAATTTCTATTTCTATGAAGTTAAATTGGATAAAAATAACTATGATTTTTATGCCTGAAAAAATCGTTCGAAACTCAAATTAGTACATATTGTTTGAATTTCAGAGATATCCGCAGGATTCAACATCCGATAGCAGAAAAAGCAACATATTAGGAAGCAAAATATTTTAGCTTCCGCTTATAGTCAAAAGAGCTCAAATCAGTTAACAAACGTTTGAGATCTTGAAGTGACATTATCTTGTAACATCTTCTTCTTCTATTGACATTACATCCCCCACTTTTTGCTCTATGAAATTTCTTGTTCATTTATTCATTTATTTAGTCTACATCTAAACAGATAACACTGAACCAACAATTTAACGCTACACGGTTCGAGGCCCCATCTCTCCATCCAAGTCGTTTTGCACCTGGTCTGCCCACTTCGCTCGCTGCGCTCCACGCCGCCTCTTACCTGCTGGATCAGAAGCGAACACCTCTTTGCATGCCCATCGTACCCTTCCGGCTTTAGCTACCTTCTGGATACTGGGTTCGCCGTAGAGCTGAGCGAGCTCATGGTTCATTCTTCGCCGCCACACACCGTCTTCTTTCACACCGCCAAAGATGGTCCTAAACACCCGCCTCTCGAATACTTTGAGTGCTTGCAAGTCCTCCTCGAGTATTGTCCATGTTTCATGTCCGTAGAGGACAGCGTCTTATTAGCGTCTTGTACATCACACATTTGGTGCGGTGGCGAATCTTTTTCGACCGCAGTTTCTTCTGGAGCCCGTAGTAGGCCCGACTTCCACAGATGATGCGCCTTAGTATTTCACGACTAACATTGTTGTCAGCCGTTAACAAGGATCCGAGGTAGACGAATTCCTCGACCACCTCGAAGGTATCCCCGTCTATCGAGGCGAGGTGGGCCCTGTCGCGCTCGGTTCCGCCCACAAGCATGTACTTTGTCTTTGACGCATTCACCACCAGTCCAACTTTTGCCACCTTTGCAAATGTTCGGCCGACAATGTCCAAGTCATCAGCAAAACAAATAAATTGACTGGATCTGTTGAAAATCGTACCCCGGCTGTTACACCCGGCTCTCCGCATGACACCTTATAGCGCAATGTTGAACAACAAGCACGAAATTCCATCACCTTGTCTTAGTCCCTGGCGCGATTCGAACGAACAGGAGCAGAGTGTAAAATAATCGAAATTTTTTGGTGAAGTTCATTTTTCTTCTTTTATCAGTTCACTTCCGACACATTCATAGTCGGCTCTGGACAGTCAATATTCAGTTGAATATTAGTCATTGAATATTTATGCACATTTTACAAATTGATAAATTATCTGAAATCTGAACAGGTTTCAAATGAGTAAAGTGATTTATCACACAGGACTGATTCCGATTTTCAACCGCGAAGCACTTTCAACGGTAAACATCAACATAAACAATGCTAATTATGTTTTTTTTCACATAGTAAACACACTCAGTGACAGCCGAATGAATGAGTTCGTGGAGTAGTCGTCTGACTATGTCATTCTATGTTTTGAATATTCATGCGATGTTTGTCAATATTCGGACCGAAGTTGCTTCATGAAGATGAATATTTTAAGCTCTGAACAGGAGTGTTCGCCCGAAATCTTCACACAGTTTTGCACACCATCCACCGTTGCTTTGATCAGTCTGGTAAGCTTCCCAGGGAAGCTGTTCTCGTCCATAATTTTCCATAGCTCTATGCAGTCTATACTGTCGTATGCCGCCTTGAAATCAACGAACAGATGGTGCGTTGGGACCTGGTATTCACGGCTGGTATTGAAGGATTTGCCGTACAGTAAAGATCTGGTCCGTTGTCGAGCGGCCGTCAACGAAGCCGGCTTGATTACTTCCCACGAACTCATTCACTAATGGTGACAGACGACGGAAGATGATCTGGGATATCAATTTGTAGGCGGCATTAAGGATGGTGATCGCTCGAAAGCTCTCACACTTCAGCTTGTCGCCTGTTTTGTAGATGGGGCATATAACTCATTCCTTCCACTCCTCCGGTAGCTATTCAGATTCCCAGATTCTAACTATCAATTTGTGCAGGCAAGTGGCCACACGTTCGTCCGTCAAGGCGGGTCTACTGTCTCCGCTTCCGTCTATAACGTTCCACTAGAAATATTAGAATAAGAGATCGGCAAAGACGCCATCTTGTTTCCAATCGAACCGTCAAAAGCGGTTCCATTTCGACTTGTTTACTTTTTGCCTCCATAAGAAGCAAGCAAAAAGTTCAAGTGCTGCCAGTATAATTTAAACGATTTCATGCATTTTAATACGTTGCCATTCCGTCAGTTTTTTACTCCGCCGGTCTCTGGTTATAGGGTTGCTACGTTCCACGTTCTGCCGGGTACCTTGCTGCAGCGCGACCGCCCGCGCTGCGTCCTTCTCCTCCAGAATCTGTTTACACTCTTGAATCGAACGCGAATTGAACGTGTAAACACCTTAATTCAATTCACTTGAACAAAAAGAAAGTTGAACATGTTCAACTTTTGGCAAGTCAATTGAATTCAACTGAGTTGCTCAATTCACTTGCCCTGTCAAAACGTAGCATTAAGCTGGGGCTGTGGATAGAGTCAAACCCTAGTAACATTTTGGTTTTATGTTGGTTTTATAACTCTCTTGTAGAGTAAATTATGGTCTTCAAGAGCGTTTTAAAACTTAAAATATTACTTGGGAAAACGATTGTCAAAAAATCTCTGAGTCTGTGAGGATTTTGAGTGCAGTACAGTCGGGATTCACTGGTTGGGATTTTAATACTTGGGTCACTTTTTAGTGGGCCTCCGCTGGATGGGTCATGGCCCAACTAAAAAGCAACCGTACGTCAAAATTCAATGTAAACACGGAAAACGGGATTGGGTGTCACTGGACATGATTTGTGATGTTCAAGTCGAAATACACGTGTTCAAATGGCTGACAGTCGGTCCAATTAAAAATCCAAATCCAACCAGCGAATCGCGATTGTATAGTTCATTTGTAACAAAACTCAATATTTTGATGTTTTTTCAAACCAAGGGGGTAACCTCACCACCCGTCGATCGCAAGCTATGATAGTAACCTATCGGTCTGTAAACTCATGTACCCATTTTTCTGCCCAATCTTTTGTTTAGCAGATTTAATTGATCGCAAACCGTATCGGATATCCCTCAAT
This sequence comes from Armigeres subalbatus, assembly GCF_024139115.2. Lineage (NCBI taxonomy): Eukaryota > Metazoa > Arthropoda > Insecta > Diptera > Culicidae > Armigeres > Armigeres subalbatus. Next base: position 60,121,595 of record NC_085140.1, read on the forward strand.
CCAATAAATGAGAATATCCTATGTACGCTTGAATTGATATGAAACGATTTCCGTTGTCCTTGTACTAACAAAATATCACAAGTCAGTCAAAAAGCCGCTTGGTGCGTTTTGGCTGAACCCCGACCATATATACATACGTAGCCCACCCGCGACGTTTTTGTTGTTGGGGGTGAGCATGGTGTTCACTGCACCATAGTAGTCTCTACCGCAACTGCTGGTTTTGTTCAAGACCCCACCAGCGCTGAAGTTTCGACATAATCTGTTGAGACGCTGTGTTCGCCGCATTCCATATAACCTCTACCCGACACATCATCTCAACGAGGTTGTCCGGGGTTGTATCCATGCCGCTGACAAGCAGCATGGCATTGCGTTCAACATCGAATGGCGGGCATGCAAACATCACATGCTCTGGCGATTCTACCTCACCTACACATTCCGGGCGCTCTGCAGAATCTGCGAACCCGAACCTATGCAGGAACTTTTAAAAGCAACCATGTCCATGATGCGATAGGTGGAAGTTGATTTCTCAGGTGTGCTGTTGGTCCTAGCCATCACTATCCTGTATGCATCCCCCCATGGAGTATTATAGGCCATCCTACACAGCTCTTCAAAGCAGGCTCTCTTACTACATTTGATTTCGTAGCTCAGAGCTCTGCTCGCTGTTCGGAACACCCGGCGTCTTTCTAGCCTGTCCGCTTCGGTTCTAGCACGTCGCAACCTTCTTTTAGCTCTAAGACAGGTTCTGCGAAGATCAGCTATCGTGCTCATCCACCAGTGCACCGGTTTGCGGTTGGGCATTGTTACGTCACATACTCGTGTTAGGACATCGGATAACTCATTACCAATAAGGCCTAGAGTCCGATTTTCCCACCTGCGAGATACGCCATCCTAGATCAGCTTTACTGACCCACCTTGTGGTTCTGTTGGGGGTATAGTTGACCATAAAACGTATTTCTTGTTGGTCCCTAGCAGTATACCCTTCGTGAGCCCTCCATTCAGGCTCCACCATCCATCCCGTGCTGCAAAAGGCCACATCGATGCATGAATCGCCATTCGGTCCTCTGAACGTTGACGCTTGCCCCTCGTTCAGCAAGACTTCGTTCAGTACCGCTAGAGACTCTAGCAAGATATGACCTCTAGTGTTAGTGAACCGAGAGGCCCAATCCACTGCCCACGCGTTGAAGTCACCTGCTACAACTAATGGTTTAAGGTCACTCCTGACGGAATCCAAGTTTCAAAGTGCTCGCGTTTTCGGGGGCACACCACTCGATTCAGAGGCGGCGCACAACTGTCATTTTAGTTAATTTAGCTCTGCTGCGTCCCAGCATGCGTGAAATAATAAAAATGACAGTTGTGCGTTGCTTCCATATCGAGTGGTGTGCCCCCGAAAACGCGAGAACTTTTAAACTTGGATTCCGTCAGGAGTGACCAGTTAGTCTCGCTACAAGATTATCTAACACCCTAATATACTGCTCTATGCTCCATCTTGGAGGACAGTAGCAGCTGCAAAAATAAACTTCGTTTACCTTTGCTATATCCAGTGTTGCTCTTTGATTTTACTCCATCTAAACGATTGTATAGCCTTAACTAAGTAAGTTCAACTAATAGAAGGATATTTGAATTTTCTAAATGTCATGTCAAACTGTCAAAAAAATGCACGCCAGAGCCACAGGAGCGCGCGCACTGAAAATACACTGGAGTGTATTTTCAGCGCGCGCTCCTGTGGCTCTGCCGTGCATTTTTTTTAACAGTTTGACATGACATTTAGAAAATTCAAATATCCTTCTATTACACGCAAAAAAATTGCACTTGATTGAAATAACTATTTCTATAGTCGATGTAACCATCTTATCTATCGTTGATTCAATCCTAATTTTTGTTTAATTCTAACCGTTCTCATGCTAGAATGAAACATATTTATTATTGAAATCACAGTAGATATTCGCCAACTGCCATATCATCAAATCAACAATATGCTTAGTTGTTTTTAGCTCAGTGTATTGTTAGGTCAACCAGAAGTTTGAAATAACTCATAACTCATATTTTTTCCATCATGGCGGCTGAAGAAGAAAATTTTGCCGAAGAGTATTTGGAGCTTGTAATTGATATAGAGTTGGAGAGGCTATTAAAGTCGTTTGAATTGAGCACCCCGGCTGTGGAAGAATTTATCAGTTAGTATTTTTAACCTAATTATATCTGTATAACTAACCTTATTTTAATTTCTTTGCAGCAAATGGCTATGATATTTCAGCACTCAAAGTGATAGAGCGTGAAGAAGTGGAAGCTGTACTAGCACCACCTTTGCTAGCGGACAGAACTCGATGTATCAACGGATTGAACAAGTGGCGTATTTCTATGGTAAACCATTTGTAAACATTTTGTTTGACGATGAAAAGACTAATATTTTACTTTTCCAGGGTTTAGGACTCCATTGAAAAGCAGTAATTCACCGGAGCCAGGTTGTTCCGATCCACCAAAAACCGCAATCGGGAACATACCACGAAACCAATGGACTTCGCATAGGTCAAAGAAAGGGAGATTGATTTTAGAAGCATTCCAAACATCCAATGTCCCCTCTAGAAAGGATCGCATCTTTATCACCCATCTAAGTGTAGATGAGTTTGTGGACAAATTCGGAAAACTAACGCGCGAGGAACTATCTCTTCGTTCCGCAGAGCTAAAGTGCATTTTTCCGACAGTTGAAGCGGTAATTTTTCGAAAAACCCATCAAGAAACCGATATTTTGAGCTTCAGCTGCAATCCAGCATTTCGCGCGCGGTAAGGGCTGCCGTTTTTTGAAATTTTTGTAGGCAGCCAAACGGCAGCCATAACCGTGCGCGAAATGCTGGATACGCAAAGCAAAGACATTTCTAATCTCAGTTATCTTTCATACCTTCGTGAACCTTGTAAAAGTGTGACATAAAATATTGAAATGCCAGTTGAAAACTGGAATTAGGTTTCCGTGAAATCGAACTTTCCCCTATTTTCGGATTTTGAAATTGCATAGCGAGTAGTACAAAATAAATTATGGCGCACGGCTAGACGTAGATGCTAACCATTCGCGATACCAGAGATGCATCTGAACACGAGAACGCGTGTTCGTGTTCAAAACGTTTTGAACACAGCACACTGTTCAAGAGCACTGACCCAACTTAGCAACTTGTATCCTAGGAAAACAAATTCAAGCGACGGCATGCTACACATTTTTCGGCTGGTTATGGAACACGTGGGCATCTAACGGATAGAAATCAAGCATGCTCGTATGTTTTGCATAGTTCCAAATCTAAGGAATCTTAGTTACCATGATCGTTTTGCTTGCGTACCAACCCAGTGCACACTGAACAGTGTTCAGAGTTCAAAACTAAGAACACCAAGGCACGCTCTTGGCTCATGTTCTGTTCAGGATGCATCTCTGCGATACTGTTGTAACATCAAGAAATCGGAGAAACCTCAATTGTCGCAAAAACTCATTTTGTTTTACAACTAATATTACAATATAAAAGCTCCCTTACTATAGCTGTAAGCATAACTGCCCCACATTTGTTTGATTTCCTATCAATAATAAGACAGTTATAATTTTATGGAAAGTTTATTGAAAACACAAAAATCGAATTACGTACTTTTCTAGTATTAGTCTTGTTTCAACATAAAATATCATTTTTCATAATTTATTGTTGTGCATCCCTTCATTTTTTTAACAAAACAATTGTTGTAACCTAGTAAATATTGTTGTTATTTTTAGCATATCTGGTACAAACCAGCATCCTATCGTGACGGAAGCGGAAAGAAGGTCAAGTTGGGACGTGTTGCCAAAGGCTGCTTATTCGACCGTAATCACAACTATCGCCGTGTACCAGCGGTTCCCAAGCCATTATCGGAATACGGTGAGCAATCTTCGAGAGCAGTGCAATCACTAACCGACGCTATTACGGGAGAATCAGGTATATTAGCTATGAAATAATACGCTGGCTAAACATGATTTGAACGTTTTTTTTAAATTCAGTGGCAGAGTATCAAGAAACGAAAGTTTGGTTTCAACACCATCACGGTGAGTGGGACGATATCAAAAGCGATGGAAAGCAACTAGTGCAGTACGTTTGCACGAAATTGGCAAGCTTGAGCAAATCACCTACCAACATCTTCTTGACGAATACCCGATACTCAAGAATACTGGTGGATATCAGCTGGTTAAATTGGATTTCACCTTTAAGCATCCAACGAAGAGTGACCTATTGTTCAACAAATTTTCGGGTTTTCGTGATCGTGCTAAAATTTATTCCGCAACGAAATACCGGTACAAGGAAGATCACTTTTTGCTTTGCTAGACAGGGAGCTGTCGGATGGTAAGCTTATTTCAACCAATTCTTAGAAACATAGTCTGTGAATGCCAATTGAAAATATTCAAATACTATTGCTTTCATTGTTATTTTGACATTCATTATTTACTTCTAATTTTCTTCTTTTTTTTCAAAATACTCGTCATAAGACGAGTATTCCCACTTGATTGTAACCTACAAATACGTATCCTGACGGCCTTTCTGGTGACGTCTAAATACATGATACAGATAGAAATAGAAATTTAGAATGGTACGTCTTATAACAAGTGATTGCATTCCGCTAAATAACTCTGAATATTGTTTGTTTCCAAAATAGATATCACTGATAAGATTATGTTTTTTATCAACAGACTCGAGAGATTGTATCACTATCTTGCTAGTGTTTTACATATGGCCCAGTCCCGTCACGCGCCTTCCGAATGCAAATAAATGGAAGCAATCCCTACCGGAGTGTAGAGAAAGCAGCATCCTTCATTTGAAAAGCTTGGCTGATTACGAAACGGAACTTTCGAGACTCGGTCGCCTAAATTTGTCGAGGGATTACCTGATCACCCTGTAATCGTCGTAGTAGGTGCCACAATTGACCACATCAATCAGTTCTTCGTAAGCTACAAGGACATAGCTTATAGAGCGGAAACATTCCTGAAAGCACTGGACGTCGTGTTCAAAATATACACTGCATACGCCTTTACGTTTCCCATCGAAGCATCTGGTCCATGGAATTTCATCGCATACACTTTGTTCGACTTTGAGCCCCCCGAGGATACAAACAAAGCAAGAGTGTTGACACTGGCCGCAACCCTTCGTATCCAACTGCCAGCACAATGATTTCGTGCTTCATTACCGGGTGCCAATGGAAGACCACATGTGCAATGCTTCTCGGTACACATCTTCGTAGAATTCATGAGCCTATTGACGTTTACAGTTGCAATGTTCCGAACTGTGAAAGGCGATTTAGTGTACGAGCTTCTTTTATTTGCCACATCAAAAAACATATTCGAAATGAAAAAATCGAAAATATCTCTGTAGAGGCCATGGGCTCAGCAATCTGCGATGAAAAATCGCTACAGGACCGAATAATATCAGATATAGATGTACATAGAGAACAGCCCATTAGTATAAAATCCAATCAGGTTTTGGAAGAGAAAATGAAAGAAGTAGAAGAGTTAATTAGCGTAGAGAAAATTCAGCAAGAAATGAGTCGTCTAAACATTGGTTTGAACTTGAAGTGGTTGAATAAGGATACGGTACCCAGGAAATTAGTATTTGAATTCCAAGATGACGTACGGGCGAACGTAGCTAGTCCGTTAGTTGAAATATTAGATATAATGACTAACACTGGCATGATCCCAACTACTACTAGTGCAATGCTGAAATCTGTCGTTTCAGTACTCAACTTCTCTCAAACGGAATATAAATTTGTACGTCAGTTAAAACAATTAGGGTTATATGAAGAGCCCGTGTTTTTCAGTATAAGCAACGAGTTAAAACCAGCTGTTGTTGATCAGAGTCTTAGTATGATAGAAGATGATGTTAAAGGAGTACTAATGCCAATAAAGTTCCAATTACGAAAGTATTTAGAATCTGAAGGATTATTAGATATATTGATAGAACATCTTAAGCCCTCAGAAGACGGTGTAATAAGATCATTAATAGATGGCACCATTTGGCAAGAGAAAATACGTAGAGATATTGATAAGTTGATAGTACCCATAAATATTTTTTTTGACGACTTTACAACAAGTGATACAGTTTCGCCACACGCAAGCAGTACCAAAATATGTGGCGTGTACTATTATGTACCGTGTTTACCACCTCATATGCTGTCACGTCTCGACAACATTCTAACGGCAGGTTATTTTTTGGCTGGAGATAGGAAACGATTTGGTAATGAACGGACACTTTATAAACTAGTTGATGTGTTGAGCGATTTAGAAAATACTGGAGTAACCGTAATATACAAAGGTCATGAAAAACTGTTATATTTCAAAGTTGGATTTGTAACTGGTGACAATTTGGGATTGAGTGAAATTTTAAATTTGGTTGAATCACCCACAGCTAATTTTTACTGCCGAGTTTGTACAAGGATTAGGACAGATAGAGAACGTGATTGCAAAGAATATGCAGAATCGCTAAGGTCAGAAAAGCTTTATGATGAACATTTACAACTGAATGATATGTCTAAAACAGGTGTAAAAGCATCTTGCATACTGAATCGTATACCATCATTCCATGTTGCATCAAATGTGTACTTCGATGTAATGCACGATGTTCCGGAAGGAATATGTCTTTATGGACTATCTCACTGTTTAAAATATTTTGTATACAAACAGAAATACTTCACGTTAGACGATTTGAATTGTAGGAAAAATCTTTTCATTTACGGGAACTTAAATTCATCGAACATTCCAGATGATATTAGAGACACAAACCTTGCTAAGCAGAAGATTCGAATGACGGCTAATGAACTTATAACTCTAACACGCTTCCTTCCATTAATCATAGGTAGGCTAGTTCCGATTAATGATCCAGTTTGGATATATTTTTGTAGTCTACTCCAAATTTTTGATTTAGTCATGATGCATAATATTCCACTAGATCTAGTTCATCGGCTTAAGGATATTATCGAATTTCACCATAGCCAGTATATTGCCCTATTCGATGACTCATTGAAACCGAAGCACCATAACTTGGTGCATTATGCAACAGCTATCTGCAGTTCAGGAAGCTTACGTCGGCAATGGGGAATGAGATGCGAGGCCAAGCATAAGCAAGCTAAGCAATACATCAGAACAAACTACAATAAGCGTAATATTTGCTCTTCTCTGATTGCTAAGGCAAGTTTTTAGTTTGCTTATGATTTATTTAATAATACTTTTGCGATACCTCATTTTGATATATTCGAAGAACATACAATGAAGCTAGAACTGTCGAAGGAATCCAAAGATATTTTAGAAATCCAAGAAGGTAAAATTGATCAAAGTAGAATGAAATTAATTTCTCAATTCAATAAGCAAGGTGCAGTCTATAAGCAAGGAACAATATTTTACATCGAACACAAGCTTCGAAGAAATATATACCAATTAGAGTTCATAGTTGTCAATGATGGGGAAATGATTCTAATGTGCTATCCTTACAAGTCCATTCAATTCGACGAACACTTGCAATCATACGAATTAGAACGTGCTGATAAGTTGACCCTTGTTTACAATATTTTGAAATTAGACTCCAAGCCAATTAATATTCACACGGTCGATAATAAACTATACTTTAGAATGTGTAATTTTTTGGAAATCAATAGTACCATTGTTCAAACAATGAAAATGTAACATTTCATAGACATTCAAACGCTTTGTATGTAAAATACCGACTTTAATAAATGTATAGTAATAGATGAATACGGACTAAATTCCTCTTGACCAATAGTAGAAAATGTCAAAATAGCATTGTAAACTAGGAGTTTCCACATCGTTGTAGTACCCGTCCAAACATACCTATATGTAAACCAACATAATATTTTAGTATATTTACAGTCCAATACGATATGGAAAACTTTCATTTACTAATGCTGTTTTGCCATTTTCTATTGTTGGTCCCGAAGTTTCAGATTTATTCGCCTGAAATAATAACCATAAATGCATGTTGAAATAACAGGGTTGAATTTACCTGATACTATAGTTAATTCAAATATAAGCTATGTTTACTATAATAATAAACATGTTTGAAACAACCAACAAATAGAAGGAGCTGTCAAAAATAATAATATATATTGTTGATTTACACTGTATATTTTTGAAACAATATTCAACAACGTTTCAATTAACAATAAAAACGTGATTGATTCAACCATACTTTACTGTTGTATCTGTAGCTGTCAAAATATCAACAGTAACAATGGTTGGCGTGATCCTTATATCGTTGGAATGATTATGATTATAGGTTAGACATACGGTTAGCTCAACCACATTTTATCGTTATATTCAATGGCATTTTTGGTTGATTCAAACATGAAAAGGGGTTATTCAAATTTCAATGCATAAACATAGTTGATCGGAACCGAAATATGGTTGATGTAGCTATGCTTTTTTCTCCGTGTAGTTGAACTTACTTAGTTAAGGCTAGGGATCCTACATTCAGAGATATGCGAAAGCGGCCATCTTGAGCCAATCTAGCATTGAGAACTGTCAAAATCTGAGCCAAATGAACAACGTTGTTGTTGAAGATCGAAAGGTATTGCGATTTTGGTGAAATAGATTTTAAGAAAAGTTTTATCGAATAAACAATTTGTTTTGCTTTCGTAAGTAAAAGTAGTCTAGTTCATGCCTAATATCGTGTTCATTCGTATTGCTCTTTAATTTTAGCGAGAATGCACTGCTAGAGGATAGACAAAATAATCAAAAAGTGTCTTCGAATGTAAAGTCATGTGCAAGCCTAAACATTTTTCACTGCGGAAAGTGCTGGCAGCGTTTGTTTACGAAAGTAACAGCGTTGCTAAATCGTCTGGAAAAGTATTCGCACATCCCTAGTTAAGGCTATACAATCGTTTAGATGGAGTAAAATCAAAGAGCAGAATTGTTTGCACTGAGTGTAGGACAACACTGGCTATAACAAAACCCTCATCATCAGGAGATGACACTATCTCCTGGATGGGATACCTCCCGCAAGTCCAGATAGTCACTATTCCGGACTTATCCGCAACCCAACTGCTATGTTTAGCAGAGATGCGGTACGGGTCGGACAGCAAGTCTTATTCTCGTGTACCGACTGTTGCCTCGCAGTGGTTGCGTGTGGTTGAGCTGAGCTACTTGCATGACCTAGAACGTCTGGAGGCCGAACAGACCTTGCTATCGGATGGGTGTTTGTTGTCTGTGCCAGGACCACAGATTAAACACATAAGTGCCGCTTGGCAGGTGTGAGCCTTGTGGCCTTCAGCTCCACACCTCTGGGAAAGCCGACTCTCATCAGGACTTTGCAGTCATATGACTTATGTCCGTAATCGAAGCACTTGAAGCAGGCCTGAGGTTGTTGATTTGCGCTCACCGAGCATACCGACCAATCCACCTTCAGCTTGGCCTTATCCAGTACCTTCTTGGCGTCAGCCACAGGTACCTGGAATAAGGAAACCTGCGTTCCAGCATAACCTTTCCGCAACCGAATCACGGTATCCTGGATTTCAACGCCACACTGATCTCTCAGTACAGCCACCAGCTTACCGGCTTCGGCAATTTCGTCCAGGCCTCGAAATTGGATTAGCTCTACTGGGCATAAGGCTCTCAACTGAACCGCATCACCCTAATGTACTTTTGATGTGCCACCGCCACCTGCAAATTTTTAAAAAGTTTTCTCCTTACCGGGCAGGAATCGAACCCACACTCAGGGTTGGTTCGCTCTGAGGAGAATTCAGGTGTAAGCGTAAAAACTTTGCACAATCCGTTTTCCGAGTGAATGAACCACCAACTTTGAGCGCCACACTAGGAATTAACTTTCGAAAATCAGTATGGCGAAAGGCATCTAAGGTTTAATATCTTGAATTCTTTGGCTTATTTAAGGTCAACTTTCCCAAAGAACCCATATTTTTTACGCCTCTAAGTATTTAAAAAATTTAAAACAAAAATCTGAAAAGTGCTGTTTTTTTAAGATTGGCTCGATTTTTAACGAACATCGGGTGAATTTTTCAGGCCGGTTCACACGTGCAGCACTTTTTCGGTTTTTGTTTTTGATTTTGAAAATAGTTGGAGGCTTAAAAAATACGGGCTCTTTAGGAAAGTTGACCTTAAATAGGCCAAAGAATCGACTGAGACAATAGTGCTGTCCAATGAGCAGCTCGAAGTAGCTCGAAGTTATTCTCATCCCTCTCATGTCCATTTGTTGACAAAAAAGAACGAGCAGGACGGGAACAGCTTCGAGCTACTTCAAGCTTCTCATTGGACAGCATTAATGAAACGAGATTCAATTTTTGACGGGAAAGGTCAATTGACTGTTTACAATGAAGCATACATTTAGGCTGTATCCTAAATCTTCAGTGGAAATAAACGTTGTAAGCGCCTGAACGTAGACCTTCTTGCCTTTCACTCACTTTTTATAGAAGCCTCGGAGACCCATAGTGTTATACTGCCGTGAACCGCATATTTGTCCCATATGAATAGGAAACCCAGCAAAGATGGGACAGATATGCGATTCACGGCAGTATATATCAATCGATTCAGCTCGACGAGCTGAGCAAATGTCAGTCTGTCCGTGTGTATGTATGTGTGTGCACAAAAGCTAAGAAAAACATTAGACAACTTTCCATATAGTAATAAGTTTCATATAGAACATTAATTATCTATACAGTGTGGTCCATGTGCCCAAGTATAGTGATTTACCCTCAATGAACGCACCAAAATCCTAATGTTTTATTCTAACGTGAAATTTGTGCTGCTATACGCTACATGGTGTGTAACAGTGGAGCATATTCAACGATGCCTGCGGTACATAACTCGTGCCTGGTAGTCTTACAACTGGATCTCAAACAACGAGCTCTATTGTCATTGTCACCAGAGGCCGAGAGCAACAGAAATTTGGGATCGGAAGTGGGGCTGGGTTGGCCCGTCGGCCAAACTTTAACGTAGAAGTGGAAACGATATATGTAAACAAGCATTAGACTGGAACCCAGCGGGATTTCGCAACAGAGGCAGACCCGGAGGCTCTTAATGAAGAAATAAAAGTCGATCTAACCTGGCAACACGTAAAAGCGATAGCTGGGCATCGATTAGGATGGAGATTTTTCAAGTTAGCATTTTGCACCAATAGGGGACAGGACCCAATCGCCACGAAACAGAATTTTGTCTTGAAGCATATTGGCAGGTAAAAGTGAGGTTAAAAACGAAGAATCATTATTCGATAAATTGATGATTGAGGCGTTCTATGCACTATTTCTTGTGTTTGAAATGGAAGAAAATGTTTTATAATGAAAACCCTGCTTTGATTCTTACAATTGAAGTGATAAGAGAGCATAAATTTTGATTCCAGTTTTGAAATTTTTCGAAACCTAACCTCACTTTTAATTGGCAATCGGCGTGGAAGAACTATCTGTAAAGCTTGAGGAGCAGCTCTACATGCCACAAACGATTTGATGTCGAGGTCAAAGGAAAATAGAGGCAAGTATGTTAGCATTTACGAGTTGAAATAATCGGATTGTTGCTGGAACCAGATGTTGCATGCCTTTCTCCAAGGTCTGAAGTTCTAACAGAGTCGAACTGATCTATGTCTCTGTATTCGTGAACGGGAAACCTTTATATTGGCTGGTCTATTGAGTTTTGCATGGTTAGAATCATAAAAACTCTTGTTTACTCTTGTTTTTTTTTTCTAAAACTAACAATATTTTGAAAACAATCATTTCCTGCCTTTTTCCTCACACTTTTCAAGACATTACACGGATGTTCGGATAATCAGTTAAAAATCCTTGAAATGGCATTTTACGAGATTTTATTACAAAATAAGAAGAACAAGTGGTACCTTTTAATAATTTGTGTTTGCTTTTTCTACGACCTAATAATTTTCCTCAAATACCTTTTTTTACCAGATTCATGTTTTATCCTCAACCAGTTTGTGTTTAGGTTTGTTCTTTTTTTTTGTGACTGACTGACAAAATTGTTATGGAGTTTCCTGTTGTTATTTTCAATTGTTTCTTTCCCTACCATTTGGTACGTGATAATTTGATAATCGGAGTGCCGTGGGTTCTGTTCCTTGTATGTATTTTTTTTTTGCTTTCTTTTCAGCTCAGTTTTGATTTGATGTGAAGCTTTGCCAGATAGAAGATAAAAAGTGGGAATCGAAAAGGAAGATTGCATCATTTCGAGCCGGTTTTCCAGTTCTTTGCGGGATTGAATCTACATGGGATTCGCATTATACGCCCCATTCACTGTTCTGGTTTATCTCGAGCTTAAGCTTCGTCTTGCGGTACAGTAACACTATGATTTAGAGATTAATAATTATAATGTACTTTTTTGTTTTATCCTTATCAATAGTAATAATAATAATTTGGCGAAAAAGGGAAGTTCTAGGACTTCCCCGTTTGTTTTTGTAGATTTTATTCTTTTTAAATTACTTCTTTAGAACTAGATTTCTATTTGTGATTTTTGTTCAATTATCTCTTGAATTGTTTTACCTTTTTTTCTCTAAGCGCTATAAGATTATTTGTATTTTGTGACAATATATTTGAGCTTACGTTTAGCGTTTTTACTGGGACCTGCGCATGGGAGTATCTGCCTTTTCGAGTTGCACTACTGGCAACACTTATTAAAATCGCTCATTTGTATATTCTCTACGTTGGAGAGCGTGCTGGATTTGTGATGTTTTGTTCTTACTCGAGTTTTGCGCTTCTCGTTTCTGCACTATCGGAGGAGTTATTAAAGGACTGGAGTGGTTTCCTAAATATATATACTTATAACTCTGGTTGCATTTTAACTTGGAAGAGAATCGTTTTAAAGCTACTTCACTGTCCCGTTTGTTATCTTTTTTTGTTTTGTAATACGACATTGCTAAAAAGAAATAATTCAGCTTTCTGCTCCTGTGACATGTATACTGAATAGATGGACAAAGTGATGGAAACATGAAAATTACTTTTTTCTTTATATCGAACTTCGTTTCAAGTTTCAAAGTTTAAAACGACGGTTTTTTTGTTCTTGTTTGTAAGACAGACACTCAGCTATGTACAGATGGAGGAGTGGTATCTTATTTCCCAACAGTGCGCGTGCGTCCATTGAAGCTTCATCAATTTCTTTCTAGCAGTCCTAATCAAAATTAAGGGCCAAAATTGCAGTCGTTGGCTCACTGGTGAAGCGAGAGAACCTTTTATGCTTTGTGACAATCCATCAAAACTTGATGGCATAATAACGAGAAGGCTCTACAGCTTTTTTTTTTCGAAAAAGTTCAATTCAGAATGCAATAGAGAGTAAGCTCGATTTACGTTTACTGTAATAAAAAATGGCTTCTTCCATTGCTGAAGAAGCTGCACGCGTTTAGCGCGCGCTTTAGAGCATTTCAACTGGTTTAAAAAAAAAACAAGAGTTATAACTAAAATTAATTTTGTGATTTGTGTGATTGGAAAATACTATTTACTCCTACAGAAAACAATTAAACAGAAAATCTATAACCATTTTGCATTTGAACAAAAAAAAACTCCAATCATCACTTCTACCTTAAATCAAATATGGCTTGCGCATTCTTAGAGAGACGCTTCTGGTTGAAAACAATAAAACTTTCCTACATTAGGAGTGACGATTTGTGTGTTAGTGTATGTGTTTCGTAGTTGGCGTGGCGGGTCGTTCTCCTATCATTATTATTTATATTATCCTACGTCACCGCACTAACTATAACTATAGAGCGTATCGTTAATAGCATACTTGTCTAATGTTTTGGTTTTCCTCTTGCCGTCATTGAGCCGTTTTTTTTGCTTTGTTTTGTTTCGTAAAGTCGGATGTACATGTACGAAGAATTTGGTGTAGAAAAAAAGTTACTTTATTATTTTGGAGATTGGAAATTGATCAATGTATACAATATATGGCTACAAAAATATTTGTCATGGGTTACATTTGACTTTATCCTATAGATTTGTAGCATCAAATCTATTCTTTTTCATCTGATTCAGAATGAAATAATAACTGGAATCATTCTTTGCATCGTACTAAAATGATAATTTTGCACAGAACTTTGACAAATCGAAAATCGAGCAGGGAAGTTTTCCTTGAACTTGTATAATAACTAATTGAATGAATACTTTAAAAAAATATCACTGGGATTTTTTGATTGTGGAGAAAAAATGCACGTAAGAAAAAACGTTTGCATCGTTTACATTACGAGAATTCTTTGCTTTGTGTTAATTTTTATTTTGCTCAACACAGAAAATTATATGTTATAAAAACATTGAGGTTGTCGACGAATTCATATATCTTATAACGCTCGTTACATGTGATAATGACGTTAGCCGCGAGGTGAAAAAAAACGTGTGGCGGCTGCCAGTAGGACTTTCTACGGTTCGCATATTTGTATCTTTTGCAGTTTGTGTCGATTTTGAGCTAAACTTATGAATCGTCTCCAAATTGTTAGTTCTTTTTGCTGACTAAATGAAATAGGGAGTTTGTTCTGAAAAATTTGAAAAAACTATCTTTGCCTCGCTTGACTCAAACCTACTAAAAAGCTACTTTGATATTTTTTTTAAATTTGGCTTCTACGACGCCACGTGGTGGATTGCGACGGTGAATGCTTTGATACACGTGTTATTGTCGGTGTAGCACCAAGTTAGAATTCGGAAACACGGACTTCCGAACCGAACTTTCTTCCGAAGTTTTATTTGTCAAACTAATTGATGCGTTGTTTAGCGCATCTTTAGGCGAATCCAGCGCACTACTTCCGAAGTTGGGAAAGTTGCCTGTATCTGGAGAAAAATCCAACTTCGGTATAAAAAGCGGTATAAATTTATTCCGGATAGACAATATTTGTACTGTGGATGATTTTTTTATGAGAGCCTTGGAAAGCCTTGGAAAGAGCCTTACTGGCGAGTCTGTCTGGTTAAAAAATCAAACACTAAGCCAACCGACTGCGAGCATCACACAAACGGTTTCACCCGGTTGAAAGTAGTGATGTGATGCAACGACGGTGACGACGAGTTGGACATAAATGGCTAACTAACGTCACCTAACTTTGCTTCGAAAACGTCGGAACCATCACGGCCCCAAGAAACTCAACGCGATCCGAACCTTCATCGGCACCCAAAGCGTCAATATCAGATGTCTGCAGGAAGTCAAAGACGAACAGCTTTCCTTGGCATAGGCATTGTTGTTCAAATGTGTACTTCGTGTCCATCAAAATAGCCGTTCAACTGCTCGTGATTTTGGTTTTACGTACGGAACGCGAAATAGCGACTTGATCGTATGTACATAAGTGTCGGCCTGCGACACGACTGTCTGACGGTAAGATTCCATAAAGTGGACGGACTTTGGTCCCTCACGGTAACTTTTTTTGACCCTTCCTTCGGAAGTGTCTATAATTTCACTTTGTATGCGTTACGCAGGCGTGTTATGTATTAATCTATCAATAAACCTCTTGAATTATGAAATAAAATGTATGGCAATTGAAACAAATTCACTTTAATATTGAAAATATAATTACAACAAGCGATATGATACGAAAATATGCTTATTTTTCGGATTTGTTTCAAAGAAACAATTGATTTTAATTGAGGAACAGATAGAAGCATGTACCACAAAACCTTCTCAGAAAAGCAAAAACGTAAAAATTTGAAGGGATTCCAAAAATTTCTTTACTGAAAGTTAGTTAACAAATGTGAGCATGTTTTGAGATACTAATAGACCACTTATATGCATGTATGTGTGCGTATGTGTGCAAATTCTGAAATTTACTACCATGCAAATCTCGCTCATTTTAAGGTATTAAACATCATTAGTTTTACAAAATTAGGCAGCCATAAGGCAAAATATATGTTATTATTGAACGCTATTGAGTTTCGTTCAGATCAATGACTGATTAAGTTAGTTCTGGATTAATTAATATCAAGTTCTCTGGAAATTACGAGTATACATGCTGCCAGCGTTACGATAGTTTCTAACCAACCATGTTACCACATGTTACAATAGCTATTCAATCCGACGAGCGCCTGATAGATAGGCAACCTGACGTACAGTGCGGAATCATTCGTTCGTTGTCACTCAACCCATGGAATCCGCCTTTTGGTAGGCAATTAATTTGTCATTTACACTTCCAATCACCGTGGGAGGTTGAGTAGTTTTATCTCGTTTTAAATACTGTAGTCTGAAAATATTTTCTTTTAATTAAGGAAGGGTCAAAATCTCACTGTAGGTGGATTAATCTGGGTTTTTAATCTTTATTAAGGTGTTTTTTTTAATCTACAGATTTAAGTTCAACACCAGTCACGGTAACAACATCCCGAAATCTTTATCACCATATACCGGTGAAATGTTGGGGCGGCAATGAAACTTTTCTCAAGCGTCCATGCGTATGTATCAACGAAACGAATCTGGCGGGAGAGCCTATGCCAGACCTGCCCAACCTTTTCAAGCCACAGGCCAATTTTCAGATTGACCACTTGCTGGCGGGCCAGGAAATCTTCGGTACATATTTTTTAAACATTTTCAAAACAACCAAAGTAAATTAACATTTTTTTTTCGACATTTAGTTTTACAGAAAGGCTAAAATTTTTTGAAAAAAAACTAAACACGATATATTGCGTTTGAACAGTTGTGTGCTTATTTTCTTTTTCTTTTTAAGTAACAGGACATGGAATTGTTGACTTCGAAAAGACAGAAAATATCTTACTAGAATTGTGTCTTTCTGAAATTTAGATTTGAGCTCCTTGATGCGTTTGAGGTCAATTATCTCCATCGAAACATTCCCGGTGCATCATTTACATCAGTAAACGGTGTTAAGGAACTGTGTTCTCAAAAATTAGCGAATAGGCTTGAAAACTACCCCGGATAAAAAATACAATAGAGTTGCAATAAAATATCATAAAATCACAATACATTTTATTTATGAACATTAAATTCTATTGTTTTTATATCATACCAATTAAAGTGCCATATTGTTGTTTCAATAGACGTACAATAGATTCAATTGCCAGTAAAAAGTTGACAATAGAATCACAATAAATTCAATTGTAATGGCAAAAATTTGTTCGAGAAAAAATCGATTTTTTTATTGTAAAGATACATAACAACCCCTATTTTCTATTGTAAAACTGCCATTTACAATAGCCGTTATGGTGGAAAACAATATTCTTCAATGTTATTCTATTGTGAGCCACAATAGAGTTTACCGTAATTACTATTAATATCAGCGTAATGTTACAATAATTTCTATTGTAATTGTTTTGGAATTTTTTATTAGGGACTGTTGAAAGGCTTCGAGTTTAACAAGCATATTCAACAGATTTGCCAGAATTGTTTTCTACCGGATTACAAAAATGTATTAGTTTTCATTTTTCAACAAATAATTGTTCCAAATTGTTTCAATTTTGTTTCAATAGTTTGCATGTTGGATAATAAAAGTTCGACGTATTGATGCAGCTCAATGTCCAAGTCATTGAGATGTTTGATGACATGTACTATAAAGGCCAAGCATGGCTGGTAGCGATCAATGCCGCTCAAAATAGTGACTTTAGTGACCATCGTTGATGATAAAAGTGACCAAATAGTGACTTTCAGTTGCAAGAATAGTGACCAAACAGTGACTTACAGTCAGTGTCTTGTCTTGTCTTAGCACATGCACAGCCAGTATTGAAAAGCATCCTGGAAATGTCGGTAGTGACTTGCAGTCAGTTCAAAAACTCAAATATCAGTACGATTTGAATCTAGCGCGAAATCTTACGTCATCAGAATCAGAATCATCCAATTGACTCACCGTAAAACACGATAAATAAGTGAATCTAGGTGACTTTCCATGAAAAACTCAAGCGCGAGACTTTCCTTCAAATCAGTTTAGTCAAGCGCGTAGACTCGATAAAGTAGATTCAATATGAAAAGTAAAACAAGTGGAGGGTTACGAATACAATTCCTTAAAAAAATACTTTATAATTTTTCGGATTTTCAATGCTGCAAAAATCCTCTTTAGACTGTGGAAATTTATTTACAAGGAATTAATGTAAGGATCCTCATAGAGTCCCAGTGTAAATTTCTTTATGACGATTCTTCGTTTTCTGTTGGTAATCCTTTAAAAATACCATCGGAGTTATCCGTAAATATCGCACAAAATCCTCCAGAAATAGCTTTTGAGAATCATCTTCTATTTTTTTCCGCGGAAGCACTTATTAAAATAAGGCATCTGCATCAAATCAACATTTTTGTGTTTTCAATTGTTGTATAAATTCTTATTCGTTATAGATGAATGCTATGAAAGCAATACAAAATGTTTCAACACTATGAAAGAATTCCTTGACGAAAAAACTTTTGAAAAATCATGCTAAGTGCTTCATCGTAAAAAATCATCAATCAGAAACTAACAAATATCTCGAAATTACAAAGAAATTGACTAGATGAAAATGGATGTTCTGTTCATGTCCTTCAATAGACATATTTTGTATAAGTCATGTTTCAGAATGGATTGAAATTGACAACAAATGGCGCCCCTCTCTTCATAACATTTGTTGAAATAATGCATGTTTGTATGATGCAGAGTGTTATGCATGCCGTTCAATAAGGGCTTGGAATTATCCGAAAAAATAATGTTAATAGCCTTCAAACATAAGTTTTGTTCTCAACAACATTTGCCAATGAAAATAAAACCAAATGACTAAATTGACATAAAACTAATTTCTAAATAAACGTCCTTAGATCTAGCATTTTATTTATTAAACTAGCAGACCCGACGAACTTCGTTTCGATTAAAATTGATTAATTCTATGATTAGCTCTCGAGTTATGCAGAAATTTCGGTTTCTTTTGTATGAGAGCCCCCCTTCTCAGAAGGGGAGGGGTTTCAAACCACCACAGAAACATATATTCCCTTCCAAAACCTCCACATGCCAGAATTGGTTCAATTTGCTTGATTATTTCTTGAGTTATGAAGAAATTGGTGTTTCATTTGTATGGGAGCCCCCCCCCC
The DNA here is from genome assembly GCF_024139115.2 of Armigeres subalbatus. Taxonomy (NCBI): domain Eukaryota; kingdom Metazoa; phylum Arthropoda; class Insecta; order Diptera; family Culicidae; genus Armigeres; species Armigeres subalbatus. Next base: position 60,140,550 of record NC_085140.1, read on the forward strand.
TCTTTTCCGAAGGGAGAGGGGTCTCGAACCATCTTAAGAACCTTCCCCGGCTGCAAAAACCTCTGCAATTTTCACGCCGATCGGTTCAGTAGTTGCCGAGTCTAAAAGGGTCAGACAGACTGAAATTCATTTTTATGTATAGAGCTTTTCACCCAAAAATAAATCCGCGACAACTCCGGGCGACACCCTAATCGTTATATAACTCCGCGCAAAACCCGCGAATTAACAAAAAAAATAAAGGCCAGGGAAGTGACACGATTGAGTTCTGCCGACAAAAAAAGGGGAACTAGATCTCGTCATGAACTTATTGTCGGCGATAGTTCAAAAGTATGCGGAAGTGACATTTGATGCTGGCGGTTGTTGAATCCGATGGTTGCCGTAGCAATGCAGAACAGGCTGTACCAGTTGAAATAACCAGAGGAAGTCGTAATGACGACCGGCGGTCATCATAATAAAGATTGCAAACACGTCTGGCATAGGAGGTTCGTGCACAGATATCCGGCACCGATAATTCGGATGATGAAAGAAAACTAAGTAGGTGAGTGGACATTTAAAAAGAGGAAAAACGAGAGCGGCTAAGTTGTGCGTTACAAGGCCAGGTTAGTCGCACAGGGCTTTTCGCAGCGGTATGGGCCCACCTTAGCCGTGCGGTAAGACGCGCGGCTACAAAGCAAGACCATGCTGAGGGTGGCTTGGTTCGATTTCCGGTGCCGGTCTAGGCAATTTTCGGATTGGAAATTGTCTCGACTTCCCTGGGCATAAAAGTATCATCGTGCTAGCCTCATGATATACGAATGCAAAAATGGTAACCTGGCTTAGAAAACTCGCAGTTAATAACTGTGGAAGTGCTTAATGAACACTAAGCTGCGAGGCGGCTCTGTCCCAGTGTGGGGATATAATGCTAATAAGAAGAAGAAGAAGATGGCGCGGAATACGACGAGGTGTACGCACCCGTGGCCAAACAAACGAGTGTTCGGACACTATTGACAATCGGGAATCGAGGCGGTCTGAATGCAAAACACCAGCACATCAAATGCGCCATTTTTATGCGAACCTGGAAAAAGATGCTGGCTCCAATTTGTTCTGCCGATTGAAACGTAGCCTTTATGGCTTGAAACGGTCGGTGCGGGCTTGGAATGTGAAACTTGGCAGCGTACTGAAACAGATTGGATTTGAGCTTGGTAACGCAGACTCGTGGGTTTGTGTAAAGAAAACTCATGGCAAGATGTGCTTCATTTTGGTATATAAAGACAGACGACATTGTCGTCTTCTGCCATTCGGAGAAATAATTTCTTGAGATTCGGAACGCACTAGAAAGACACTTCAAGCTGTCTACTTTAGGCGACCTTCATCAATTTCATGGGATTCATATAGAAAAAGTCAACGTCCACTACACCATGAGCCAAATAACGAAGTAACCACAAATACTCGCGACCGTGATTTTTACTCCCGAACAAAATACTGCCCTGCTTTTTGTCTATCCAGTTTTATGCGAGCGGTAATGGCCACCAGCTTGCTTGCGGTTTAGTCTCTGATCCGAGCATTCTGACCAATGTGGCATATAAGAAGGTGCTAGTGAATTCAAGCCTTATTATATACCACATTGATCAAAATGCTCGGAACAGTGGGTGTAGTTGACCTCCACAAACGTCAGATCAGAGACTAGCCCGTATGCAAGATGGCGGCCATTACCGCTCGCGGAAAACTGGATACTCTGCCCGCACTCGCGAACAAAGCAAGCGCCAGAAAAGTGCAGGCGGTAGGTTCGCGCGAATGTAGCATTTTTTGGTAGGCCCAAATACACTCTTTTCGTATTTCCACCACTGGTTTGGACATGAGGGCGCCTAGCCTTCTAAGACTCGACCCTGGGTACATACAGAAGGAAGAGCCAGCCCTGCCAACAAATGTTGTAGTATGTGGGTAGTATGTTGTATGAAGCGGTCAATACTAGACCGGACATCTCTGTGCTGCCACTTCACTGCTGTGCAGAAAGATATCAAATCCAACCGATCGCGGCTGGACAGAGGCCAAACGCAATCTGAGGTATCTTAAGGGCATCAAGAACTTGTGACTGCACCTCGGCAACGGTACAGATGGAGTTCCGGTTCCGTTAAGGTACTTGGAACTGAATGTGAGCCAAAAGTGAACCAATTGGTTCGGTTTGGAACAAATTTAAGTACCTACAATCTGAACTTTTGGTTGCTTGGGTAGTCTTGAATGCTTTGTTGATGCAGATTCAGTCGGGAACGAAGGAGATCGAAAGTCAAACTCTCAAACACTCATCAAATTCGGCGGTGGCGTCTTGAGCTGGGCCACACGTAAGCAAAACTGCGTAGCCTTATCATCTACCGAGACTGAGTTTGTGGCTCTTTCGGAAGACTGTCAGGAATTATTATGGAAGAAACTGTTGAAAGATCTTTCAGAGGACGATTCGGGCCCCATAGTAGTTTGGGAGGACAATCAATCCTGTACCAAAATGGTCGAATCGGATCGCATAAAGCGATTATCCATATCGATATCGATACAAAATACGAATTCACCAAGAATCTGCGTCAACGTTAAGTAATCAATCTACGTTACCTACCAACGGACAAGATGGTCGCGGATATTATGACAAATGCAATGGATAGAGTAACGCTGGAGCGCCACAGTGAAGCGTTCGGTGTTTGTTAAACTTCTATGCATTGATATACACCCAGGTTTTTTTTACACGGTTGGAATTCATTAATTTCTCGGTAAACCTGAACTTTCACAGCTTTTTAAATACCCCCTGAATTTACTTTGATTTTTTGTGAATTTTTTCGTGGGGTTAGCTCATTGTTTCGTTGACGCTGAAGGTCTTAAACGACTAAAACCAAACCGTGTAAAAAAAAACCTGGGTGTATCGTTAATTTGTTGATATTTTTCGGTGAAAACTAAACACACACTTTGCATAATTTTGCATAACGCTTTTCAGCCATCATCAGATTTGCAATAAATCAATCGTTCGCCACCAGTGTGGTTTTCAAACGTTTGAAACGAGTAGCAAATGCGTATTGAGCAATCTCAAATGAGGCGTTATGGGTTATTGGCGGCAAAGAGATGTTGCTTACAACAAGACTGCCATCGTTACTTAAATGGCAGCGTTTCTAGTATAGGTGAAACAAAGATTTATTTCAGATGTGACCAGTTGGATTAGTAGCAATCCTGATCAGACCAATTTAGCCCTCATGCAGATATTGTCCGAATATGGAGTTAGAAGAAGTATTTGCACAGGTTAGAGTACGACCAGGTTTGTTGATCGGCTTAGCGAAATTCTATGCTACTCGTTAACGGCAAGGTCAACTTTGCCAAGGGTTATTGATAATTCATCCGACATTAATTGCATAAATAGTGATTTTTCAACCGATTCAAAAACTGGAATGAGGAAACTCAAGAATAAACAAATTCTACCGATGATCAAATAATGTGCAATAAAATTCCGTAAGCAACAAATACTACTGTATCAGGTTGTATCAGCATTTTTCCTGATAAACGGGAACAAATTAATAAAAGAAGGTGGGTGTAGTCGACCTCTAATAATGGTCGAATAATGAGCTTTGGACCCAACACAGTGACAAGATATATGTTATCCCAAGTAAATATTATTTTGAAATTATTTCTTATTTAAAAAGGTCTTGAAGGTCATTGATCATTTTATAAGATTACTGTGAAACCAGCATAAAACTTGAATGTAACTGGGCTGGGAATGTGATCCAACCTCTTGAAGCAGTTGTTATCGATGTGATCAATCCCTGAAAAAAGTTTAGATACTCTCCGGATCCAATACTGAGTAGTTGAAATAGTAACTAAGCTTTCATATTGAGGGATAAAAGTTCTTTTCACGCACTGCGCAGAATCATCCACAATGAAAGATCTTCGAAATTCTCATTGCTTTACTCTTGTCAAAAATATTAAAATTTCATACTTATTCCAAAAATTGAAAACAAAGTAATTCGACGACAATCATCAATGTAAGTTGCCCGAGCAATCATCGTATTCATTCAGAATTAGGAAAAAAATCAAATCTCATGATCACCCAAAATAAAGTTCTAGTACTGGAACAGATGCATCTTCAAAATACGCGTAAATCAACTCAATTCGCAAGTACTTCGATGATCGCCACTACTGACTAAAACCTCCGTTCTCCGTTTACTGTAACACGTAACCTAAAACTAATCAATATATACGTACATATCATTAAAACTGAGAAACTAAATCTTACAAACATAGAATGCCCTGATTGAGTTTGTTTTGTGTTTTTTATTTCATCGTGCGTTAGACCTGCAGAGTTTGCGCGTACGGTTGTAGTTGTGTGATGATGTTAAACATGTGTGCCTATGGGTGCGTGTGTAGCTTCATGATCCTAACTACCCTTAAAACTTGTGTGTACTTCGATAATGACTTCAACTCTCTATATAAGAACTAAACAACTAACATAAAATAATATATTCGTACGGTTGTATGCGTGGCTTGAGTCTGATTCGAGATTGCAACCGACACGACGGCAGCGCCACCCTAGATATATGTACGATAAAAAAAATAGAATGAGTAGATTTGCGTTTATAACTGAGAAGTAAACCTAATCTCAAACTCGCACGCAGTACTAGAGGAGTGGTTTCCATTGAGTATTTGTCCCTACACTGACTGACTGACTGACTGTTATGGATGACGTTTTCTTACAACACTATTTTACTGACTATTATTGGATTTTGGAAATTGTGCTACACCAAAATTCGTAAGCTGCCGAAAACGTAAAATAGTTTGTGTGGTTCGGTTGTTCGTCTCTTTATGTATGTATAGCATGAGCTAATCTACTACCTACGAGCGAGTACTAACTTCTCGCGAGAGAGATTGAGACTCATTTCTAACGCTATTGGATTCTGTTTTTGTTTGTTTAATGTGTTTCGTCTTCTTTACTCTATACTCGTTTTTCTCTGTTTGTCCATTTAACTTGGATTACATTCTTGTTAGTCGATAACTTTGGCTCTTTTTCTTGTTATTGTTTTTGTAAGGTTCGCTCTCGCTCTTTTTCGTTTCGTAGTAGAATAATTTTAATATAAAATCATTCTGCCGAGTGTTTTTTGTTCTTATTTTATCGAGTCGGTGTTGAGTGATAATCATCTATGAATATCTGTAATCAAGGACAACGACGTGGACTGAGAACTTACACTTTAATCTAGTACTGTATTTCTACCAGATGTGCTGAGCAGTACTTGAATACGATCATTTTTTGAACTCCACAAATCTTTTTATTTCACATATGACAATCAGAAAATACAATCTATTGAGATTTTGAGCATTACCATCTGGGTGTAACGAATTCTAGAAACTGTATAAACCGTACCTAACACTGACAAACTGCTTAAATTCTTTGTATTGTGGTAACTGAAAAATCTACTGTAAACAAAATAATTTTGGAAGCTTCATAGGATGACTTTGTAACATTGGCCGTACCGAAAAGGGACAAAAAATCTGTTTCTACAGGAACTGCTGGACGTTGCTACTCTATTCGGGTACATGCGTACCGACACACTATTTCATCATGGAAGGAACCGGTTGTAAAAAATGGGAAAACTTTCTTCTGAGTATACTGACTGTTGCAGTCTTATCTTCTATGGGGTTGTACCAAAAATCTTTCAAAACTATCAATCCTACCTTTAGTAGAGAGATTAACCTTCTTGTCACGATCGAATATCATCATTTGTTTCAGTGTAGTCAGATTGAATCCTTGACTCCTATTTTTTCAGGGTCGACGAGTGAATCACGAAATTACTAGCGAATATCTACAACTGTAGATATTTCGAAAATAGAGAGCGGAATTTTTACTGCGATGGAACGGCGTTGTAGGCCTCTTTCTCCTTCATCATATTAATCATCATCTTTCATGGTTTTGCTACAACTTTGGTATCGATCCTGGATTAGTGTTTCTATGCGTTGGTTTGTTGTTTAATATCCATTCATTCATTTCCTCTCTGTGGTGGGGGGACCTATCCGCACCCTGCTTGGCTGTTTGTTTTCCGGTGTTACGATGTTTAGAAAACAAAATTATAACTATCTCGCCTTCACACTCAAATGTAAACAAACGGAAGCGCGTGCGAATATGGGTTTTGTGTTGTATACTTGTTATACAAAATGGCGGATGTATGGAACAAATTGTGCCCACTTAAATCTAGTATGGCGCAAAGCGATTGTACGTTCCTCGGTACATGGTTGCCTGGAAATCGAGAATACACGTTAGTGGGATGTACTAGAATATAGTGAGCAATGATTTTACCCCGTAGCCGGGAACTGGTCCAATTCCGTGACCCAGATAAGGATCAGCATATTCACGTCCGTATCTAAAATCAACCGATGACAATCATAAGATTTGTGCTTACAATGTGCTAGCCAGAGTGTACACTGCCAAAAATATCTATATAAGATATATGTGTAGCCGTTATAAATTTTTGCAATAGCACCACCCTAATATAATCGATATGGAACCACACATAAATTAAATATTTGCTAATTTGAGACCACACATAAAGTTTATTTGGATATATATTTTATAAGTAGTTCGCGTGGAGAATGGTAATGTGTGCGCTGATATACATCATAAGTAAAATCTATGGATTTTTGCCAATAAATATGTGTGGATTTTTAGTAGTGTATGTAATTAAGAGTGGCGACATGTACCGCATTTGACAGGTATCCTGCTCGTTTGGAACGCGATTTTGTAGGGGAATGACAGATGAATTTTGTTCCAATTCTGACAGTGTCGCCACTCTTAATTACATACACTCTGGTGCTAGCATACTAATCTAGTACTGCATAAGATGTATTACGCAACTTACCCTGCAACAGTGGCGTAGCCTGCCACGGTCGGTTGAGCTGCCGCTGCTGCTCCATAGGCGGCTCTTGCTGCCACAGCCGTATAGGTTGCTGCATTGTAGGCCTGCTGAGCTTGCGACAATGGCGTTTTTAATAGGGGTGCAGCAGCCTAGAATGAAAGAATACAAAACTGTGTTAAAAACATATTCGGTTCAAAAATATATTGATTATACTTATTTAAAAATAGACGATTACACTAAATTGAAACATTAATGATTTACAATGTTATGAAAACTCATATGTGAATATGTACGTTATGTGGAAGATATTGATTTGGAAAATGTATTGGAGGTAACCACTTTCCCTTCGATGGGACTCGAACCCATGACCCTACAGTACGCTAGACTGGTGCTTTAACCAACTAAGCTACGAAAGACCTCCGTCGGCCTTCGCAACCTAGCGGCTACTGAACGAGCTCGAGATTCCCAAATTGGACGCATAGTCAAATCTCGCAATCCATTTCTCAAGCCAATACTTCCACATGTGTATTGTACAAGTCCACATTAGAGGAGCGTGAGTGTTTAGAATGTCTGGCGGCTATACACATTCTTCGTCAGCAACGGTACTGATCAAGTGAGGTTGTGTAAGCTGTTTGCCAGTCGGTCGTCAAGCTCAGACCCGACCGCATTGCGTAGGCAAGAGCACGCAACTCAAGTTCAGTTCAATCAAAGGTAATTGCCTATTTCCGGGGATTAAACCACCCGACTTGGTAAATTAACGTAAATAGGCAATCACCTTTGATTAAACATTAATGATTTCAATTTAAGCCAAAATAATCCGCACCTGATGGATACATGTAGAACATTTTCGAGGACGATATCAAATCTACGGTGCAACTCAAGCAAATTGCAAAAATCTTCTGAATTTTGAAAAAAGATCTGAGATTGGGCCAACAATGGAACAGTTCGTTTTAAGATTTTAAATTCTATACCCTTGCTCAAAACGCTAACAGTTACCTCCTATTCTCGAAAAGCATGTTGTAGCAACTCTCATGTGTTGATCAAAAACGGAACTGACCAAGTCCTAACAATTAATTGGGAAAGGACGGGAGTTTTGATGCGCGGTTATAGTTGCTTAACTAGAAACTAAGAATACCTCTGCATCTCCACAATGGTCACAGTAAGGACATTGGATACACCGTGGGAGATGATGTGATAACAAAGAATTCTTTTTCCGGTCGTATTTTGGATAATCTAAGCAACATATTCCTAAATATTCTAAATAATTCAAACAAAAATAAGATGGTAATTAATGTACGGGTAACATTTTAAATGAGCGCAGAAAATGTATATCGTGTAAAAACAGAATCCCGTGTTCTCGATGTTGAACTGGCGATAGTACTTCCAAACACGCACTAATTAATACACAAATTCTTATTTCCGCTGAACAAATCAAAAACAATCATGTCGCGCCTTCCGATATTCACAAACAAACTGATGCTAAAGAAAGCAGAATCTTTCGCGTAATGTGATCCTGCATGTCTACTGGCATGAAGCGAGGAGCTGCTATTCCTCGAAACTCAACATTAGCAGCACCATATCACACAATTTCCGGAGGAGTGACAACTCGGGGGCTTTCAGAAGTTCAGTGCTCGAGCTATTAAACAGAGAATTCAAAAATTACGAATACGGGTATACGAATGGGTCCGTTTTAGGTCATGGAGTAGGCGTCAGGGTCGCCGGGACCAACATGACTATCTCGAATAGTCTCCCGCCCGGACATCTGTACCACTTTCCTCCTACCCGTCAAGCGGGATTTTTTAGAAATCTTTGAAAATATAAAAAGAAAATGAGATGAAATTTACATCAGTAAATCCCTTCGGAAATTCGGATAAATTTCTCTTCAGAAATTCGGATGAATTTCCCTTCGGAAATTGGCATGAATTTCTCTTCGGATATTCGGATGAATTTCCCTTCAGAAATTCGAATGAATTTCCCTTCGGAAATTCGCATGAATTTCCCTTCGGAAATTCGGATGAATTTCCCTTCGGATATTGGCATGAATTTCTCTTCGGATATTCGGATGAATTTCCCTTCTGAAATTCGGATGAATTTCCCTTCGGAAATTGGCATGAATTTCTCTTCGGATATTCGGATGAATTTCCCTTCAGAAATTCGAATGAATTTCCCTTAGGAAATTTGGTGAATTTCCCTTAGAAATTTCGGTGAATCTCCCTTCGGAAATTCGGTGAATTTCCCTTCGGAAATTCGAACTAATTTCCCTTCGGAAATTCGGATGACTTTAGCTTGGAATATTCGGATGACTTTATCTTTGAAAATTCAGATGTCTTTATCTTCGGAAATTCGGGTGAATTTCCCTTTGCAAATTCGGATGAATTTCCCTTCGGTATTTTTTTTTGGTGAATTTGGATGAATTTCCCTTCGGAAATTCGAATGAATTTCCCTTCGGAAATTCGAATGAATTTCCCTTCGGAAATTCGAATGAATTTCCCTTCGGAAATTCGAATGAATTTCCCTTCGGAAATTCGAATGAATTTCCCTTCGGAAATTCGAATGAATTTCCCTTCGGAAATATGAAGAATTTTCTCAGTGTACAGTAGCCATTCGATAACTGCAAAATGTTTACTTTTCAGTTAACGAACGCCGTTCGATAATTGCAACGCATTCTAGACGTCAAACGGTTCTCAATCAACGTCAGATGCAATAACAGTGCATCTAAATGTGAGCACAATGCAGCTGTCATTGAGTTTGACATCAGTTTGAAGTTTAGCGGTCCGATAACTGCAAAACTGTTGCAACTATCGAATTGCAGTTCAATGACTTGCAGCTATCGAACGTTTACTGTACTGTGTGGGCGGTGACGCATTTGCTCTCTAACCAGTAATTTCTCCAGCAGCTATCACGGCTATAGGTGTCAGAAATCCATTCTAGTTCCTAAATTCATTGAGCCACCCGAGGACATCGCCCAAAAATGACCGTATGACTATGAGGTACCGTTTTACCCCGCTTTTCCTAGATAGGTCAAATTTATTGTTTTTCTCAAAAGGTGAAGGATTCCTAATTAAAATATTTAATATGGAGGCGCCCGGTATTTCAAATAGTTTGAGAACATGAAGAACGTAACTGTACGACTCTCGCGCTTAGAATCACAGGAACTGAACTGCATAGGTCGATTTTTCGATCACTGCAGTTACGCCCCTATGATCCTAAGCGATAAATAATTTATTTTTTTGTTGCTAGTGATACAACAATTTCAAAATGACTGATTTTTTCTGACTATTTCGAAAGAGAATCACTAAGGGATAAGTTTGACATGAATAAAAGTTCTCCGCTCCGTTTCCTCATTTTTGTGAATACACTGAAATCGGAATCTATGCGAGACCGTGTAAATCAGAACCACATGATCGCAAAATGAACAAATTAATCTCAAAACCTGCGTAAATACTAAAACTTGCGAAGCGAAGTGATAATGGAACTATTGAACCATTAAGTTTGACCATCTGAAAAACTTAGCCACCTTTTTCTAAATTTGTGAAATATGAAAATTTACTTTGGACAGCTCATGTATTGCTAACTAAGCTTGTCGAGACAACATGCCTAACTACTAACAAACAACGGAGAAAAGTTCAATCTAAAAAAATCGTCAGTTAAAAATATTTTGAAATTCTAGCGATTATTTCTATATTACTTTTAGTATAAATAAAAGTCTCATACCCATTTTTCCCCTTTTTTAAGAAAACCCCCGTCAGTGTTAACCACATAAATTTTATGTTGATGTCGTCGTTTGATTCCTTTATGATATGGAGCAAAATCGAATTTTAGCGCAAATGAAATGCACACGTTCTCTCGTATAAAGCTAACCTATAAGAGGTTAACCGGATGAGGTCACCCTTACTTGGGAAAAAATGTGATAACCCAAGAAAGTCGTCCTCACAGCGCAAAGGTCCAGCTGCCGCCACAAAAAAGAAAATGTGTAATGAAATTCTTCCGATGTGTAGAATTTCATAACATATATTGGTTGGTACTGGAAATGGTGCACGCTGCACATACAGAAGGAACCGACTTAATTAGTTCGGCGGAAGCATTGTGGGATAATAAATAACGCAAATTTATTGTTGTATTAATTCGATTGTGCGATATCGTTCGGAGAGAGAGGTCGGGAAAAAATCATAGTAATAGGGGAGAGTAGTTGACAAAAGGCGGATTGGATTCACAGCTTTGCGGAAATATGTACAACAAAGTAGGCCAAGCTGAAAGTTGCTCAGTTTACTAATCCCGGTCTCGAAAGCTTTCGAGTGAGGTTTTTCTCAAGAATGCTCATTCTAGTCATGTAGCAAACTAATGCATAGGTACATATTACTTGGCTTAGAAACCCCTAAACTGTAAACTGGGATACAGAACCGAAAAAGGAGAAGAACGTTTTTCTCCTACTGGCAATGATGTCTCAGTGAGGGCAACTTTCTCCTATGAATTCATTTATTTTTCCTGTATGATGGAGTCATCACAATAAAATCGAGCTCGACTATGGTATCAATATAGTTAGTACCGTCACGTTTGTAATAAATTTCATTGTCCGCTCGGAAATGAAATTGATTTTTTTTTACATTGACCTATGAAAAAGTGTATTCACACTTTTTGAGCTGCCCCACAATAAATTTCTTATTCAGTGATGTGTCACAGCAAGAATTTATCGAAGTCGTGATTCGCTTGTCAATTTGATGCTTCATTAGCGACAACAGCCAACCACGCTTAATGGTTTTATGTTCTGGTTTAATTTTGCGTTGAATGTTGTTTGGTTAAAAAATTTCCTCCGAAAAGGGCAACGCATTTCGAAAACCAAAAGGATTGTTTGTCAAACAAAACTTCTGAAAGGGTTCACTTTTCTCGCACTCTCCGAGCCCAGTTCTTAACAGAGTGGGGATCGTGGTTCATGAAGGAAGGACTCGAATTCCACCCCTTTTTTGCAAGTTGATGATTAATTCATGAAATTCAAATCTCCTGTGCGGCGGCAGAAGAGAGGCAGCCACCTTTTTATTAACAGGGAAGGTGCTATCACACTCACGCCGCTGAAACGGGATATTCGTTCTCGGAATCCCGCTACGATGAAGCTGGATAATGGCCAGTTATATGAGCCCACGTGCTGATGGAGTCGTTCCATTCAATTACATGGTTCCATTAGCGTAAAAGTCGTCCCTTCTTTCGCGGTGAACCCTAACGAATAAATGCATGGAATGTCGATTTAAGACTCTTTTGTGTTTAGGTGAACCGTTGCGTTGGAGGTTGACGCTGATGGAAATTTATTTCCGAAATCGCGTTAAATCTAATTTCGTTGTAAAAGTGGCACAGTAAAGACGTTTGTCCAACGAGAAGGGTTCTGTCGAATTGATAAAGGCAACTGTTTGTGCATTGGTTGGATTTCTAAGGAAACTTTTGTTTGTGTTGGGATGATATTTCTTTATCAATATTGGCTCCATTGGAACGAATAATGGCATCACAGCAGCGCTTTTTGAGTTTAACTGAAATTATTTTCAGGTTTTGGTTTTTTTTAGGCACTAGAATGCCATTAGAAACCATGAAATAAAATGAAAATTTGTAATCTTCAGATTCCTAAATTAGTTTAATTCGATCTCAATATAGTTTAGTTTCAAATCAAGAATCTTGGAGCTAGAAAATCCTGTTAAAAAAATATTATAAAAATTCAAACCGCGTTTAAATCCAACGAACTGTTTTTTTAAGTTATGATGTCCGCCAACGACATAGCTTCGAGACAATCGCGTTTCGCTTTGATCGTTGCGACGCTGCTTCGCTTTTCTGCCTGTAACTTTGCAACAATAAAAACGGCCCTGAATAAAATATAACCCTTTATCGTTATTTCTACTACTTCCTCGCTGGAGGAGCTTTCAGGAAGAAGACAAGCTATTTATCGAAAGAACTGTACGGAAATATTTTGTGACGAAGTAATAACATAAAAATAACAAATTTTGATGTGATATCAGATTTTGTTATTTTCATGTTATTCACGAATAACATAAAATAAAGTCTCAAGAACGGGGGTCTCTAGAAGCCTTGCGAATAAAGTCGTAGGATTGCCAATCTGGAGACGGCGAGTTCGATTCTCGGTCCATGCTAGGATGTTTTCGGGTTGGAAACTTTCACGACACCCAGGACATAGTGTATCCACTGTACTTGCTACACAAGATACATACTCATGCAATGGCGGGAATAGAAAAGCTTTTAACTAATAACCGAGGAATTGCTAATTCAACTAATAACTGAATAGAATACTAAGTTGAAAAGCGGGCCAAGTTCCAACTGGAATGTAGAGCCTTTGAAGAAGAAGAAAAATCTCAAAAAGAAATTGTCTTATGATAACAAAATTTGTTATTTATATGTTATTGTAAGGAAGTGCAGAACATTAATCGGATGAATTTCCCTTCGGAAATTCGGATAAAATTCCCTTCGGAAATTGGGATGAATTTCCCTTCCTCGCAGTTATTCGGATGGATTTCCCTTCGGAAATTTGGAAGAATATCCTTTCGGATATTGGGATTCATTTCCCTTCGGAAATTCGAATGAATTTCCCTCCGGAAATTCGAATTAATTTCTCTTCAGAAAATCGAATGAATTTCCCTTCGGAATTTCAAAAGAATTTTCCTTCGTAGATTCGAATGAATTTCTCTTCGGAAATTCGGATGAAGTTTCCTTCAGAAATTCTAATGAATTCGGGAGATAAAATCGGGATATTACTACATCATCTTTTTTCTTCTTTTTTCATACAACATCAAAGCGCTGATTCGTAGCTGACTGTCGGAAATCACATCTCAAAAGTCGTCGACAAAGCCTCCCGAGCTCTTGGATGTATCATCGAAATTGCAAGAATACTTCTCCGATGTATTGGCTAAAATCTCTGTTCCGCGGTTTGGAGCCCTAATTACAACAATGGTGTCGAACGGATAGAATCTGTACAACGTCGTTCGTCGGGATCGAAGCGTAGGGATCTCCGCAGGTTATCTTAGAATAACCCACTCCAGTTGCCACGTTATGAAGCCCATTGCCAACTTATCGGTCTTAAGCCTCTGAGTATTCGAAGGAATTTATGCCGAGTCTATGGCTGATGCGTTACAGGGTAGGATCGACTGCGGAACCATCTTACAATAAATCAGCATCAGCGTGCAACTCCCACCGCCGCGTAATACATAATATAATGCTTCGCCTACCGATTCGTCGTACTAGCTATGGATGTGGCAATGCTATCCATATGGCCTACAACAGGAAGAAACTACCAAGGGATTACTTATCTTGGCGTGGAATCGAAAGTGCTTGTGTCACTGGTCTACGAGAAATTTTTTACCTCATGCAAAAACTATTAGTTTGAAACAACACGGCTTCTTTCCAGGGCCGATCGGTAGAAACGAATCTCGTCATCTTTACATCTTTTTGTATGGATAATATGGGCAAAAAGTTCCAAGTCGATGTTGTGTGATCTATCAGTTGCATTTGATAATGTGCAACTGACTTCGATCATATCTAGTGCAACGTCAAGTCATTGTCATCATTGGGGATCACTCATCTCATTGTTTTTCGAACAGCCCCGGAGTCCTCCAAGGAAGCACGCTTGATCCATTGTTATTTTTGCTCTTCGTGAATGATGTAACCTTTATCCTGCAACGTGGAGGCCTGCTGCTGATGATTGCGGACGATACCAAAATTTATCTCGTAGTACAAAATCTGGCGGACTGCCAAGAATAGCAGAAGCTCTTAGATTCATTCAAAGGTTGGTGTGAGCGTAATATGATGGTCCTGGCCATTCCGAAGTGCTACGTAATTAGCTTTCATCACACAGCCAAAACCGTGATGTTTGATTATAGTATGGCAGGAACTACTTTACAGCGTGTTGATCATGTTAAAGATCTTGGCGTACCCCATGGACGGACCCGCTGAATTTACCACCGTATGCTGATCACTGTTGTTTGATTGGGCTGGATACTTGGGTGCCAATGAAAATGACATTTTCGAATTTCAAAAATCGGCATTGCTCACAAGTTTCATTACTCCAAAATGTGACCATGCAAAATTTGAGCTCAATCGGACATGATTTAGAGGTGCATACATTTCATCAAAGTTTTGAAATTTTGTACCCATGAAAATTTGTCCGAGGAAGGACCAAAGGAAAAGTCGAAAATCTAATTTTTGTTTTTGATGCCAAATGACTTAAAAATGCATGAAACGTCGAGATCTGATGTTATTTAAAAAAAAACATATTTTTTTGGAAAAAAAAATCGATTTTTTCTCTTTTCTCTTTTTGGGATGATGAAATTTTTTTTCATCGAATTTTAACACCTGACGATACGCAAACGATTTCGTTGCCAAAAATATCCCCTATGCAAAATTTGAGCTCAATCAGACATGATTTAGGGGTGCTAAAATTAATCAAAACTTTTTTTTTCTCACGAGGGGGGATTTTTTTTTGTTTTCTGATGCCAAAGGACTCAAAATGCATGAAACTTTGAGAATTAATTTTTTGAAAAAAAAAAAAAAAAACAGTAGAGGGTTACGACCGCAAATTGAACGTAGAATTGTGTATAGTGGGAGGATACGAAACTTGATCATCAACAGTTCATGCATTTCCATGCCGGATGGCTGATAGCCGAAATGTAGGCAATTTACTGTTATAGTGAATTCCAACATTGGCTGGTGAAATTTATTTTTTCAATAGTTAAATGCATTGAATCAATTGTTTACAATAGTTGTAATGAATCTTGTGTAGTTTGCTGATCGATTCATACCAAAACCTCCGGAATCCGTTGAAAAACGGCTGAGTACTTCCTGACCTCTTTTCGTGACGGCCCCAAATTTGAAACTTTGGAATGACCCCCCTATCTTACCGAAAGACGTAATTCTACGTCAAAAACGGCTGTTTTTCAACTTCGAAAAAAATTATTATGACGAAAGCAATTTTTCATTGAATTCAAAAACCTCAAGCCCTAAGGGATGGTTCACTAATTACGTAAACACATATGGGAGAGTGAGGTCTGTCATTTTCTTACCCTTCATATAAACAAAAAAAAAGGTGTGGGAAAAATCTTACAAAAGAGGAAAGGGGGGTCCGAAAAACCTAGAAAAAATGCTAAAAATGTAATTATTGAACGACCCCTAAAATATGCCCCTATGAAAAATTTGAGCTCCATCGGACATGATTTAGAGGTGCTCAAAATCTTGCTATCAAAATTTTGAATTTTTTGTAACTTTGAAAACTTTTGAGATCAGATTTACGGAGAAAATTATCAGATTGATAGGCAATGTTTGTTACACTAAGGTTTATTTTAACGCGGTACCGCCAAAAATATCTCCTATGCAAAATTTGAGCTCAATCAGACATGATTTAGGGGTGCTCAAAATAAATCAAAACTTTTTTTTTCTCACAAGAGGGAAATAATTTTTTTGTTTTCTGATGCCAAAAGACTCAAAATGCATGAAACTTTGAGAATAAATTTTTTGAAAAAAAAACGACTGTTTTGCGACTTCGAAAAAATGTCTTATGGCGAAAGCAATTCGGGGCTGATTTGCGATTTGGGCGTAACTTATTTTGTAAACAAACATTGCTTTATGGATTACGGAGAATGTAAGCGTTTTCATCCTAAAATAATTCCCTTATCTGGTAGAGGAAAGCTTAATCTGTCGGATCCATACCGTGGTTTCCTGGTGAAATGCTTGTTTTAGCAGGAGTTCGCCTTACAATGTTTGTTTACAAAATAAGTTACGCCCAAATCGCAAAGCGGTCCCTAATTTTTCATCGAATTCAAAAACCGGACGTTACGCAAACATTTCCTAAGCCCTAAAATATGCCCCTATGCAAAATTTGAGCTCCATCGGACATGATTTAGGAGTGCTAAAAATCTTGCTATCAAAATTTTGAATTTTTTGTAACTTGATCTTTACACGATGTGTTGTGAATTCATGCGGTACCGCGTTAAAATAAACCTCAGTGTAAAAAACATTGCCTATCAATCTGATAATTTTCTCCGTAAATCTGATCTCAAAAGTTTTCAAAGTTACAAAAAATTCAAAATTTTGATAGCTAGATTTTGAGCACCTCTAAATCATGTCCGATGGAGCTTAAATTTTGCATAGGGGCATATTTTAGGGGTCGTTCAATAATTACGCCCTTCCTCTTTTGTAAGATTTTTCCCATACATTTTTGTTTTGTTTATATGAAGAGTAAGAAAATGACAGACCCCCCTCCCCCATATGTGCTAACGTAATTAGTGAACGATCCCTTAGGGCTTAGGAAATGTTTGAGTAACGTCCGATTTTTAAATTCGATGAAAAATTGTTTTCGCCATAAGAAATTGTTTCGAAGTCCCAAAACAGACGATTTTTTTCAAAAAAATAATTCTCAAAGTTTCATGCATTTTGAGTCCTTTGGCATAAGAAAAAAAAAAGATTTCCCCCTTGTGAGAAAATAAAATAAAGTGTTGATTAATTCATGCATTTTAAGTCCTTTGGCATCAAAAAAACAAAAAAAAACAAAAAAATTCCTCTTTGAGAAAAAAAAAAAAGTTTTGATTAATTTTGAGCACTTGAGCAATCATGTCCGATTTAGCTCATATTTTTCGTAGGGGGATATTTTTGGCTACGAAAATTAATAAATGTAATTAAGTTTTCAGCAGAGTGGCGGCGATGTTCGACTTCCTCTTAACAAGGAATGCGCTACTCAGTGGTCGAGGTCATTGAGCTTAGAATTTTGTTTTCCCTCTTAATATTGTTTAATTTTTCAACTAAGATGTGATGTTTAAGTTATCTATTTATCCGTAGCGAACCTTATTTATTAAGGCTTCGTAAGGGCCTTTAGAACAAAAGATTACCAACACGATACTAATTTTTAAAAACATAAACAAGTATACTTCCAACTGAAATTAGTCACTAGCTCTCGAATTAACCCAATATTCAGATTTAAACATTTTCGCATTATTTTCTGCCGCACCCTGTATTATGATTCGAAGTTATATGAGTAGTGAATACATAACGCTCTGATGAGTATAAAGATAACAAGAAAACTGATTGCGAAGATGTAAAAAAGTATTTTTCTAAGTACAGTCGCCTCTCCACATTTCGATATTGAAGGGACCATCGAGGTAGGGAGAGATCGAGGAATAGAAGGAAAATTGAAATGGGTTCTAGATCGGCAAAACTTCGTTGCTATGAAAAACGAAAACAAAACAAATGTCATATTATGTTTTTGATGTGTTTGTCATTATCCAAAGATGGTCCAGTAGCCTACAAATTTGAATATATCGACATAGGGAGATAGAATCCTGAACAAAATATATTCAGAACACATCGAGATAGAGATATATCAGGATATTATCAAGATGTGGAAAGCCCAAATGTATGTAGATTGAAGGGACTGAGAAAACCATCGACATAGGGAGAGATGGGCAAGATAAAGAACATCGAGATGTAGAGAGTCGACTGTAATTTTAACTTTTTCGTCTTTTTAATCATTTTTGTCTTTCTCGTACACCAAGGAGTAACGAGAAGGCTATATGTCAACACAAAAAAATAGGAGGGCCAACTTTCATATACCGATCAACTTAACTCGACAAATTAAGGTAAAGTCTGTCGATAAAGTCTTTAAATCTAAATCATTGGATGGCGATCTAATCACAACTGCAACTGATCTGATGGAGCAACTGATGAAGCTGATCTCTGACCAAAAAGTGCGACGTGGGAAAATATCTTTGACAACATGGCCACTAGATCCCTTTCTATTCAACATATTCTCGGTCAAAAGTTAAGATATTTTTTTTCTGAAAATGTGGAAATCATTTCATAATTACTATGTCTGAAACTTGATTTATGCATAAGCACAAGATGTGATAGCTTCAGTTCGGAAAAGGTATTGGAGATTAACCACTTCCTTCGGTGGGGTCTGATCCAACGAAACTAGTATGCTAGACAGGTGCTTTCCCTACTTAGGTACGAAGAACCTCCGTCGTCCTCCGCAGCTTAGCGGGTACTGATGAAACCAAATTCCCAGCACCAGGCACGTAGCCGAACTCTCGCAATCCATTTTCAGAACTAACTCACTCATATGTATTTTTGCACAATGCCAACCAAGTAGGATAATTATATAGTATTTTCTGGCTCCTACACACTTGCTAGGGAAAGCACCTGTCTAGCGTACTGGTGTCGTGGGATCAAACCCCACCGAAGGGAGTGGTTACCCTCCAATATCTTTTCCGAACTAAATCTAGAAGTAATTAATAACCACTCCGGGTGGCTTAAAACCCGGAATATAGGCTATTAACTTTGAATGAACTAAATTCGAGTCTTATTGAGTGTTACCTCTCTTCCCTTATGTGGTCGGGTTGGGATTAGACGACCAACTGGCACAACCTCACACAACCCTACTTCATCGACCGCAGTTGCTGATGAAGCAAGTGTGTAGGAGCCAGAAAATACTAATTACTCATCCTACTTGGTTGGCATTGTACAAAAAATTCAGGGGAAGTACCGGCAGAAATTTTGAGAATTCCGGCAGGATCTTCCGGAAGAACTCCATAAATAATTTCCGGAGAAATTTCCACGGGAATTTTGGATTTCGAAAGAGTTTTGACGAAATATCTGGAGAAATAGGCAGATGAATTTGCAGACGAATTTTTCAGGAAATTTCCGGGCGAATTCCCTAAGAAAAAAAAATCGCTGAACAATTGTTTGAACAATTAATGTAGAAATCTTGGTTGAATTTCTGGATTAACTCCAGATAGAATGTCAGGAGAAGTTACATGGGAATTTCTGAATGATTTTCTGGTGGACGTTCTGAGAACGGAGACGTAGATATTTCTAAGGGAATTCCTAAGTGACCTGCTGAAGAAATCACCAAGGAAATATAGGAATTGTTAGGATATATGTATTTGAGAGAATTAACGGAGAAATCTCGCTTAACTTTTCAAAAGGACCTAAGTAACATTTTTTTCATGAATTAATTTGAATAGCGCAATCAACATAACAACATGAAAGCTATTGATTGCGCTATTCAAATTAATTCATGAAAAAAATGCTACTTAGGTCCTTTTGAAAAGTTAAGCGAGAAATACAGGAAACAACTTAGAGGATCGCAGTAAGTCTTGGCGCGAATAGACGTGTTTGGGTTTTCGCTGTCATGTTTTTTACCAATCTTTTTTCCGTGGACTTTTAAAACGCGTTTGTTATGCGAATTTCAAAGATGGAAATGCGTAGAAAAAAACAAAATTGTAGTGAAGTTATAGTGTTTGTGCGACGAAGGAGCTTCAGAATTCTGATCTGGATTGAAACTGCATACCTGCCTACCCGTAATATATTCCGAATGGGTTAGGAGAAACCGTGAAAATTTGCCAGTGGGTGAAAAAAAAAATCGGAACGATGGATAAGATGAAGCATGAAGATTTGAAAGTAAAAAAAGTGAGGAACATGAAAACGGTAAGAAACATCTTTTCAACAAAAAATATAATGCAATGAACTATATGCGCGCCAGATTCAAGATAATTTATTTTGAATCCGGAAGTTTGATTATGACACCTTTATCCATTTGATAAACGGTGGCATAACCAGGCGGGGCTTACTGTTAGTGATAGTGACCTCGGAGTGGACATGAAATACCAGGCATTCTGAAATGGGTCGCTGGAGCTGCAGTAGAGCTAGCACTTTCTAACTCCCGGATTAAATCTGACTGTTTTAACAGACAGCTTTCTTCCATAACATCACTGCCAGACAGTGGGGGTTAGTTTGTACACACACAAATACAGGAAATAACTTAAGGTGGATGTTTGGAGGATTTTTCGAAAGAATCCAAGGAAAAAAATGCTAGAGAAATTTGACTAGCGCACTCCTATGAGTCCTAGGGGAAACCGCCAAATGTTGAACGGCTAATTTTGTCGCCTATTGTTGAACCCCTATAAGAAATACACGTGCGTTCAACAATAGGCGAAGAAATTAGCCGTTCAACATTTGGCGGTTTCCCCTAGGACTCATAGGAGTGCGCTAGTCAAATTTCTTTAGCATTTTTTTCCTTGGATTCTTTCGAAAATTCTGGAGTAACTTCCATACGAATTTCTGGGAGAACTTTCGGTGGAATTTATGGAGAAACTTCTGGAAGAATTTCTGAAGGAACTTGTGGAGGAATTTCTGTTGGAATTTCCGGAAAAAAATCTGGAGGAACTTCTGGAGGAATTCCAGGAAGAGCTTCCGGAGGAATACCTCGAAAAACTTGCGTAAAATTTCTAATGCGCGAAATTAATTCACGCCATCATTTGCAGCAAGGCGCCGCCACGCCACCTTCGCTGACTGAAAATGATCTATCACGCCATCGTCGATAAAATTTCAATCAGCGCACAGGTCTAGATGGAACATTAAGTGAAGTCCTGTATGGAATTTTCGAACAAACTTCTAAGGTATCCCAGGAAGAGCCCTTGAGAGAAACTGCTGTTCCAGAATGACGTCCAGTAAGACGTCTTAGAAAAAATCCTAGATAGAACTTCTGATTGAATTTCTAGTGGAATGCCGGGATGAATTTTTGAAGAAACTCCTGGGAATAGACCATAACATTATATCAAATAAATAAGAAACTGAAAAAAGGACAACATAAATAAAATTAAAATAACTATATAACTATTCAACAAGTGCATAGATTGGAACTAAACTTACTGAGTATAGACGTAAGACTGTCACACATTTATGACACGCTGTTTTTTTTAAGTTTTGCTACTAAATTCGTTATCACAATGGTGTTTAAATCATATGTGAAATTATTACGTAGTATACGAAGGACCCCACGTATTGTGACATCTGTTTTAAGATGATTTAAATTTTAACTAAAATCGTTTAACGTTCAATTTTCTGAACGATTTATTTATGGTTTACGTGCTATCCAGGTAAAATGTACGTACAATCCAGGGTATGCCCTATCGAAGGTACATACTATCGAGGTACGCCTGTATTTTTTTTAAAACATGATTGGAATTAGTCTTTAGTCTGTAGATGTTATATTTCAGTTAACAATAAACATCTAGAGCTTTCAAGAAAATTATTAAGCTTATTTTTAGTGGAATGTTTTCATTGTCATAAGACGAGTTTAGCAAAATTCCATCTAATTCCACCACTTCGTATTACTTTTACATATACGTATTTCGACCTCAACTGTAAGGTCGTCTTCAGTGTCTCGTACTTGACTCGACTTCTAGGGCTTTGTAGAATATCATGTCATGGGGTGCTTTTTATCCGATAGTCAAAGTAGGCGGAGACAGAGGAATCATACGATGGTTAAATAACATTTGTCAGATTCTAACTTATGGGAATCAGAGATGTTCAGTATTTTATCTGCTAACTAAATGTGTTCGAATTGGTATACTTTTTTGTTCTTCCTGAGTGAAACCAGAAAATTTATTCTAAATTAAATCAAAACTATTATCCCTATTTTCAAGGATTATTTACAGGAGCGTTCTATAGAAGACTGCAGTGCAACTCGAAGGGACTTGAAATTTTGGGGTTTTCTTATCTTATATGTCCACTTTTGAAAGAAAACAGTGAAGTCGAGTCAAGTACGAGACACTGAAGACGGCCTTACTGTTGAGGTCGAAATACGTATCTGTCAAGATACAATTAAGTGGTGGAATTCAATGGGATTGTATTAACTCGTCTTATGACAAGTGAAGACATTCCACTAAAAAGCTCAAATTAATTTTCTTAGTGAAATAATGTTGGTGAAAGACGATTTTACCATCAATGTCCACCTAAATCCCCAACTTCGGATGTGGCTTTTTAGTCTTGATAAAACTAAAACACTGTTATTTAATCTTGTCCAGCGTTTCGGTCCGTTTGGGACCTTCCCCAGGGACTCTAAAAGAGTTTATTTGATTTTTGTAATTATTTTTAATTAAGCATTTTATTTATTTAATTTTTACCTATTCTTACAGGTTTATCCTCAACTGTAGTTCTGCTGAAGCATTGATTGTCACGAGGTCAGGATTTCTGTTTTATAATAACATTTTCGATTAATATTCATTTTACTTACTTATGGATCCTTATGTTCATTTTAGCCAGACAGTATTTCCTCCAGTGTACTTTCTCCCACATAAACGAGAATGGTTCGAGCACCGCGTTTATGATTAAACCCTTTCCGCATATCGTTCTTTGGAATTCAGTACCTGGCACAAGATCGATCACCATTATTTTTATGATCTTCCTTGTACACTGGTATGCGTGTGTTTAAACCCCTGCCTCATGTGTAGATGTGTGTATGTTTATGTGTATGTATGAGTTTTTTTAAAGAGTTTACGGATCCCACTCCGTAGAACCTAGTTGTTTCTTTTTCGTTTGTGTTACAACTGTAAAGGATTACATAGGTCTTGGTCTTTTGGAAAATATGTTAAAAAATTACGCAAGAGGCAAGACATTTATTAACAACCGTCACGTAGATTGCGCTTCTTAATCGGCAAATGCTTGGCTTCCGCTAGTGTGGGGATTTGGAATGTTCATGAAATTGCCATGGTAAATCTACCAGGTAAGTGAAGGATATCCGGGCAGAAGCCATCCTTCATGCGGTCCTCCGTAAATGCGACAGAAAGGTTCAGCTCCACACTCATTTCTGTTTCCTTAATTTCTCGAACAATTGTAGCATACACACAAAACGCGACGCCAGACTGGACACAACACTTATGGGTCTTTCAAACGATACTCGTTGGTAAGAACTATAAGTGTTGTGTCCAGTCTCGCGTCACGTTTTGTGTGTGTGATACAGTTCTTACGTTAGCACAAATCTTAAAAAATGAGTGATTGTAGCACAGTTTGCGATTCGGGCAGTTTCATCTGGGATGGCGATTTTCGACGTATTGGAATCAAAATAAAGGATTCGGGTAGTAGGTGCAGCAGACGAAGTTTCACGTTTTCGGGAGCGCTTGATAGAGCAATTCATTATCCAAAATCTCTTCGCTCTTGCCGGATGAGATCGAAACTCGATATTACATACCGATTTTCGCTCAAAATCAGATGAAGTTTAACTTTGACTTTCTTTACTCCTGACAGTGTCGTTAGGTTCATTAAGATTTACGAGACTCTTTCCTATGATAAATTATTCCATTGGTAAATTGGTACTATCTGACAGTATTTAATCTACGGACACAAGAACTGTTATTCTGTCTCACTATGTATAAGGTTTTCGATTAAGTCAGCGTTTAAGTCTCTTTATTGCCTGCCACGCAATCACTTAGTTCGATGGAGACGCAAGGTTAACGATGTAGCCTTACGGTTTATGTTACCGGAAGGCAAAGCACTGCAGCAGTGAACTAATCTTCATGAAAAGCTTTTTTTTTTCGAGTTCATATATTATGACAATTTGTTTTTATTAAACCAATCGTTAAATTGGCAATATTTCGAATTGTTTCAGAACATTTGAACAAAAAAAAAGTCGAAAAACTCTACTTACATTCAAAATAGTCGGTTGGGCGGGTACCTCCGTCACCGGTTTAGCAGCCTGCAAAGAGAGCGGAACGGCAAAAAGAAACACAATGACACCACTGACACGTGTACAATTTATTTAAACTTGCTGAAAAATTAATTCGATCGAGGTAAACCAAAACAGAAATGGTCAAAAGTCGAACAGAACCCCCAAACAAACCCACCCAGGGTAATAACAAAAAAAATGTAATAACAATACCGCCCACTGGCTCTCTGGCTGGTGCACAAACGTGAGGAGATTTCCATAACTCCGATGGTGTCACCAGCAGGATAAAGAGGATTAACTGATGTTCTCACCCAACGCACTAGGCGGGGCGAGTACCACGAAAAACCAAATTAAATTTATCGGTTTTAAATTTGTAGCACTTTTATCCTGTCCGAGTCAGTCCTTTTGTTGGGTCAGGCAGGATTCATAATAATACGGTGGTGTTGAGCGCTAGGAAAACACAACACCTTTTATATATGAGCAAGGTACACGCTAACATTTGGTGGAGTTTTATTCGCAGGAAAAGGGCTTCGCTGGGTCAGCTCAAGAACAGTGTTAAAATTTCACAGACATAAGAGTTATTCGCGTGGAAATCGTTACAAAACCTGTTTTTGTGTTATCAAATTAGAGGACCTAATTGAGGGACAAAACACCCAATCGTGTGTTAACAAAACTTTAGTGTGCATTGATGCTGACATGGAGCACGTTGCCGATTATAACCGCGAAATACCAGTTTTAAATTAAAGACCCGCTCTCGGGTGGTGGTAAAAAGAAAAAAGACCAGAGAACCGATCCGATGAATGGCCGCTGGGTGAACTGGACGGAAAACGGACAGAGCAGTGCATGAATAATCGATTACCGTGGGAGTGCGGTGCGCTGGGCCTGTCGCTGGTCGTCGTTATCGAAAAATGGTTGTTGTTATTTTAACTGTTATCGCCGCGGTTTATAAAGGTCCTGTTTGTGTGATCTTTTGTATTTCGATTTTTTATCCCCACAGATAAAAAACAATGAGACCGATCGATAGGGAAAATTGTTGCAGGAAAACAACTGGTGGCAGATATTATTTTTCTGTTTTAATTAATGCTAGGGCAGGCTGCCATCGCCCGACATTTAACGAAACAACTGACTGATTAAATAATAATTATCATTTTTATAATATATGGGTCGAGTTCCGAAAAAAAATCATGATAAAAGTCCGATTGTTGATCAACCCATACAATTGAAAAAAGGCGTAGGATGATTGCATGAATAGGTCAAATTGTTTTTTTTTTGAAGAGTGTGGTTTTCGAACTACAAATCAGACTGCATCAACTTGTATGAAGGGATAAAATTATATAATTCATTGGAAAAATTACGATTTAAAAACAATTGTTTGGAAAATTAATCAATTTGAATGATGCATTAACACTATAAAAGCATTCCATGAGTGTAATTTCAAGAAAGCTGAATGGAACATCAACTGAACAAGTAATTGGAAATCTCACGTCAATTCACGGAGAAAAAAATTAGTCCTGTCACCTGCAGCGACTTAAACCAAACCCGCAGCATAAAAATTTCGCCACACGCCTAAACTCGTTTTCCCGCATGGATTTTTCACATGCTCCACTATTTTTCCCCGTATCGGAGTGCTCGGTCTGTTCGGTTGTTGTTCCGCATCACTGACCGCAGCCGGCACTAATGTTTTTCTGCAGCAGCAATTGCAATCCAACACACAAATTCCTATGAAGGTACGAAATAAAACGCCACATCACACCAACAATCGGGCGACCTGTTTCTAGCGAACGGGAGGTGTTGTTAGAACGGATTTAGGGTGCGAAAAACACTATTTCCTGCGGCCAATTTAACGTCACCTTCCCGGCCATTTCCGGGCGCAACTTTTTTTCCTCTCTCTTTCTCACTCACTTTTTCAGCTGCGTTGCGTTCGGATAAATATTGAACTGAAAACTGTCGCACCGCGGAATAAATCACGGCATGCAATTTGATTGATTTGTTTAACGCTTCAATTGGTTTGAACGATTTTTTTGTCGGTTAACATGCAAAACCGAAAAGAAATACAATTCCATCTGTTTGTATATTGATGTATTAGCTGATTTTGCATAGGATTCAATCTGCAAAGTAGGTTTATACGTTCGATATTAAAGGATACTAAGCAGTGATTTTATAATCATAATGTTCCAACACCTGGGGCCCTCCTTAGCAGTGCGGTAAGACGCGCGGCTACAAAGCAAGACCATGCTGAGGGTGGCTGGGTTCGATTCCCGGTGCCGGTCTAGGCAATTTTCGGATTGGAAATTGTCTCGACTTCCCTGGGCATAAAAGTATCATCATGCTAGCCTCATGATATACGAATGCAAAAATGGTAACCTGGCTTAGAAACCTCGCAGTTAATAACTGTGGAAGTGCTTAATGAACACTAAGCTGCGAGGCGGCTCTGTCCCAGTGTGGGGATGTAATGCCAATAAGAAGAAGAAGAAGAAGAAGAATGTTCCAACAGATACTTTGTGAATCATATCTTCTCCATCAACAGATGGAAATGTTTGTTCAGTCTTATATCGCAATTGATGCTCGGGGTTCGGTTAATTTATTTATTCTAATAGCCAGAAGGCACTGCAAAACTCAAATCATTCCACCTCATGCGTTAGGGAGGATATTGAAAACAATCAAATAAGAAAAGTGTAAAATTGCACTTTAGGTAAATGGATTTTATTTTTCCCATATATCTACGTTTATTTCATTTGAAAACCATGATTGTTCACCCTGGCAATAATTATGCCTTTCTCGTTCATTATAAAAAAATAATATATTTAAATAATAAAAAAAAATCATTTTTAAAAATAATAAATTTTGATCCCATAGTCCGATCTGACCAATTTTCAATAGAAAACAATAGGACAGGAATGCAACTTGTTGCAAGCAAATCGCTTAATCCCAAAACGGCTAGTTCCAAAAAGTTTGTGTACAATATCTAGACATGTCCAAAAAATAAATATATAAATTAAACTCATTATTTCTATCAATTATGCCAAAATAATTATAAAAACTGCACAAAACACCATTTAAAATAAGTTAGGAGACAACTACAGCGAAATTGATTGTCAATAAAATGAGGGTGCCCACAACCGAATTTTGCAGCCATTTTGGAATGTGAAGAAAAATAAATAGCTCTAAAATGTTGATGGCAATCGTTATTGAAAAAAATCGTAATTGATGTTTTGCATTGGAACTCACTTCTTCATCACTCCAATGACACGTTGAAAACGGTAAAAAAACATACATTTTGTTTTTTTTTATAAAAAAAAATTGGTCAATATCCATGAAATGAAAGATAAGAAGTAAAAGTTATATTTTCATGCAGTTGATATGTTTGCGATGCTCATTTTGTTGTAACAATAATGTTCTAAAAATAAAATTAATAAATATGAAAAATTAAACATATGATAAAAATAAAATAAAACGTGAAAATGTGAAAAATAAAAATATAATGACATGACTATATGTATATGAAAATATGAAAATGTAAAAATACAAAAAATATAGGAATATAAAATCATGAACCTTTATAAATAAAATTCATATGAAAATATCAAAGTTAAAACATACAGCATGTAAAAAAGTGTAACCACCCCTACCGCTAATTAACAATCTCCCTGTTATTTAGTTGCAAAGTAAGTTGTTACTATAATTATGTTTGTATGATTTATACAATTTTAATTACTTGTCATTTTACATGAGATATTTTCCCTGCTTTGAAAATCTATGGTATAATCAATAAAACCATGGAAAAAAGGGGGAAAAGTATATCCACTTTATAACTAAATAGTTATATGACATTGTGCCACATCTACACATTTCTACATCTTGGCATCTTCACGGCATTGATTCAACAAGCTTTGCAGTCGTTTCTGGTGTGTTTTTGTCCCATTCAGTTGCAATTATTTGCCCTGATTGATGAATACACGTTGGATGTTGTTCTTGAACCTTTATTTTTAAAATAGATCACCGATATTGGGTTAAGGTCAGGTAACTCTGCTGAATGCTCCAAAACGTCAATTTTGCGATACCAATGAATCGCCTACTTTAAGCGTGCTTACAGCGGCACCCTAGGAGTTAACTTTTTGAAATCAGTTTGGCGAAAAGCATCTAAGGTTCGATTTCTCAAAATTGAGCACCTTCATCGAAAAAATATTTGGTAGGCGTAGTAGCGGACACCTTCCTACATAACAGGTATCAAATAGTTTTTCATGAAAAATTCCTAATATTGAGAAAACCCGCCTTAGATGGCTTTCGCCATACAAATTTCTGGCGGTTAACTCATGCTGGCTATATTGCGCATATACTATAGCGCCTGTATGTGATAGCGGCGGGTCGAAAATCAGCCACTGGCCCACTGCCAATAATTCATTTTGAAGATCTCCGTATTACTGAAATGTGTATCTTTGACCCATTTTTAATTTTCGTACGGTTGCTTAAAGATTTCCCTTCAATTTGTCCAGATCAGGGAATCAATATTCAAGTAAAGGCTAACAATAGTAAAATTAGTATGGGAAAAACTTTTTCAATTTTTTTTGATGGGCCGCCCTCTTATTCGGTTCTATTTGATACATTGGTGCCTTGGACAATATTTCAGCCAAATCGATCAACGTTTGGGCGGTGCTAAACTCGTTGGAAGTTTGTATGCAAAAATGTATGCAGAAACATCCAAAAACAGTGAATTGCAGTTGGACGGCACAAATTACGAATAAGAACTATGATACTCATTCAGATCTTGTAGAATTTAATACAGAATGTTATGCAGAAAACCGCGAGAAGTTTCAAGTTTGCCCGGCTAAGTTATTAGCATTTCTCTGAAGTGGGGTTTGAGCAAATTTCGTTTCTTTTACCTTTGAAAAGAAATAAATTCACCCCTACAACACTCCAGTAAAATGCTAATATCTTTGCCTAATAAACTCTAATCTTCTCGCGGTTTTCAGCATAACATTCTGTATTTATTTCTACAAGAACTGAATGAGTATCATGGTTCTTGATCGTAAATTGTGCCATCCAACTGCAAATCACTTTTTTGTGATGTTTCTGCATACATTTTTTCATATAAACTTTCAACGAGTTTAGCACCGCCCAAACGTTGACCGATTTGGCTGAAATTTTGGCCAGAGCATCAGGGCATCAAATAGAACCGAATAAGAGGAATTTGTAAAAGTTTTTTTTGAGCCACACTAATACCCTGCGTCATCAACAGAGTTTACTTGACAAACGCACCTTGCAATAACAAGCCTTTCTTAGAACCCGAACACAATATAACAATAATCATTTGCCCTGCAAGATCTAATATTTCCGAGAATACGGGTTTTTCCAAGTTTAAATTTATTTATTTTCCAGTTTTGCTTATTTTACAATGGTTTTTCAGCCAAAGAGTTTGGCCACACAACCCTTCATCTTAATATAAGTATTTTTTTTAACGTTATTTTTACAATGTAATTCTGTAATGTAATTTTAACCTTGAGATAGCATCAATTTGGTTGATACATTTGATAACCTAACTACTAATATTTACAAGATCCAATTGATAACCTAATTTATAGCCAGTGCCCTAATAGCAGCTTGATCGGATATGGTGCGACGTACCCTGAACTTCTCTTCACACTCACCAAAGCGTTGATGTAATGTTTTTATCCCGGCCAGACGGTGGACCTCGGATGTTTTTGTCCTGGGAGGGGTGTTGAGGATCATCCTCAGGAATTTGTTTTGGACCCGTTGAAGTTTGAGGTGGTGGGTTTTAGCGCAGCTCTCCCAGACCGACATGCCGTATTCGATCACATGGAGGATGATTTGCTTGTAGACAGCAAGCTTATTTTTCAGGGACAATGACGACCGACGGTTGATCAAAGGGTACAGTAGTTTCAACAAGGCGTTACACTTCGTGACCGTCTTGTCAACCTGTTGCCTGAAAATAAGCTTGCTGTCGAGGGTCAAGCCAAGGTAGTCGGCCTCATTGGCCAATTCTACAGTCGTGCCGTTGAGGATGATTTTACAGTCCCAAAGCGGAACATGATTAGGGGATTTAGAGTGGGGGGAAACTATGACCCGGGTCTTCGCCGCGTTGATACAGATCTTCGAGGTGACGTACTCTGTCACGGCATCCAGGCCTCGTTGGAGTTTCGCCACTAGCGCTCTGATCTGATCACTGATCACGTTGTAGACGATGGAGTTGTCACCTGCGAACAGACCGCCTTCTGTAGGTTCTGGTATATCGGAGGTGAACAGATTGAAAAGCAGGGTCCCGATGATACTGCCCTGGGGAACGCCTGCGACGATGTTGTGCGCATTGGAACTCGCTCCGCTGATTGAGACCCGGAATGTCCTTGCCGACAGGTAATTGTTGATGATTTTCACCTGGTAGCTGGGAAGATTGTAGCGTTGAAGTACACCAGGCCATCATGCCATACATTGTTAAATGCCTTCTCGACATCGAGTAAGGCAATGGCGGATGTTTTTAAGACCAATTTGTTCCGTCTGAGGACGTTGGTAGCTCGGGTTCAGTTGGTGTACGGTTGATCGACTACGTCGGAAACCAAACTGTTCCTCGAGCAAAATGTTGAGATTATATTTATTGATCGGCTACTCAGTCTTGCAATTATTACGAGTTTTTTTTTATTTACCCGACGTTTCGACACGACTCGTTGTAATAATTGCAAGACTGAGTAGCCGTTCAATAAATATAATTAAAACGTTGAGATTTTCGGCAGACTCAAGTAACCGGTGATAAATAGCTTTTTCGAATAGCTTTGATAATCCTGAGAGAAGGCTGATGGGACGATAACTTTTGGGGGAGGAAGAATCGTTCCCAGGCATACGGATAGGGATGACTTCCAGGACGATGGAAAGTAACTGAGCCGGAGACTCTTATTAAAGATCAGCGAAAGGTGCTCAAAGAACCTTTCACTCATGTGTTTGAGCTCAAGATTCAGGATGCTGTCGAAGCCTGGGGCCTTCATGTTCTTCGATGATTTGATATAGGCCGTCAATTCGCCAGCTGTGATCTGCAAAAGCTGCTTGGAGAGGTTACCCGCGCTTTCAAGAGCAGCGCGCTTAAGCACCTTTCCCGCAACCGAATCGGCCACCGCGTCTCCCATGACATGACGGGCCCGGGAGAAAATAACGCCAACGCGAGGAAGCGAAAACGTAAACATAGCGAACGAACAAAAAAAAAAACACTTACAAAAAATGCACTAGCAAAAAGCCTGCTGTCATGAACTGTCGAGAATACGGTGCTATTTTTGTAATCAGAGTTAGAATCTCGTATATTCCCCTAAACTATATCGCATAAAACCAAGATTTTCTGTAGAGATACATAATACAAAATAACGGGATGAAAAGTTAGCAACAAAATTGTCTTCTTTTTTTGTTGCTGACAAAAATTTTCGGTACTTCGGTAAGCTTCGGTACAATTAATAACAATGCTTTGTCGTTGTTTCTCTCTTGTCGCTTATTTCGTATGCACATGCAAGAAAAAATGATTCGCTGGTCTAGATAAACTTCCTTTACCATTATAAGTCGACTGAGCGTGACGAGGCAAATGTTTTTAGTCATCTTAATTATTAGTTTGCAGCTACCGGTGTCGGTGTTTACATTCGCAATACGATCAATTTTTTCGTTTATTCTTTTGGCACACGGATAAAAATAAATAAGTTAGTTAGCTTAAATTTAAATCTAAATGCATATTCGGTCTATCCACTCATCGAAAAGATTATTTGAAGATTAAGCTCATAATAACTAAATTTGAGTTAATCCTTGGAATGAATATTTTTTAAATAATCTATCAATGATTAAATTGCGTTTATTGCAGGGAATGGATTTTTTCCGGTGACGTTCATGTTTTTATTTATTTTGATCAAGAGCAAAACATAGTAAAAAAATAAACAAGTCGAATATCGTTTTTATGATTTTATTCCATGCATAAATTTACAAAGACGAATGTTATTTTTTCGATTGCCTCGATCCCAGGCACATTCCAAATTATTAACAAGTGTTCACAGAGTGATGGCAGCGGAATGGTATTTTCGGCATCAATTGTGCCGCCGGCAGCGGATGCCTACGGAATCCTGCTTCGATTTTGAGAGCAAATCCATGAGCCAGCTATACGAAAAGTTTGGTATCCAATGACTGAGTTTGGGGAATGATGCACTTCTTCAGAACCGTGCACGATCATTTTGCGGGAACTACAAAAATCCGTAGCAATCCGTTGGCGATCAGCTCGATATGATGTTGCACCATGTTTGGTGACCGGAAAGCAGACTGCAAGTTTATATCCTGAGTTAGAGGTTATGATGAATGTTAATAATGAGATAAATTCTCTATGCGATAAAATCAATTGATGCGTTACCCGAGGAGCGAGCTGAGGAGAGTATACTATCCGCTTCAAGTTGATTGGCCGTACTTTTCCTATCCAGCCATATGAGAGCTACGTGGAACAAATTCGAAAAAAAAATCAAATTCGACGCGGCCTGGTCCGGTGCAGAAATAATGCTGAGTTTCAGGGCTTTAAATTGATACTTAAAAAGCTATAAAAGGAATAAATTTCAAGAAATCATTGCAATGCATAAAGTCATGATTATTTTATAAGCATCAAAAAGAATAAAATTTAAAAAAGCTTCAGAAGGGATAAACAATAAGCTAACTAGCTTTTCCAATGTTCTCCGTGCAGGATTCGCCATAAATATTAAGTTTTTATTTCAAATAAGGGACGAATTTAGAAAAACAAAATTTGAAATGCATCCCATCAACATTTCGGATGGCTCCTTTGCGGAAAAGTGTTTAAAAGCATGTTTTTAATTACGTGATGAGAAGAAAAGAAGTGAAGTGATAATCGCAGAGGGATGATAAACTGGCATGCAACTGCTGATTTATCCCAAATTTTGAACCAAAGTATCTAGGATACAATGAAGGAATATTTTCATTTAGACGGGAAGTAAAATAATAATAATTTGAATATTGAAGATTTATTTGATGCTGTTCGTAGCATTCGAATGTTGATTAGGGTGTCCCAAAAAAAAACGATGTTCGAAAAGTCATGGTGCTCAACCCTGAAATGAAAGATATACCTGTCTGGATAATTTTTGTAGAACAAACCGAATTTCTAAAAAATCGTTTAGAGGTCGCGCCAGACGATTTTTGAAAAATGAGCTTTTTTTAGGTAAAAAATCAAATATTGGGTCCTTTCACAATTTTTTTTCAGGGTCACCCATTCGTTTTATATTTTTCTGTGGATCTTTGTCCATATCCTCCATGAATTAGTTTTTGGTATTGTGCGTTTTAACAGTCTGCAGAACTTTTTAAATATCGAAAAATACACATTTTTTTGACGAATTCTCGCATTTACTTCATCCTAACACAAATTTTTTTTTCTCGTTTGGAAAAACTTAGATACTATAAAGAGTTATTTATAACGAGTATTTTCATAAAAAAATATCCAAAAAATGTTGTTCTGGGGCTGAGATATTGCAGTTTTAGTAAATAGTCAAGAAGTGTACAAATTCGATACTTTTTCTTTACATGTTATAATTTCATCAAGATTGCACCAATATTTTAATTTAAATTAAAAAAAATTCAAAAGCAAATAGGGGAGCTGCTCCTTGAATTCATACCATGTACCCAAATCAATACCATTCGAAAACAAAGAATTGGTGCGCTACTTGTTTTGTTTCTCATTTTTGTGATTTTTTCAGCAGTGAGCACGTCGGAAAACAACAAAACACGACGCAAATTGAGCCTACATTTCCTGTTTTCCGAATGTTATTGATATAGGAGCATGTTATTAATAATGGAACAGATACCCTAAATGGGAATATTTTCTAGGTAACATAGCTTTTCTTTCCGATGGAGTTGGTTACCTGAATTACAGGATTTGGTCGGAGTATATGGATGGAGCCAGTTATAAAATGATATCACACCCAACAGTTAATATGTAGCAATATACAAGTAATCAGGTTTACTATGATATCTTTATTAGTTTTGATTCAATCATAGGATGCTTTTCACGGCATACAAAAAACAAGGCAGGCTCAGCACGTATGTAAACATTTAGTTTGAACGTAAACATGTGTCGTCACTACTATCCTCGTACAAGCTGAACCGAGACGATGCTCTACGGTCTCAGCCAGCCCGGTGGCATCCCTATCTCACACAATAGGTTTGTTTTGCAGCCAACATTACGCGACCGTATCCTACTGACAGTTCTGTATCCTAATGGAAATCAAATGTGATATGTAAACAAAACATATACTATCATGTATACTGAAATGTTGGCTACAAAAACATGGCGTCGTGCCACCGACCTGGTCTCAGCATGCTTACTTTTGTACTCTAACATGTGGCGTTAAAATTTGCGTCACTCTTGAAGTGTCACTTTTCTTACGAGCCTACCTTGTTGTCGGTATACCGTGATGCTTTTGATATGTCATATGACAGTCAAACAATTTGTTTCGTCGTATCAGTTCGACAGCTTTTCCATGAGTTCACTTGAGATATTGAAAAAAAAAACGGAATAAACGTAAAGTAAAAACGTAAAAATAACACATCAAGAGTGACGCATATTTTAAAGCCACATGTTAGAGTACAAAAGTAAGCATGCTGAGACCGTAGAGCATCGTCTCAGTTCAGCTTGTAAAAAAATTATTGATACAAATAATTTCTTCTTGTTTCTAGTGAAAATTCGCACCTTCTTCTTTATTCCTCTCATCAAAAGTTGCACACCTCCGGAGTCAACTTCCTTGGCACATTTGCTCCACATTTTGGTCATCTGAGTTGCGTCCCGAGCTGTTTTTCCACTTTTCTTAAGCTTCCGCTTCATTACTGACCAAAATGTCTCGATGGGCCGGAGCTGTGGGCAGTTGCGTGGATTTATGTTTTTATCGATGAAATCTTCGTTATTATCGCGGTACCACTGGATGACTTCCCGGCTGTAGTTGCAACTCGCCAGATTTGGGCCAAAACTTCACAGGACCTTTATGGGCTTTATGGAAGGTCGACCGCGGTTTTTTGAGACATTCCTCCTTGTACAGCTTCGAGTCCATCGTCTTATTCGTCACAAACACTTAGGTCTATGTTCCACAGTTGCATATTCCTTTCCAAAATCATCCATTTTTTTTTGCAAGTTTGTCCAAAAAGCAAACTTAAACTTCGCAGGAACTACTTCTCGTGCCGTCACCATGTAGAATTTTTGGCTAGGAAGCTGTCCGAAATCCATTTTGACGTAGGTTCCATCGTCGATGACAGGATTATCAACGTGAGTGTGCAGACTTTTTTTCTCCTTTTGGATTCCATCTGGAATAATTTTTGACACGCTGTACGAAACTTCGTGAAATTTATACCAAAGCAAGTGGGCGCCTAGGTAGACAAACCGCTGTAAAAGAATTCTTGCAGCGGTCACTTTCCGTGCCGCTGCAATACAATAAATGATTCCGGATTCTAAATGGACATAGCTTTATATCTTTCATTTCAGGGTTGAGCACCATGACTTTTCGAAAATCGATTTTTTTTGGGACACCCTAATGTTGATGGACGAAGGGTGAGGGAGTGGTTACAGTTTCGAGCTAATTTTGTTTAGTCAAATTTTGATTGATTTAATCATTTGTGGCATTAAGTTTGATGATAAACGGAAGCACTATAGACCTGTGCAGCGGTTCATCGAATTCACTCACCTGATGGATTTTGACATTTGAGCGGGTCGTCGACTCGAACAATCGATTTGCACATTTAATGGTACAACGTAAGGGCTGCCTTTTATTTATGTCGATTGATGACATTTTTTAAAACTATCGTAAATATTCCAGTGGAAACTCCGTCGAATATTCTGTGTTAATTTCGACGAATTTCCCTAGGACATTTCTACAATATTCATGTGGAAATTTCAACGGTTCTCCTGGGATAATTTCGACAATTGAACCGGTGCCAGCAAAAGTGGTACATAAACCATTTTTGTCGATGTTGTGTTTATTACACCAGCAAAGTCTGTTAGCAAAGATCTATTAAGGGAATAACAAAAAAGTGATTTTTAACAACTAAATCTAGAGATATGCACTTTTTAATTTCTGGTATATATCACAATGGCAATTTCGTTGCCGGGAAAAGTGGTACATGTACACTTCTACCCACTAAAATCAGGCTATTGAAAAGAAAATTGGACAACGCATGGATGTTTCCGCAACAGGTTTTAACCTTCTTTTGAATTTCAAGATGGTTTACTGACGTTTAAAATAATTTTATTAATGTACATGTACCACTTTTACTGGCAACGTTTTTGGGTTTCTGTTGCATTTTGTTCTCATTAATCCAGCTTTTTATTATAGCCACGGATCAACTATGGTAATTAAATATTGACACATGCTGTGTACAGATTATAGCGAAATCCTAGTTGCCTAGGTAGCCTGCTGAATGTTTTTCATGCCAAATATTTTTGTTTTGTTCCAAGACGGAATTCGCATAATTCACTTTAATTTTATTTGTGTCTATTCAATAACGTTTTATTATTTATTTCAGGTTGTTTTTTAAGCATTTATAAGCCTGCAGCTTCAACACGCCGAAGACGCATTATCTGTATCCTAATTTGGCCCAAAGCAAGGAGTATATTCCTTTTCAAAGCCCCTTGTATTACCGAATCTTATTGTTATCGACATAGTGAACCTTCAACTGAATTTCGTTGGAATTAGCGGTCTTTCACAAATTACGTAACACTGTTGGGGGAGGCCGAGCGTTACAATCCATACTTAAAAATAAACTTTTCATACAAAAAGTATTACGAGGAGAAGGGTGGGGTCCAAAATCGTCTAATTTAGCTTTACGTAATTTGTGAAACACCGATAATAAAAATTTGGCTACTCTGGTATTTGTGTGGTTTGTAGTTTTACTTGGTAGAATATTTTTTCTTATAACAAAGGACATCGTCGATTGTCTATGACTTCATTGGGAGAAATCGTATGGATAAAGCAATAATTGAACCTTGAAATTGCTTCTAAAAAGTTACCAGGATAGCGAAGTGTGGATAGGTAGTAGTTATAAGTGGAAAAGCATAATCTCTACTGCAACCAGTGAATGTCTCGAGGCAATCGAGACAATGATCGGCAAGCGCGGTGTTCAAATTGCGACACGTAAAACATCGATCAGCCAGAGAACCTTCCATTTAGAAAACCAATCGTCTGTAAGTTCACTGCCTGCCTATCAACCAATGGATCATTGCCCCGAAACGCTACTAGGCCCATTGACCGCTTGACTCGGAATGAGTGCTCGTGGACCGCCAGCCCGGTTTTTTACCGCATGATATTCGTTTGTCCGATGCTGGATTGCCCGTTATCCACCTGTTTACCTATCTGCTAACTAAAATCTGGCAGGAAGCTCAAGAAGTTCATCAGCCAGAACTCAAAAACAGCTTGGGTGACATGCAAGCATAGACGAATAGAATTTCGCACCTTATTAATCTCCTCCTTTTCCGAGAAGCTCATTGATCCCATCAATCTTTTTCTTTATACTTGCCCGTTCCACACAATTTTTCTAATTGTCGTTCTGGTTCCCATACATAAATTTGACGCTAATACATGACTAGCCGGATTAATCAAGTCTATAGTAACTTTTTGCATGAATTGTATCCAACTTTTTTTTTTCAATTCATCAACCTGAAATAGAATAAAAGGTTGAAATACGCAAAAAAAAAATGTTACAGTTTAAAATGTCAAAGTAAACAAATTGAGATTTTTTGGCAGGTAAATTGTTTGGAACAAAACTTGGGTTACTAGATTTGACCCATAAAAACTGTCCACAGCTAGTGTCAAAAAAGCTCTGCCACAGTCTATTTATGGCTAGCGTAAAAAGCTGGATAGCCTCAACCAAGTAAATTCCTTCTTCCTTCTTATTGGCATTACATCCCCACACTGGGACAGAGCCGCCTCGCAGCTTAGTGTTCATTAAGCACTTCCACAGTTATTAACTGCGAGGTTTCTAAGCCAAGTTACCATTTTTGCATTCGTATATCATGAGGCCAACACGATGATACTTTTATGCCCAGGGAAGTCGAGACAATTTCCAATCCGAAAATTGCCTAGACCGGCACCGGGAATCGAACCCAGCCACCCTCAGCATGGTCTTGCTTTGTAGCCGCGCGTCTTACCGCACGGCAAAGGAGGGCCCCTCAACCAAGTACATGATTATAGCAATTGGACTGTAGGTGCGTTGTGCCATATTATCATTGAAGAAAGAACATCAAAATGATTGTTTTTTGACAACGATACGAAGAACTGACAAAGCCATAATAGATACTGTATAGAGCATCAAAACCGAATGTGCAGCACTTCTCATGGGAAATAGCTGAGATCGAATGGAACGTTTTTTATCCAGAAATCGCCAACCACGCTGAACGATTGAAAGCGACTGAAGAGCAAGATTCAGCAGACAGTCAGTAGTCGCTGATGCGGATGATTTCATCAACCCGAATGTACAACCCTTCTCAGTGGTACACTTCCGATTAGAAACTGATTGAAGGCTACACGTACTGAAAAGGGTTTTACTTTTGTTGACGTGGAGAAATATGCATTTTTTCTAAATAACTACTAATAATTTTTATATTTTTTTTAGATTCTAACGCGTTTGCTGTTTTCGAAATAGCATGCTTTTATCAGTAGGTCAGCTAGAGTTTATAACAGAAAAGGCTGAATTCCATAAGTGCAGCCATAAACCTCTTTTAACGAGCCTATTTTCCCCTAAATGTGACAGAAAATCACGTCAGAGTCACCCTTCCACAACCCTCATAAAAATTGTGTTAGAATTAGCAATAAAAGACAAATTCCGCCCACGATAAGTTATTAAATTAGGGAAAATATTCCACCTCCTGTTGATAACATAAAAACTTCTGTTTATTTAGTTGCTGCTGTCTAGAAGTATGTTCACGAGCTAGACCGTCTGTCGAGCACCGAAAACAGGGGGACACACCATTTTTATTTGATTAGTTAGTTAGTCCTCGACACCTCCACCCGACCCGCCTTCGTGAGTCCTCCTAGCTACAATTATCCTTTCATTCAACCCTCAAAGCTTTCGATAGTTTTCTTCACCATGGCTGCTCGCTAACTCGGTTATGGTCGAAAACACAAGTTCCAAGTTTTTTTTTTTTCGATGTCACCCATACCATCCTTGGTGCCAAACCTAAGCGATCGAACAAAGAACGGGTGACAACAAAAATAAAGTTATCAAGCCAAGGGGGACGGACATCCCTAAATTGGACTTGGCACGCGGGGTGAGGTTGTGTGCCGTCGCATCGTTATAACAACAAATCAAACGGTTGTCGATCGGTGGAAGGTGTCATACTGACAATTTGATATGTTGAGTTCCTCCGTGCTTCCGTGCAGCCCCGCGGTAAAGTTCAAAGCGATTGAACGCACGAAACACTTCTCATGTAAACTATTTGTCGAGCAGCTCCGATATTCAAATACCGTGGGAGCTAGCTGTTACCGAGTTCTGTTAGGGGGGTGAAGTAGAGCATATTCATATTTCGATGTCCTTCGGGACGACACTGCGTCAATTGCTGCGGTAAAGGAGGGTCGCACAGGGCCCATAATCGCTGCCGTGTAAATACGGGGTTTTATGACAGTTTGATTGGTTGAAGTGATTGCTTTATTATGACGGTCTGACAGCAGCTTGAAGAGATTCTCGATTGACTACTGGGTGTGTCGATAGTTGAGGGTGGTGGAAATAGTTTGCCCTAAGTGGGAAAATGATATCGCGCCTTAGCCCGACCGGAGGAGTGATGGTGACAGAAATCGACACTAATGGTGAGTTACCCGTGCAGAAGGTCACGAAAACATGAGGATTGATGGCGAAGTAGATGGAAAGATTGAGCCAGGTGATAGTTGAGTAACAGGTGGTAACATATCTGGTTATTATGTGGGAAAATATCTGATATTGTTGGTGGTAATGTTACGTCGAACACAAAATATTTCGTTAAACGAAAATTACAAAAGAGAGTCATAATGGTTTCCAAATGACTTATGGGTTGTCTTAGGGGAAGGGGGGGCAATATGCCCTAGCTAAGCAAACACTGCTCTATTGTCTTATTTGTAACGCTATTCATGGGTATTTTTACATTATGCATCAGTTAAACAAGATAGCTAGTTGATGCCATTTAAAAATTGTCAAAAATCTCAATCATATTGATAATATTCACATTTCAAAAAAGTGGTGATATTCTGTTGCCGGAAAACTCATGAGGCAAAACGCCTTTTAGCTGGCAGCTCCTAGGGAACAAAGTACCACGCGTCGGCGAATCAGCATTCTAGTATGGATAGTCCGTGG
This sequence comes from Armigeres subalbatus, assembly GCF_024139115.2. Taxonomy (NCBI): domain Eukaryota; kingdom Metazoa; phylum Arthropoda; class Insecta; order Diptera; family Culicidae; genus Armigeres; species Armigeres subalbatus. The sequence goes on from NC_085140.1 coordinate 60,181,209, forward strand.
AGACGCAAGTACTTTGTAGGTTATTGCCAGTAGGGCGTTTTGCCTCGCCAAAATGTTAGATGTTTCTTCAAAATGTGGAAATTTTCGGTTTTTCCGACCTTCCCATGCACTTTTTTGAAACTTTCTTCGCCTATCCTACATAATTTTCGATCTAGTTTTGTTACGGACATCTTAATGACAGTAAATATGAGGGAAACCACAAAAGGCGTTTTGCATCGGGGGGGCGTTTTGGGGCCTCTTCCCCTAAACATCAACATACGTTTCTAGACACCACCACACAATCTAGCCCAAAAATCAATTCGTAATGGTGACTGCAAAGTTAAGCCATACAATATTGCTCAACCTTAATTAAAAGCAATTCAATTATGTGCTGGTTAATCAAGCTGAATTTCCACAAACATACCAATGTTGTTGGTTCTATATCGACACACAAGTTATTCAAATGAGAACCGCGACTGCTTTCCACAGAAAACCACCGAATCGGCTCCCGCAAAATCAAATCAACGGAATTAATTAATCACAAAACCGCATCGTACGTTGAGCAAAGATTTCCATCAGAACGAACTCTTCATCACACACGCCACTTTAAATCCGCATGCATTTCTATGATTTCTCTTCCCGGGAAGCAAGGGCCCGAGATATGGAAGCCGCTCAGTGACACAAAGCGTTGGCCGTGCTTTCAATTTGCCAACAATTTTCATCCTACATCGTAATTGAATCTACGCAACGAGCAACCACGAGCATAGACCATAGATTGTCCATTGTCCGGGGCGACTCGACGGTTGATTACAATCATTGCGTTTTGTCCTATCCAAAGCGAGTGGGCGAGTGCGAAAATGCCACCGAACTTCCGTATCCCGGCAACTGGTGACGGAGAATCCTTTCCAGCAGCTCTATTCCGGGATTTGGGCTGTATCGAGGTTCGAGCTATTAATCAATGCAGCAGCTTCCGCGTGATAACTCTTTTGGATGTCCTCCGCGAGAGCGCGGTACCTGATATCATGCACGATATGCTCCCGAACCTAACAGTAGGGCGGCAGCTCAGCGCACGTTGTCGCTCCTACAACAACAATCGAAACCAATTTCGGAGGAAGCACACAAAAAGCTTTTGTTTGATGTGTGGCTTGTTGACGATTCCTCGAAGGAGAGGCTTCTAATCCAGAGGGTCGGCCATCAGTTTTGGTTTCTGTGAACTCACAACCGACGATGTCGTATATTTAGTATCACCATTGTTTCTGGGAATGGATAAGCTTCACCATCAGACAGGTGGCAAATAAGAACCGCGGGTAACGTTAACGCAGACTAGGGATTTTTTTCTAATTCGGAGGGTTTTACAAAATGTTTCTGTTCTGGAAATGGGTCGGCGGCATGTGCGATAAGATAAATTAATGTTTTACATGGTCAAATTAAATGAGGTAGGAATGGAACGATTACAGTTAGTAGTCGAATCAATCTTATTATTTCAGAATAGATTAGTGATTTAGATATTACATACATTTGGAGCGACATTCTTGACATTTCAAATCTGACACACCAGCGCAGCTTTCCGTCAAATTCCACAATCTACAGCCGAATGAAGCGAACTGAGATTAGTGATGTTTTTTTAACCTCACACTTACTGTTCGCTGACAGTCTTGTTGATAACCAATTTTCACTTGAAACTGACGAGAATATGATTGTCCACACCTAAAAGATAATGGAAAAATAAAGTAATAAAACTTCTTGGAACTTAAATCGATTTAGTTCCAATTTGGCTCCTAATCTTCGTAACAAAACATCATGCGTCTCCACGACAATAGACTTCACTCCCTTTGCTGACCAATCATACGTAATTTGGAATAAAGCCTTTTCTTCGATCACATTACTGAACGTGCTGCTGTTTGCTGATGTGCTCACCGCTCACTGCTCAGCAACGTTTAACCGGCCGGCACCCGTCGAACAGAGAAACCTGCGGACGTCGACATGACAGTAGCCCGTTAAGCACAACTTGACAGCTTTATTAGTTCGCTTTCCCCCTTTGTGTATCTCCCGGGAACGGTTATCAATATCGCCCATTGTCATTATAGGGGCGCTTTGGTAAGCAAACAATATTTATCTATCTATCTACAGTTACATCTGTGGTGGCTCGCTAGAACCGTTACACTTACCTGCAGGCGATATTGCTGGTCCGCTGATGCCGCTGCTGCCGCCAGGTATGGATCGAAATACACACTGCGATGATGATTATGATGATGTTGGAGCGGGTTCGTTGTATCATTCCGATTATTTCGTCGAATCACAAGATGGATTGAGTGGGGAAGAAAAGAGAAGAAAAAACTTATTATAGTAACCGTGTGAGGCCGAAATAAGTTTATTTATTCAAGGAACCCAACTTTGTTACAATTTAATTCATTCCGCGGGGAATACTTATCCTATAACCTTTCACCAAGCGCGCAAGGAATGGGATTGAATTTGATTTTGATTTCCCCCGCGAGCGAGGATCGGCCCCAAAAACTCGGGAGTTGCTTCTCGTTATGGTTGCCCATGCAACAAAATGAACCAAAACCACGTCAGATCCAAGCGCAAAGGTCCACAACGCAACGTAGCGATGACGATTGTTTTCCCGATGGGCAACCGTGCGTCTCCATCCGGTTATGGTTCGAGGCTTTGTTTACGTTTGTGGAATGAGGTGATAGATCTATCCATTTTTGTTTGGATTGGAAGGTGAGAAATGAATAATGCTTGACTCTGCATTTGTTTCGCTATCAGACTCGAGCCTTCGGGCCAGCTCGGTAGGTAGAAACAGTGCGGTCTGCAGTCAGCAGTCAGTAGGAGGAATTGATCGAAAGTGAGAGAATAAATGAGTAATTGGATTGAATTAATAAGACTATGAGTAAACATTGAAGTACGAAAACTAAGTTGACAAATCATGTTGAATTCGAAAGAAAAAAAATGGTAGGGGAACGGTTTGCCACTTCATCTCATAGCTCCTATTTCCATCCCATCAAAAACAAAGCAATGGAAAGGAATTTGATTTGTATATTATTTTTGTGATTTTTTTCAGCAGTGAGCACGCATGGTGACAAAAAGAATCGACGAATTTGGTGCCGTATTTCTTTGTTTAGCGATGAGATGGATATAGGGGAAGGGGGGGCAATATGCCCTAGCTAAGCAAACACTGCTCTATTGTCTTATTTGTAACGCTATTCATGGGTATTTTTTACATTATGCAACAGTTAAACAAGATAGCTAATTGATGCGATTCAAAAATTGTCAAAATTCTCAATCATATTGAAAATATTCACATTTCAAAATGAGGCAAAACGCCTTTTAGCTGGCAGCTCCTAGGGAACAAAGTACCACGCGTCGGCGAATCAGCATTCTGGTATGGATAGTCCGTGGAGACGCAAGTACTTTGTAGGTTATTGCCAGTAGGGCGTTTTGCCTCGCCAAAATGTTAGATGTTTCTTCAAAATGTGGAAATTTTCGGTTTTTCCGACCTTCCCATGCACTATTTTGAAACTTTTTTCGCCTATCCTACATAATTTTAGATCTAGTTCTGTTACGGACATCTTAATAACGGTAAATATGAAGCAAACCACAAAAGGCGTTTTGCATCGGGGGGGCGTTTTGGGGCCTCTTCCCCTATGTACAGTGAGATGGAGATTGGAACAGTTCCCCTATGTAATAATTAAGGTGCATCATCTAAAAGAATAAAACAAAACAAGTTTAATTTAATTTCAGGCACGATACGAGCCAGCCTTGGGCTGAAAGTCTCGCTAAAAAAGACATTAAAAAAATTTCAGGTTTGATCTTTCAGTTTAATGTTCTATTCATCCCGTGGATTCGCATAAGTGTATCTGCTTATGGAACCACCCCACCCATTTTTGGCCCTTCAATAAACAATAATATAATCATGATCAAATCGTTTGCCAGATATGGTCAGTACTATCGGCAGGTGCCTTGCTACAATCGAATTTAATTTGTTTTGTTTTATTCTATTACTTGATGATGATGATGATACTCATCATCATCAAGTAATAGAATAAAACAAAACAAATTAAATTCAATTTCAGGTTCGATCTTTCAGTTTAATGTTCTTTCCAGACAGTATCAACAATTCAAAAACCATCATGACCAGGTCGGTGGATTTCAGATATGATTGTCCTGGAGGCCATTAGCAAGGAGTGGTCGAACGGTACGCTTCCCTCCGAGTGGAAAGCCAGCTTCGTCGTCCCCATCCCGAAGCACCAAGGTCCGGCAAACGAAGCCGGAAGCTACCGCCCCATCGCGCTTACCAACGTCGGGTCCAAAATAATGGAGCGGATGGTCAACCGGAGACTGACGCAACATCTGGAAGCCACTGGCCGGCTGGACGACCGGCAGCACGCTTTCCGGTCCGGGCGTGGCACAAGTACCCATCTCGCTTCCCTGAGCCAGATACTGGAGGACGCCAGGATACAGGGTAAGCATACCGAGCTAGCTTCACTGGACATATCATCAGTATACAGCCGGGCTTGGACCCCCGGTGTGCTGAAAAAGCTGGCCCTCTGGGGTGTCACCGGCAACCTCCTCCACTTCGTTAAAAACTATTTACTGGATCGTTCCTTCCGAGTTTTACTCGGGAACCAGTCTTCAAAGACCGTGAAGGAGGAAACCGGTGTACCCCAAGGTTCCGTTATAGCCGTCACCCTGTTCCTGGTGGCAATGGAGGATGTTTTTGCCAACCTGCCGAAGGATATCTTCATTCTGGTCTACGCCGACGACATCCTCGCAGTAGGAAAGCACGTCAAGGCAATCAGGAGGAAACTCCAGGCGGCCGTCAGCTGCGTGTCCAGGTGGTGCCAATCCGCTGGCTTCACAATGTCGGCCACCAAGTGCGTGCGCACGCACATCTGCGGTTCCGGCCACCGACTCAAGAATATCAACCTCAACGGCTCCCCCATCCCGACGAAGAACGCCATCAAGATCCTGGGTGTTACGGTGGACCGCCGCCTCACCTTCGGTGAACACTGTAAGAAGACCCGGGAAGCGTGCAAAGCCAGGAGCGAGCAGTGCGGCTTCAGGTGGCGAACGCCATCGTTACCAGCCGCCTGTTGTACGGCATCGAAGCCACATCGCTCAACTCGGACCAAGTCATACTATCTCTGGCCCTGATATACAACCGTGCGGTCAGAACCGTTTCGGGCCTGCTCCCATCCACACCAGCGGACATCGCGTGTGCCGAAGCCGGAGTGCTTCCGTTCCGGTACAAATTCGCCGCCGCACTAGGAACAGTCGGATATCTGGAAAAAACCAAGGCTTCCAGCAGCACCTGCAACCTCCTCAGTAGGGCCGACGATCTATTTCATCGCACCACCCAACAACCACTCCCCAAAGTCGCCGGACTGCATCGCCTCGGTCCTAGGGACTGGGCTGCCAGGCCCCCGAAAATCGACACCTTCCTAAAGGCCCAGCTGCGTAGGGCCCCCAATCGGCAGCTGGCTCAAGGCCTCTTCAACCAACGCATCAACGACAAGTACCGAACGCACATCATTAGGTTCACTGACGGTTCCAGAGCCGCCGGAAAAGTGGGAATTGGAGTCGATTCCAGCGACGGCTCATCCCAATCCCACAGGCTGCCCAACACATGCTCCGTTTTCTCGGCGGAGGCGGCCGCAATTTTCCAAGCTGTTTCCCAGCCGTGCAGCGAACCATTACTAATCGTAACTGACTCGGCAAGTGTGCTTTCCGCCTTGCCCTCCGCTTCGAACCGACTCCCCTTCATCCAAGCGATCCAGGAGATCATCAGCAGCAATACCCTGGAACTGATCTGCCGAACCGCCGATAGAGATATGATTGTATTTCCTTCATCTCAGTAATCTCCATAAATATATCGTTATTTCACATGCAGCTAACGCAAACGAGCATACATACAACTTTAATCTAATTTCTAACAATTTTTGAAGGAGTTTAAGATCTCAACTGACGAGTTGTCGGCCAATATCAAATCAGCATGATGGCTTATCAACAATGACTAGTACTGAGATCTCAAGCACATGATTGCCGAGTTCTTTGAACTCTCTTCATCCAAACCGAACTGAACGATAAATTTTATGTATACCACAGATCAGAGCTTCGGTCTGTTGTTTGATCAGTTCACCTAGTCGACACGCAACAAATTCCCGTAATTGTTCTAGCTAAATGCCGGCGCACAATGTATCCGATCCGGATTGCGTTTTTTCGAGTTTCGAGTTTTCGCTTTGTGCTAAATATGGTCCGGATTGTACTAAATCGCTGACCACAATCAAAACCGCTGAGCAACACACAATTGATCCGGATCATTTACATAAAATTGGATATGATAATTTCCTAGATTTATTTAGACATGGGATTTTGAGTCTTCCAAATTATTCATAAAGTGAGTTTTTGGGCATTAACGGTTCAATAAAAATCCTCATTGATTCGATTCGAGTCGAATCAAGTACGAGACACTGAAGACGGCCTTACTGTTGAGGTCGAAATACGTATCTGTCAAGATACAATTAAGTGGTGGAATTCAATGGGATTGTACAAACTCCTCCAGGAAATCCTCCGAAAGATTCTACAGAAATTCCTTCCTTTACAGTTTCCCAAGAAAGTTCCTTACAATTTCTCATGGAAACTCTTTACAATTCTCCATTGAAATTCTTCGCAAATTCCTATGGAAATTCCGTACAATTTCCCATAAAAGTTTCTTCCAATTTCCCATGAAAGTTTCTTAGAGTTTTCCGTAGAAATTCCGAAAAAATTTCCGTTCCAATTCCGTAGTGTGCCGAGGAAAATTAATAAAGTTTTTTTAAGAAAATCCTTAAATGTCTTTGCCTATGTACATCAATGACCAGATTGGATTGACTTATTTCCAGGGAACACTTTGCTGAAATTTCTCACTTATTGTCGCTAGGCAGTTTCATTTGGCCTTCGCTAATGGCATCCGTTTTTGAGGCGCGAGTGGTATTTAGAAGAATGTTGTTATTATAATGCATATAGGGCTAATTTCTCGACCTTCGCTCAACTCATAAGCGGTGTTTACCAACACGCTTAAGGGCATAGTTGGAAGAGTACCACAATGGCAGTCAATATGGCACCGGACCTTCCACGGGTCAATACCACACCTCCCGGACTCCTCTCCCACCAACATTCGAATGCATCGAACAGCAGCGAACAAAAGTTTGATATTCAAATTACTAACCTGCTCACAGCATATTAATTTACTTCCCATGATAATGAACATGTTTCTTCAAAGAGTCCTATGCATTTCGGCACGAGTTTTAGCATAAATCAGCAGTTTCATGCCAATTTAATAGCCGTTCGCGATTTGGTGGGCTTATCACTGCACTTCACTTCTTCTCAAGTTTTTACTCACTTTTCCGCACATGAGCAGCCCGAAATGTTGATGGAATGCAAATTAAACATCACTTTTTGAAATCAGTCACTTGTTTGAAGCGAAAACATAATAAAAACTGCTATTTTTGACCGAAAAAAAAACACTAAAAACGGATCGCGGAGCAATGTAAACACCGGGACGGACAGCGGCGAACTAATATTTAGGGTGGCTCAAAAATTATTTTGCTCCGCCACGATCAGTCGATTATGTTTCATATTCTGGATGGTTTGGGCTGGTTTGAATAGGGGCTTACAGTACACAGGACTCCACAGACAATGCATATTGGATTGTCGTTTCGTTAGTTGGGATTCGATTCTAATCGAGGTTGCGAATCCTTTAGCATGATAATTAGGCTTCTCAGAAAGCATCAGTGAAACATGTAATTCAACAAAATAGCCAGAATTTGTCTGTGATATCTATCGCACCAGGAGCAGATACAAACAGTGTGACAGGGGAGTGAGCGGGGTATAAAATGCTGTTTTCGCGTTACGTAATCAATGGATCTTTCCCAAGGTGCGGTTTTCATTCAGCTATGTGGGTTCTCTTTTCGCCAGTGTTTGGAGGAGAGGCACTGTAGCCAGTGTAATGAAAGGTTTAGTTTCTCATACTAGCTTTCATACAAACTTTAACCGGCTTGTGCTCAATCAGTTTTTGTTCAAATCGGCTTTTGGAGGACACTCGAAGCATGCTTCCCTTGTCTGGTGGCCTAAAACTAATGAGGCTGCTGCAAGGGCTAAGCTCAACAAAATCCAACGCACCGCTTGCATAGCCATCACTGGTGCAGTTCGTAGTACACCCACTTTGGCCCTAGACGCAATGCTTCACCTGCCCCGGTTAGATCAATTCATAAAGCTGGAAGCGGAAAAAAAGTGCTCTAAGGTTAAAGAGAACAAAAACACTGCTGTCGGGAGACCTTACGGGTCACCTCAGCATATTAAATGAATTTGCCATAAATCCCGCAATAGGAATTTGTAGTGACTGGATGGAAACGGTAGTCAATTATGACTTACCTTACGATGTGTTCATTCCTTCCCGCCAGGAGTGGGAAGGAGGTGGACCCAGCGTTCCAACAGGCTCTATAAATTTCTTCACAGATGGTTCGAAAATGAATAATCTGACAGGATCCGGAATCTATGGCCCCACAACAAAAATTTCTGTCCACTTAGGACAGTGGCCCACAGTATTTCAGGCGGAAATATATGCAATATTAGAATGCGTGTTATTATGCCTGAGGAGAAAGTATAGATTTGCAAAATATGTATTTTCTTTGACAGCCGAGCGGCACTTATGTCGCTTAATAACTACACTTGTAACTCAAAGCTAGTGTGGGAATGCATTCTGGCTTTGAAAACTTATCCATACGCAATCGAGTCTACCTATATTGGATCCCAGGACATACGGGTCTAGAGGAAACGAGATTGCTGATGAGCTAGCCAGGAATGGATCTAATGAAAGGTTCATTGGCCCTGAGCCCTTCTGCGGGATCTCAGACTGCTCTGTAAAAATGGAACTGAACAAATATATGGTCAGTCAAATCACATCAAACTGGAATGCACTTCCCCATACGAGCCAATCCAAAAGGCTCGTAACGATTAACCCCAAGAAAACCCAACAACTATTAGGTCTCAACAAAAGGGATCTCAACATCTACACCGGTCTAATAACTGGACACTGCCCCTGCAGATACCATCTACAAAAAATCGGAGCAATCCAAACCTCAAATTGCCGCTTCTGTGACGAGGAGAGAGAAACATCAGAACACATCCTCTGCTATTGCAGTGCACTCACCCAACGTAGGTTCAAAGTTCTCAGCAAGCCCTTTTTAGGGCCTGCTGACATATGGATCTTATCCCCAAGGACGTGGTTGGCTTCATAAAGCTAGTCTCGCCAGAATGGGGGAGTCACATACTGTAACTCAGGATCTCTATTCATCAATAATAGATGGTCTTGAGTTCAGTCGATACCAAGGTATCTCAGTGACAAACATGTTACTGAGATAACTTGCGTATTTCACAGCAAAAGGGTATATCACAATAGTCCTAAAATCTGGACGCAGTGATCTTCACCCGACAAACGAGGAAAAAAAAAGGATGGGACGGAATCGATTGAGCGTGGTGGAGCTGGGTCGTTTTTTGAACCACCCTACTAATATTCTTTGTTTTTTTTTATAAATACGACACCAATACTACTACAGAATATGACAGTTTTTGTATCGAATGACAACGGCCAATGATGCATAAACTTCGCAGCCTCCAGCGGAATGGTAGTCCGAAGCACCTTCTTTCCCCGCAAAAATATCCACAAGGCCACATGGAGATCACCTAACCAAGAAACAGAAAACCAAATCGACCACGTTCTAATCGACGGTAAATTCTTCTCCGACATCACGAACGTCCGCACTTACCGCAGTGCGAATATTGAATCCGACCACTACCTCGTTGCAGTATGCCTGCGCTCAAAACTCTCAACGGTGTACAACACGCGTCGAAGTCGGACGCCGCGGCTTAACATTGGGCGGCTACAAGACGGTAGACTAGCCCAAGAATACGCGCAGCAGCTGGAAGTGGCACTCCCAACGGAAGAGCAGCTAGGCGCAGCGTCTTTTGAAGATGGCTGGAGAGATATTCGATCCGCCATTCGTAGCACCGCAACCGCTGCACTTGGCACGGTGCCCCCGGATCAGAGAAACGACTGGTATGACGGCGAATGTGAGCAGTTAGTGGAAGAGAAGAATGCAGCATGGGCGAGATTGCTGCAACACCGCACGAGGGCGAACGAGGCACGATATAAATGGGCGCGGAACAGACAAAACTCGATTTTCGGAGGAAAAAGCGCCAGCAGGAAGATCGAGACCGTGAAGAGACGGAGCAACTGTATCGCGCTAATAACACACGAAAGTTCTATGAGAAGTTAAACCGTTCACGTAAGGGCCACGTGCCACAGCCTGATATGTGTAAGGACATAAACGGGAACCTTCTTATGAATGAGCGTGAGGTGATCCAAAGGTGGCGGCAGCACTACGAAGAACACCTGAATGGCGATGTGGCAGACGAAGATGGCGGTATGGTGATGGACCTGGGAGAACGCGCGCAGGACATAATTCTACCGGCTCCGGATCTCCAGGAAATCCAGGAGGAGATTGGCCGGCTGAAGAACAACAAAGCCCCTGGGGTTGACCAACTACCAGGAGAGCTATTTAAACACGGTGGTGAGGCACTGTCTAGAGCGTTGCACTGGGTCATTACCAAGATTTGGGAGGAGGAAGTTTTGTCGCAGGAGTGGATGGAAGGTGTCGTGTGTCCCATCTACAAAAAGGGCGATAAGCTGGATTGTAGCAACTACCGCGCAATCACATTGCTGAACGCCGCCTACAAGGTACTCTCCCAAATTTTATGCCGTCGACTAGCACCAACTGCAAGGGAGTTCGTGAGGCAGTACCAGGCGGGTTTTATGGGCGAACGCTCCACCACGGACCAGGTGTTCGCCATTCGCCAAGTACTGCAGAAATGCCGCGAATACAACGTGCCCACACATTATCTATTCAAAGACTTCAAAGCCGCATATGATACAATCGATCTGGACCAGCTATGGCAGCTAATGCACGAACACGGATTTCCGGATAAACTGACACGGTTGATCAATGCGACGATAGATCGGGTGATGTGTGTATTTCGAGTTTCAGGGGCATTCTCGAGTCCCTTCGAAACCCCCAGAGGGTTACGGCAAGGTGATGGTCTTTCGTGTCTGCTATTCAACATCGCTTTCAAGGGGTAATACGAAGAGCAGGGATTAACACGAGTGGCACAATTTTCAATAAGTACGTCCAGCTATTTGGCTTCGCCGACGACATAGATATTATGGCACGAAACTTTGAGAAGATGGAGGAAGCCTACATCAGACTGAAGAGGGAAGCTAAGCGGATCGGACTGGTCATCAACACGTCGAAGACGAAGTACATGATAGGAATAGGTTCAAGAGAAGACAATGCGAGCCACCCACCGCGAGTTTGCATCGGTGGTGACGAAATCGAGTGGCTGGAAATCGTACGTACTTTGGACTCCGCAAGACGCTTCGATCGAATAGAGTTCGCCGCCGTACCAAACTGACAATCTACAAAACGCTCATTAGACCGGTGCGGTAGTCCTCTACGGACACGAGACCTGGACGATGCTCGTGGAGGACCAACGCGCACTTGGAGTTTTCGAAAAGAAAGTGCTGCGTACGATCTATGGTGGGGTGCAGATGGCGGACGGTACGTGGAGGAGGCGAATGAACCACGAGTTGCATGAGCTGCTGGGAGAACCATCCATCGTTCACACCGCGAAAATCGGACGACTGCGGTGGGCCGGGCCAGAATGTCGGACAGTAACCCAGTGAAAATGGTTCTCGACAACGATCCGACGGGCACAAGAAGGCGAGGTGCGCAGCGGGCAAGGTGGATCGATCAGGTGGAAGTTGACTTGCGGACCCTCCGTAGACTGTGTGGTTGGCGACGTGTAGCTATGGACCGAGCCGAATGGAGAAGACTTTTATGTGCAGCACAGGCCACTTCGGCTTTAGTCTGAATAAAAAAAAAACTATTTTCGATAGGGTGAAGCTCCAAAAAGCTGGGAGGGTCCTTGTCCCTTGACCGTGTTATTAACAGCATACCAATCCGTCACATTTTTTTCCATATTGGCAAGATGTCAATTCCGGCCAATATAGAACAGAATAATGGTGTAGCTTCAGGAAAGGCCGCATTTTTTTTTCTTTTTATAAATGACCTGGTTAACGGTTCTGATCTCTTCTAGCCAGCGGTATATGTAGGTCGGCTGTCAAACCTGCTATATCTTCGACTGTTTGATTATTTAGTTTATCGTCACGTTTTGAATTCATATTTTCTTGTAAATCGACAGTGCGACTACTTCTTCAATTCGATGCTTGGTTTCAAATGCTAGTCCCATATTTGTGTATAACATTTCAGACTGCCATTTTTTTTATAGTCGCTGCGGTTTCCGGTTTACGATTTCACTTCGATGAAGCCTTCTTAAATGTCAACAAACTTTCCTCAAACTGTTTTATTACGTTGATAACAGTTGATTTGGTCACATTCAACAGTTGTGCTAACATATCATTCAAATAGTTTGTATGTCATTTTGATATGTTGCTTCTTTTGTTTAAACATTCAATTAAAGACTCATTCGATTCTGGGAATTCTAGCTTCAATATTCAAAACGACACATCTAGCTTTGTTAATAATGATTCAAACGGTACGTCGTTTTGTAAATTTGTCCTTGAATTTTTGTTTTGATCGACTTCGGAGTTCAGAACGCATCAATCGATATTCAAAGACATTTGGACAAAAAAACAATCGATGCGACATTTATTTTCAGTCAGTTCAGATTTTCTATTTCAGCCTCTGCTGGAGTTTACGGTTGCGCAGCACCGTCGTCGTTTTTCTCTAGAACAGAGTAGATTTTCTAAAGAAAGTGTCGGCTAAATTCAGCGGCACTGAATACCTCACTTCTTCGCTCCAGGTTGGATCTGGCGGAACGAACAAACCATCAAGCATAGTTACTCTGACCATGAAACTCATCCTAAAATATTTCTGAACCGGACTGGGAGGCCAACTTCAACATGATCTACTTTGCCCTTGCGCGTTTTACCGCTGAGATACGGAAGGCCCTGCATGAAATTGCGATTTCCTGAAATCATGGGTGGGTCTTATGCAGAATTGTAGTTAAATCCTATATTTTTGAATGAATGTGAGAATAAGGAATTATTTTAATACAAACTAAAGTTATTTTAAGAGCAAGTCATTATCTTGTGCAATCCACAAACGTTTATAATTAATCAACCGCTCTTTTTCCGTTTCTTGATTATACCTAAGTCATTTCCTAAGTGAACTGGCAAAGCACCAGGGCACCGGAAGCAACAAAAATGAATATTGTGTTGACAGCTCTTTTTATTCCCATTCATTATTAATGGCTCCCCTCCGTGAGAATCTAGCCTTCCTTAGAGTCAGCTTCCGAATGCGGACGTGGACTCCTTTATGATTCAAACGAAACGCAGGAAGTCCCGCCGCCTTCATTGTCCGCTTTTCCTCTGTTGTGAATAGACACTGTAGGCATCAACTGGCTGCACTGCGATCGTAGAAAAAGCGCTCACTTGCCTCTCATTTAATACACCAACGACGCCGACCGTCATCGTAACAGCTGGGTGGGAGCTTGGGCTGCTGTTGACTCCAAGCGGAAGTGCGGTAGAGAACTGGTACTGCCCTAGATTCGATGTATGCATAAATGCGAATCCTTTCGCCCACTACTCCTCTGCCTTGCAGCAAGGGAACCGAACGTGAAAGATCGTAAGCTTTCATATTTATATTTCCATACAATCGCAAAAAGCGCGCGAATCTCCCATCCATTCTGTTCTAGCATTATTGTCCGGAGGGAGTTCCGCTGGCGTCGGTCGTTATGCGCAAAAATAATTGCACGATGCTCCCCGGGCCGTGGCCCGGTTCCGGTTCAAGCGCGTCATCAGCAGGAGGTAAATATTACAACCCCGGCCCGGGCACCTACATCAAATGTGGGTGACATCCCGAATTCTGTGCAGTCCACCCGGTTCGGTAATTGCGCGCACTGATGTAGGTAGTACCAATGAGATGCCGTCAAATGGAGTAATTTATTTTATTAATTTTCATCTTTCATTATAATTTGTACTATATCACTACTTCGTTTCGAATTTTTACGACAACATTAAATCAACTTGGATTCAATATATTCAAAGAACGAAACTGTGGCAAAACTTATGTTACACCATTCGACGGTATCCACATATTCATTCCATGTCATAACTCAGAGAAATATGATAGAAAACATTTACTTTTTGACCCGAACTTTGATCCTCATACAGGCGGAATAACTCACCCATGAGCTTCGCAATTCTGTTATCATATCTGTAAATAACGAAAATATTGCACGATGTGCGCACGTGGCCTTACTGACTATCACCTCACCCACACGCACCGTAGATTCGTTATCCTGCGTACGTGACCATGTCACCGATTTGGAGCACTCATAGCTCATCAAGGTTGCTCCGTTCAAGGGAAAATGAGGAACAAGCCCCGCGCTGGTACGGTTGCGTTTGCGTAGGACCATGGAACGTGTTCCATCGTATATCATCTACGGACGGGATGTCGCTCACTATGTGCCACTAACGGAATCTGCAATAAGTAAGTACTTGCCGTAAGGGCGAAAGGAATTCTGTCGGTATTCTGAGGGATCACGTTTCCACACGTGATGATTGAGGGCCAAATTGGGCATTATGTTGATTGGTTCGATGGCACGGCAGTGTAAACACATGACGACGCTCTGTCCAACGGAATCGTGATGTGTACCAGATTTATTGCTGTTGTGTGCGAATCAACGACTTCGGATTGATTGACAAATGTTTTACCTGGTGTAAGTACAAACACAGGATGAAACGAAGGACGTGAGTATGACAGCCGTTTAGCATGAGGAATGTTTCACAATAGCTGTTGGTTTTATGCTAGAGTTGAATTCCAAACAATTGAACAGTTGATAGATATTGATGCTATGTGAAGTAGGATTTCAAGCTGTTTTGGTCAAAACTAAACACACAAATTCAGGAAGTACATTTCGAAGGCGAGATTATCTTCATTTCTCTTACCCCTTTCTTCTTTATTTCAAATTAATACGTTCTTTCTTCTTCTGCTTTTAGACATATTTTTCCTTTAGAAGTTTTTTGTTTTAATGTATTTTCTGCTAAAGGAATACATATAAACAAACCTAGCGAAAACACATTAACCAAACTACTTCAATCAACTGCCCCTTGAGGATGAAAAAACACTCATTAGGGTACTCTGAAAATCATTCAATTCAGGCCATTATTACAATCATCCTTCTTTTGTTGCTCTTCCAAGGGAATTCGGGTCAATTTGCTTCTGAGGACAATTTTCCCACCATTTGACCTCTGTACCGGCATCGCGACAAGATCCAAAATTTATTAAACAATCAAATAAAACGACCCATCCATCTTCCCGGCATTGAGTATTTCTTCTCCGATCCATCGGGTCCAAATTAGGAAAATCTTATTCCTCCGCGATGAAAGCGGCAGCAGCAGCAGTTTCCCGCAGTAATAACGACAATAAAACAACGCCATCAATAAACGAAATGAATCCATTTTGGGGGGATTCGCATCGGTCGGGGACCGCCAAACGAGGGCACGACGATTGGGAGTGAGCGAAATCATTTCCAATCTGGAGCTCGGGCCCGCCCAACCAACAATCCTCTGGCGGCGGGCCACAATCATCCGTCTTTTGTGTCGCGTCAGTGGTTTCGCGAGAACTTTTTCTGTCTCTCGTGGCAAAAAGCTTTCATCTCTCGTTTCATTTGGGCGACAGCCGACAGCAACGGGGAACAGACGATTACAATGATGACGACGACGACGATGACGACGGATGGTGGCAGGCAATAACAATAAAATAACACATCCTTCATTTCACTTCAATCTCGTTTTTTGGCAAGCTTTTTTGCGAATGGCGAATGACAAAATTTAAAGACGTGGAAAAGTCGAAACGTACGTGCGTCACTAGGGATTTCTTACTGTTTTAGGTTGTGGAACTACAAAATTGTCTCCATATCGAATCTGACAGTGACTTCAACGTGTGCAGAGACTGTTTGTGAAGGACATGAATGGATAAATGGAACAAGAAGATGGATTAGTAAAGCTCCCGGGTGGGGTGGGTAGGTATTTGGGTATTTGGCTAAAACCGCATTATTTTTTCCCATTTACATTAACTTTATGCTAAATTGTCAAAAGTTTTCGGCTCCTGCATATAAAAAGACCATCCACATCGAATGTACAGATTACTTTTTGCGGCTTGTATCCGGAGGTAACAATCAAAGGCAAACTTTCTAAATTATTTTACATAAAAGGATGCCCGTTAGCTATTTGACAGGAAGTTATCAAATCGATGTAAGGTCGAGTGTTCATGAAATGGACATGCTAACATGCAAATGTACGATGAAGTTGATTGAACGATTATTAGGGTCTGTCTTATTTCCCGAATAGAACTTGAAAGTGACAGTTCAACAATTATCGAAAATCCCTGCACGCAGAGCAAGATTATTTATGACAGAATATCAAATATGTATTATTAGTCTAACTGGATAGCAGCAGCCATTCTTATGACCGTATGATCATTTGAAATTGTTATACTGTCACTTATAAGTTTAATTCGGAAAAAGAGAAATCCTTAGTGCAAAAATTTTAATACATTTGATTGACAGAAGCATGATTCTACAGATCCTGTTTAAATTGTCAAATTCTAAATAATGCCAGCTAACCATTTCAGCATTTTCGGATCATAACATTTTACAGGTCTCATCACCTAATGCTGTTTTGATCTTTTCAATTAAGCCGGTCAATTCCAGGCTTGCTAGTATTTACCACTGGATATCGTGACTGTCCGTTTAACAAGTGCCTATAGACATGTTGCCACTGTTGCATTGGTCAACAGATCTCTGGAGTAGTCACTCTTTTCCTGAACATAGTTAGTCGTCTTGGAGAACATGGTCGGCTTAGCAAACTTTCAGATTGATTGGCCTAAAATAGGTTCTCGTTGCGAAGAGGCACTCACTGGGTCTCTCCATTTTTTTAGTTTTGTCTAGTCACATTCTATCACAAAATCGTCTTGGAAGTGAATATATAGCCTTTTCGTTACACCTTGGTGTACGAGAAAAGCCAAAAACATTCTCATGATGTATTCCGAAATGTGCTCCTGTCAAAAGAAACGATAGTTATTTTTATGTCACGATTTCATGTTCTTGAATATTAACCCTTATATGGTACACGTCTGACGGAAGGGGTGAAAATTAACTTAAAAATTTAATCTCTCTGGCGTTTCCGAACCGATTTGTATATTTTTTTCTCAAAAGAATCGGATAGGTTTCATTATGACAAGTGACTCAAAATTAGGATTGGCCACTTGGTCCCGGAGATATTCCGGATTGTACGGGGGTTGTTTTCTTACTGGTGGGTATTGCCGACTGAATCTTTAGTCTATGCTGTTAAAATTGCCTAATACCGTGATTGGTCAACTCGGGGATGTATATTGGACATGTTCTGCCCGTAATGGAACTTTTTCTAACCAGTCTAGGGATTATTCGCCCTTCCGAAACCGGCTATAAGGGATCTATATCCCGTGATGGCCAAATTGGAAAGGAAATTCCAAATATGACTTGCGACACATCATATGTCATAATTTTGCGATCTGGAGTTCGAAAGTGACCTACGGGAATTGACATGTCCTAACCTGGCCACGTTGACATTGTCCTAGGGCATCATGAATCCGGTCCTGGTAGATCACTTTTGCGAACATTACAAATACGGCTTGCGGCACACAATTCTAATTTTGAGTCACTTATCATAATCTAGAAACCTATCCGATTCTTCTGAAAAAAAAAATACAAATCGGTTCAGAAACGCCAGAGATATTCTATTTTTAAATTAATTTTAAGTTAAGGTGCACGTTTGTTTCGGTTAATAATTCCGCAAATATTTCTTCACAAATTTATTCAAATGAAAACATAGTTCCAAGTTCCCTTTTACTCCATTCCACGGCAGACTACTGACTGATACAGGTATATATTGTACCGCTCATAAAAAAAATCTACTCCACCGCTTATTTTAAGTCGCAACAAAAAATAAGCGCCAGATAGTCGCCTTAGAAAAAACATACCTTCAGGAAAAAGCTACTTTGATATTTTTGAAAATTTGGTCGCCACGTGGTGGATTCTGGCAATAAATGGTTTGATAGCACGTACTATTTGTACTGCAGACACCTATGAATGAGAGCCTTGGAAAACTATCACGAAAGTTGTCACTTTGCAAGGCACAATACAATACTACAATAATAATATTCCTTAATCTATACAAAAGAGCAGCTACAACTAACCCGGAGCCATTTTTCGTCCACACCGAGGTGTCTGATATTCCAACACTCCTCCTTAGTGTGGATGCCTCGCAAAACTCCTAGCTGCTCCTAACACTGAGCTTCTAGTCCTGAGCTCCTCCGCACCAGAACAATTCCTGGTCCAATCCGTTGCCCGTACAAATGGCCTCCATGCGACGTTTGCACAGCACCCTCTGTTGACCAGCTCCGGAATGATCCGATGCTCCTCCCTAGCAACTAAGAACCAACTAAGCTACTAACCAACAAAGTTAGCAACCAAACGAACTGTCCGATCTCCTGATCAATTCCGCCAGGTGCCAAGACCTACGTGGTCAATCATGATCCCACTGCGCCATGCGACTTATTCGGCCGATCCATGATCCCGCTGCTGTAACGTCGACGGTCAATCCGTCCGACTAAGATGTAGATCCGGAACCGTTTCGGGGCCCATAACCTGATGGAAAACAAGGGAACCCCTCACAAAGGAAACAATACTAGAGTTCTCTTTTACTCCATTCCACGGCAGACTACTAACCGATACTTCTGCCAGCGGCTGCAGCTCTCTTTTTTTTCAACAACAGGTATTTCCGGATGTAAACAAACGATAAAATATCCATCGATGTTTTGGTATCCAACGGTTTGAATCGATGAATTAAAAAGGTATAAAGGTGCAGCAGTGTTCAACAGTAAAATTTGCTGTCAAAATATATCATAACGTTGATAGCGTACTTTATCAGGAAAATGATGACGTTTCATGAATATTTATATTGTTATTGCAATTAATTTAGTAGTAAAGATGTAGCGATGTTAATCTTTGAAATACTTTCAGGGCTGTTACAAACTGACCAAATTCCAATCCGCGAAATCCGCGACTAACAAAATGAAATTCGCGACTACAAAAACAAAACCGCGACAAACAAAAATAAGTGAATTATCACGTAAAAACACATTTCAATGCAAAGTTTCAATACTGTTGCTTTGAATCTATCAATGCTTTGATCAGTAGAACAAATGAAGAAAAATTATGCCGCATGATGTTTTGAATGGAGAGTCAGAAATAATTTTATGATTTATAAATAAATTGATCTTTGCATTCCTAATAGCCCAGCCTCCAGGTTTTCTCACTTCATAGATTTTTGATGTCAAAGTCCACAGATTTCAATTTCACTAAGAAAGTACATGACGTTTCATACCAAGATACATTATTTTATCAAAAGAATAAACTCGTAAAACGTTATACGTTCAAACAGAACTGACTTTCAAATGCAGCCAAAATAGTGTATGGCTATTTCACAGTCAATTCAAGAGTTTCGAGGCCTTCAGTAGCATGAATTTGGATATAGAGTGATAAAAACAGTTGACGACTCCGAACTCATGGTGGAACCAAAGTGGGAAGCCGCCAGTTTGGATTCTACACACTAGAACTAACATCGATACGAGGTTGTTTAGATGGCGTTGATCACACGTGGATCACAATTTGGTTAATGGTAATATTGAAGAGCAATAATTTGAAATGTGTTAACTATTTAGAAACCCATATGACTAGAATCCTTACGCTACCTTTTGACAGGGCAAGTGAATTGAACAACTCAGTTGAATTTAATGAACTTGCCAAAAGTTGAACATGTCAAAACGAACAAAAGTCAACTTTCACTTCGTTCAAGTAAATTGAACAGAAGAGTTTAGACATTCAATTCGCGTTCAATAAATTCGAGCAACTTGTTCAGTTCACTTGCCCTGTCTAAACGCAGAGGGAAATACAGGACTTGCGATATTCTGCTCCTCATGAACATATAAGTACCCAGTCGGAGGGATTGCATCGTCAATTGCGAGCAGTGGATCGTCGGATTTGCAACCAACCGTGATTTTCCATGGTGTCTCAATTTCTGTAATGTACTCAAGCATAAGCAGTGTTGTAAAATGTCATTGGCATAAATTTGAAAGCTAGAATGTTACCGGTGAAACCCCAGTTCACCAGCTGCTTGAGCACTAGTGGGGTCCAAGTGCAGTTAAACGCCTTCAAAATATCCAGGGAAACTAGATCGACGTGTTTCACTTGGTCAAAGGCGCTTTGGGATACGTCTCCTAATCCGGCAAAGAACAAACTTGCCCCTTAACCCGGGCGAAAGGCGTGTTGGCGAAAACCAAGTCGTCCGTCAAACTCAAGCTTTTCACGTAGCCTACGATGACTTTTGATAGGGGTAACGGCTCAAACCTTGGCCCATTATGCTACGGTTGAGCACATTTATCGTTATAAATTTTCATATATTGCATTTCCAACCAGAATTATTCCACCAGCCAGCTTGCTTACATTTGGTTTTGACGCCAAATAGCAAAAGACGACGATAAATGTCCGCAATATCTCATTTAAACCAGCGAAAGTCTCGAGAGAAATGGACAAAAGGTCGGCATCCTTGTCCCTATCATGTGGATAATTTTTCAGCCCACTTGGGACGAGTGAGTGTTGATTTCGAACATACGAGAGATAAAGATGGAAGATGTTTATAGTACCAGTCATTTTGCTTGCGTTAAATAAAGGCAGCATGCAAACAAATAGAGAAAATCAAATCATCTTATTGAGCGTGAATTCTAATTGGTTGCATGTAAAATACTACCACACTGACTGTGAGAGTGCGTTTCAGAGGTTTCAGATTCCCCCAATAGCACGCTTACCAAGGACATGCTAACGAAAATACTATTATATGAATCGTTTATTTCCGAAATATTTACCATATTTGCAAGTGTAGAAGTTAAAAAAATGAAAACTGTATTAAAAACTGCATTTTCAAAAAGGCTACATGTTCTAGCCCTCATGTTGTATCTTCAAACAAATTGCATACGTTAATTATTGACTGCCGCATAATTTTGAGATTTACTGTTAGTTGAAACCATGGCAGTTGTGTTGCTCTCGCTCTTGCGATACTCTCCAAGAATTTTTTTTCCAAAACGTAAACAACGCTTTAGGTGGGGATGGTGCATAACGCACTACTAAAGAAAGCCAATTGTAAAACTTATTCTAGGCAATTCCTTGCTTTGTACTGTGCATAAACAGTTATAACTGTGCCAACTACCTGATATTATTACACAATTATTCATAAATAAAATTTTTGGATGCTTGTTTTTAACTCTGCCTGCATTGAAGTTTTATGATTGGTACGTGCGTTTGATTCCACTCCTCTCTATATCGATCAGCTGTTGTGAATCCTCTCAAAACTCTCACGTGTTTCAACTTCCCGAGTTGAAAGAATACTTTTCGGTATCATTTTACAGATCAAAATACTTTTTGCAAGCAATAATAAATCTAAATTATGATGAAGGTATTTGTCAAGTAATTTGACTTGAAATTAGTCACATGAAATGACGTTGAAAGTTTATCTAATGAAACATACGATCCATTGTATCTTTCCATTATGATTTGAGAAAATGTTTGTAGGATTCGTGCGAAAGATGATAGAACTAAATATTCTTACACTAATTCAATCATTTATTTGCGAAATTATGAAGAAAATGTTGTATCGAACCACGAAAGGTTGATGCTTGAATCGCTTTTGATTGAATCGTGTTTGGAAGCCGTAAGGTAGGCAATTATTTAATAAAATGTTCTGCGAATGAAAGCGATTATATCGTGATTCGAGAAAAGCATCACGAGGGCCCATTTACAAACTACATGATGTTTCAGGTTGTGGGAGGGTACTTGTCTGAGCGTTAAGGACTTTATAAATTTCAGAATCCTACCATACATATGAAGCATTACTAGAGGCTTGGTGTGGGCTGAGTTTAGCGTTATGTAATTTGCGAATGAAACTTAAACGCTGAGTGGATTAACCTGTTTTAACAAAAATTCATAGCAACCTAATCGCAAGCATCGGATATTCTATCTGCAGCTTTCGGTTATTTTCTCCAGTACGGGTTATTGGTGAGAATGTTTTGATTTTAGAGTTTCACCTATACTAACGTAGTGCTACAAATCGAAAGCACATGCCACCATTTGGCTACGGGTGCCCCCAGTATTGTCCAAAAAAGTTTTGGTTAATTATGTCGCTATACTAATGGAAATTGTGAAATAAAAATGATATCTGACATAGTGTGGTTGTTACCCATTCATCTGATGTGCGAAAGCAGGTATGTTCATTCAGAAAACTCTTTTATTGGGCAAAAGAAAAACTCTAGTACAGCCAGCCTGCATAAGTCAACGAAACATGGCTGCTAAAAAACCGAGTCAAAGTGATTTTTCACGCAAGATAAATGCTTGTAATAATTTAAGAAGTGTATAAATCTAGAGTTATGAAGCAGATGTATGTTTGATACACTTTTCTAAAGAAGCAGTGGTTAATATCTCCCTACAAATCGACGTATTATCGCTGAAATATTGATTAATTTGCGTGAAGAGCCAATGTTACATCCAGGGCCAACATTACCGCCGGTTACCCTACATAGAAAGTCAGCGAGATGGGCCGGTAATCATGTTTTTTGGGAATTGGAATAACGTGGTTAAGGCGCCACTCGTCGGGAAAAATTTGATTGGTCCAGGCTAAATTTATCAGATCGAGAAATACTATTTTGGCGATAGGGGGAAGGTTTTTCATCCAAACCGAAAGACTTTTTTTTCGAAACCTTTTTCAAAAACACAACATCAAATTACGAGGTGTAACGAACTTATAGCGCTTAAAATGTCCTATAACTTTGTCTAACAGGACATTGCTGATAAAATAGTCTGACACGTGGTAGGCAAATGTTATTTAAAAAGCGACATTTTGAAAAGATTCCACTCATGCCTTAAGCCTCCGCTTTATATTTAGAGCAATGTACCTTTGGTTAAAAATATAAGACTAACAGGCTTCTAAAAAAAGTTTTAGACAAATTAGGGCACGAGCGAACGAAGAAACGATGAACTTTGGACCGCTAAATGGCAGAAACGCTTTTTACCGAAAAAATATCTAATCAAGCAATGATGGTAATTGGACTCTCCAGTCAAACATTTGTATTCGCTCAATCGATTCTTCAATTCATTCAACATCAACCTTCGCAAGAATTCATATTTTTTGACGCCTCTAACTATTATAAACATTTAAAACAAGAAATCAAAAAAGAGCTGTTGTGGGTGGGTTCTTTGGGAGTTGACCTCAAACGAATCAAAGAATTGACTGAGACTATAAAATGAGATACAATGTACGTGCACGAGACGAGCCAGCCCAGGGCTGAAAGTCTCACTAATAAAGACAAAAAAAAGATACAATGTTTGAAGGGAAAGGTCAATTGAGCTATGACAGTGCTAAGGACTAGATGGCAAATAATTGGAATAGGCAGCCAGGAGTACTGGGAGTCACTATGGAGCAGAACTTGATGAGGCAGAAGGTCGGAAAGATGAAGCGTCTCTCTATCGCTCAACCGAGTGGACAGAGTTGATAACAACCAGCATAATTACGTGTGATAACCAGCATGCCTTAGCTCATTTCCGGCGGTCCCAGGTGCGAATTTCAATGCGTTTAATTCGGTCAATAACACCCTTGGAGAGAAAAATAGACAAAATGTCAAGCCCCAAATTGTTAAAATAATCTACAAATAATCATGGGAATCACTCTCAAATATATTGAGAACAAAGACTAACTTCTAAACACAATTCGGCGTCCCGGTAATCCAGAATTTCTATATGATCAATTTGTTAGGTCAACAGACGGTCTCTCAACATTCGATAACTAAAATATATAATGTGTTATAAATGTGTTCGGATCCCAAAGTATTGCTTGCTTCTCATACACTCATATAAAAAACATTAACATAATGAGTTTGAGAGAGAGTGTAAATATAAATCCGCGATTTTCGCGACAACGTTTAACGGAACCGCGATTTTCGCGACTGGAAGAGCAAATCCGCGACAAATCCGCGAAAATCGCGAAATCCGCGACATTGCGTTGATATCATACTTTACATGAATTGTGATAACAATTCATTAAAATTTGTATCATTTTTGGGAATAATTTAGAGTAAAAAATAGCGATAAAATTATTTAATTTTATATAAATAACTTTGAAGGAGTAATTGAAGAATGGTTGTCCGGGTTGTCGCTTCAGAAGTGATTCCTTTTTGTAGTACAGTCGCCTCTTCACATCTCGATATTGAAGGGACCATCGAGATAGGGAAAGATCGATGAATGGGAGGAAAAGGAATGGGTACTAAATACAAAAAGCTCGTTGCTATAAAAAACGACAACAAAACAAATGTAATTTCTTGTTGTTGACGTGTTTGTTATTGTCCAAAGATAGTCTAGTAACCTGAAAATTTGAACATATCGACGAAAGAAGAGTGGATCCAGAACAAAATATGATCAGAAAACATCGAGAAAGGGAGGCTATCGAGATGTAGAAAGATTACAGATACAGATATGTATCGAGATATATGCCTTGCAACAAAATTACAACTTTCGTGATCATTTTCCAAGGCTCTCATAGATCTGTAAAATTTATCCGCAGTACAAATAGCACGTGCTATCAAAGCATTCATCGTCAGAATCCACCACGTGGCGGCCAAATTTTCAAAAATATCAAAGTAGCTTTTTTCTGGAGGTATGTTTTTCTTAGGCGACTATCTGGCGCTTATTTTTCGTTGCGACAAAAATAAGCAGTGGAGTAGATTTTTTTATGAGTGGTACAATAAAACATCGAGATGTAGAGAGTCGACTGTACTAGCTTTCGTAACGGAGACGAGCCAGCCTCGGGCTGAAAGTCTCCTTAATAAAGACACAAAAAAAAAAAAAAAAAAAAAAAGCTTTCGTAACAAAAATGAAGATCGCATCAATCATTGTTGCTGGACGACTACGTTTATTTTTCTGTCAAGCGTTTTCTGTTCCAATCAAATTTAAAGAAAAGAAAATCGTCATATATTTATGGATAAAATCTGATTAGTCGTCTGAGGACCCACCATCTCTGAGAAATTTGAAAAAGTTTTCCAAACTTGTGACGTATGTCAAGCTGCAACCCCGTCTTCTTGAATATCTCAAAGAGTTTTTCTTTTTCTTCTTCTTCTTATTGGCAATACATCCCTACACTGGGACAGAACCGCCTCGCAGCTAAGTGTTCATTAAGATTAAGCACTTCCACAGTTATTAACTGAGAGGTTTCTAAGCCAGGTTACCATCTTTGCATTCGTATATCATGAGGCTAGCACGATGATACTTTTATGCCCAGGGAAGTTGAGACAATTTCCAATCCGAAAATTGCCTAGACCGGCACCGGGAATCGAACCCAGCCACCTTCAGCTTGGTCTTGCTTTGTAGCCGCGCGTCTTACCGCACGGCCAAGGAGGGCCTCATCTCAAAGAGTATTCTAATATAAGCAAGGTAAATCGGAAGGAGCGCATCTCAACGTTAATCGAAGGACCAGCGAGTACCATCGGGGACCGATATCCAGCCATCCGGGACAACGGTAGTACGAGATCCTTACAAGCGCTCGTGGTTCCGGCAGCGGGGGTGCTTAGGCATCGACACTCGGGTCTCCGGATATGGACTAATTTGGTGATGAATGTTTCTAAACTAAAACTAAATACGAGCTGGATTGCGAAATCCAGAAAGATTTATTTTTACCTTTGGCAAACAAAATTTTTAGCTCAAAGCAGAGCAGAATCAAAGCCTACATTGATTAAGATATATGAATATTTTCTACCTGGTTTGTGAGGTTAGATCTTCTTCGCCCCTATGAAACTAAGCGCGAGAGTTGTTCTAAATCCCCACTGTTGATAAATCAATGGATGAGATCAAGATAGAAACTGAATATGTTTGGATTTTCACCAATCCAAGTAATTAAAATGAGAAAGAAATCTCCTCTCGAATTGTATTTCGTTTACTTCAACAGAGTGGACTAATAGTCTAATAGTCTAATAGTCTTGGAAAGATCAGTGATTGTCTTGAGAACATTTTCGGGTAATTTTAAAAATTCTAATGGATCCCATCACGCAATGGAGAATTGTTCAGTGAGGAGAGGAAGTTTAAATAAGTTCAAATGTGCCAACTGTCAGGTGATCTTATTTCTGGGAATATCCTTCACGCAAAAAAGTTGTAAATCACCGCGCAAAGTTGATGAAAGGGAACGATAATCAGTTCCCTTATTTCAGCTCAATTGTTTACGGGAAACTATTTAAAATATAAATTCTTGTCAAACCAAGTAAAAATTTCCGGTTCAACCAATCCCGTTCATGTATTCCCAACACGGACATCAAAATCAACGGAGCGGAGAGGGAAAAGAACTGTGGCGTCGTCGGTAGCGGTTCCAGCATCGATGACGGTGTTTCAGCGGCAAACTTTCGAGTGGCTGTCGTCGGTGTCAGCAGTATTCCAGTTTTTCACAGGGCTCGCCAGCAGAAAGTTGCCTGCTAAAATGTTTTCGCAGGGATTGCGTCAGCAGGAGCAAAATAAAATTTTATTTCAAGATTATGATTTAGGTTTTGCTGTTCATGGCAGCAGAATCACAAGCGCGCGTCGGAGGATAGCGCTGTAAGATTTTATTCTCATGGATGGCATGAGAAGCAGTCAACCAACTAAAATCATATTCTTGAAAGGAAATTTTTAAATTTTTGCGGCGCCTCTCTCCAACCCTTCGCTTGTGATTTTGCTGCCGAAAACAATAAAACCAAAATCAGAATCTTGAGAAAATTTTTCACTTGGCTGCTACATGCCATTTGTTTTTTTTTTTTGTAGCGTCTTCCTCCGACGCGCGCTCTTGATTGATTTTCACTTTGAACAATAGTTTGCCTCAAGGTTTGTCGCAGCCATTTTGTTCGAAATATCGCGGAGAGCGGGCCATGCATCCGATGCATCGGTGGAGTTGCTGCAGGAAATTTTATTCCCAACGGCGTTGGTCAAAGTACAAAGCACAATCGCTTAGTGACGGCAGACAGATCAATCGCAATGATAGCCTTACGTTGTCCAACGTCTACCTTGCGGTCGTGTCTTGTACACAACCCTTCTGCTTTTTTTTTTCTTGTAGAATTTCCCCATTCCATTTTGATATTTAGCTTCAATTTTCATTCCAAAGCAGTTATCAACACAACCTTACATAGATTTTTCCAATGTTTTTGCCTTCCTCGTTCAGTAAAGGTGAACCGAAATTATACCCGCAAAATAAAATCACAGCCCTTGGTCAAAAAGGTCAGTAAAATTATTGCAGTTTCCAACCACATCTAGGCAACACCGAACTTCTGTAGTCTGACATTCTCCAAACAGCAACGCTCCGGTGAAAATCATCCCCAGTATACGAATCACAGCCGGTCTCCAGTTCATAAGTTTACCCAACAATTTTCAACACCTCCCTCTGGGCGGCAATGCCAGGTGCTCAACCACAGTAGTTAGACGACAACCGCTAACTTTGAAAGGAGATCGTACCGGAGAAAGAGCCAACGCCACCATAGAGTGGATACCACCTCGAAACAGACAATGGGTACGTTATACCTTTTCCTTCGGATCTCCCACGGTGTTGGCAGGCGAGGAGAGCTTTCCGATTGCACTTGGCGAAAGTGTGGGAAAGTTTTCCTGCTGTGCGCTGTTGTTTAACTTTAAAATATAAAATTCACCACCGGGGCATTCCGGGGTATCTGGACGGAACCCACCTGCTGGGACGCACACAAACACACGCTCGCACGCTCCTGTTGATGGCAAAAGGATGAGACCACTGTCTAATGGTTGGTAACTACCACTAGTAGTGAAAGTGTGCTCACTATTGCGGTGGAAGTTTTTATATTTTATGTGCATGCTTATCCGAGCTTTCCCGATTTTCTGTACCTATGTTTGTTAAAACAGCAACATGTGATGAAAGGATTTCGAATCGACATTAAATATAAAGTTTAGGACACCCAAGAATCAAGATTGGTTACATTAGTTGAACCCTTATGTTGAGCATGTTGAACCACATACGAAATATTGAAGATTATATCCTGGCGTACATGGGATACATAACAAAAACATAGTTACTGGAATATGAATTTCATCCAAAAAGTGGTTGAATGTAGCGGATTTAAATATGTTTTGAAATCTAAACTTGAACTCTAACTTCCTATTATCAACAAATCCACAGTTACTACGTGAATTAATCAGATTGTTCTGATTCTTGCTTGCTTCTGAGGTTTCCGCCACTTGCAGTGCAGCAAAATGGCATAAGAAGTGAAGGAACGCCATAAATCAAATAAATGTTTTAAAAGGCATTATAGTTTTCCCATGTTAGCCATTTTTTCTCCTTTGTAACTGCGAGCTATTGTTAGACCGAACCGAAGAAGAACTTTCCAAATTGAACGTTTGTGTGGTACGTGTTATAAAAAGGTTATTTGAAAATTGATTCACTTGAGTGGTTTTCTAAAGTTAAATGTTTGGTGTACGAATAGAATAACGTGAGTATTGTAGACGTCACATATACCTACTCACAGGTATTGGTCGTGCAACAATCGACAATTTGGGAAACACCATGAATTAAATTGCTTTTTTGTTACGTTTTGTAAGAATATGCTTATGATTCCTTTTCAATTACTGACTTGTTAGCGTAAATTGGTATTTCTGTACTTAATATATAACTAATTTCAATCAAACATGCAAACAATCATGACACATTGGTTTACAAATTATCCTTCAACAACGGGAAAAAACAGCACTCTCCATTAGGACAGTACAAATACTTTGTAATTACGGAAACTCGACAGCCGTCACATGTAGGATAGCATTCTTCCGTTTCCTGGCCCATTGTATGTGTATGGAATTGTTACCAGTCAGACAATACACCGAAGTTCATCCCAACAACACAGCTGACGGATGACGGTCGGTCCATTTTTTCTCTCTCTCTCTCCGGATACCAACAGTGTGCATCCTGAAAAATTTCCACGAATTCCCTCAAACACGGAGGCACACCGGTGGTGGTGTGAAATAATTTATTCAAAAGCTTCCAACTTTTACCGTTCTGGCGACTTCCCTGCTGGCCGGGGGGATTCCGACGCGAATGGCAAACGAATGGATTTTGTCATTCTGCAATCGTTGGCATCACGATAGCGAACGGAAAAAGTCCAGGGGAAATTATTTAAAAGCAAAGCAAGAGAACTGACTATCTCAATTAGTCATTCTAAATGGAATTGTATCGCCGAGAAAGAAAAACGCCTTCCCCGAAGTTCCTAGTGGCGTTTGCATTCCATCGCACTGTTGTGTTGCAGTTTGAATCTTTGATGCGCGAAACAATTGAAGATTGACCCGGCAGAAAGGAGTTGCTTCTGAAGTTTTACTCAAACTGTTATTCTTTTGCACACCGCCACCAGGCAAATCATTGTTCGTTTCGCACTTACTTCTTGGCGGGGCTCCGTTCTTGAATCATTTGATTCGTTCTTTGCCCCAGTTCTGAGGAGTAAAGTGCTCGTTCAAGCCCAAATGTAGTGAAACTAGTGGAGGTGGAGATCGTTGTTTGTTCGACAAGCCCTAGGAAACAGAATAGCGTAGAAAGTGGCAAACTTTTTAATAAGCGTCGTTCGAGTTTCGCTTCGGCTTGCAGAATACGAGTTTTCAAGAACACTTTTTTTGTGGAAGAGGAGAATGTGAGATTGTCACGTTGCGCAACTAAAAAATGTTTCAGCAGTAGGAAGAGACACTTAAAAACTTATAAAATTCTCTTCAGGGTTCCACAGTACATATCTACTATTTTAAATCTAGTTATGAAACAAATAAGCATTTGTCAGGTTGTTGGAGTTTATTCATTTGTTTGGTAGATTGATAAATAACTAGTCAGTCATTTTGCTGTTTAAACCACTTTTGAATAATTTATTTAACTATACGATCATAAAGCACCATTCCAGAACATAATCAGTATATGATAAATGAGATAGTTATTCAGCTAAGAAAGCATTGTACACAAAGATAAACGACGAAATCTTTTACTTTCCATCTCCATATACCTGAACAGGTAGCGTAATTCTAAGTGTAAGTGCAATTCTTCGGGATTTTTAAAGAGATTTTCGTTGGAATTAACAAATAGAAATTCTTCGGAATTTCCGTACGGATTTTTTTTTTAATTTCCGAAATAGAATAGGGGCCATTGTTCAGAATTTTCGAAATAAAATTCTTTTGAATTTTCGAATAGAAATTCTTTTGAATTTTAGAGGGGAAATTTTTCAGAAATAAAATTCAGGATTTTTGAAGGGCAAAATTATCGTTTGGAAATTTTTCGAAATTTCCGTAAGGACAATTTCCAAAAAGGAAATGCTTCGGAATTTTCGAAGAGAAGTTCTTAGGAATTTTCGACGGGATATTTTTCGGAATTTTCAAGCAAAAACTTTTCAGGAAGGAAATTCTTCGGAATTTCATAAAGGAATTTTTTGGAATTTTGGAAAGGAAATTCTTTGGAATTTTCGAAAGGAAATTCTTCGAAACTTCCAAAGGGAAATTCTTCGGAATTTCCGAAGGAAAAATCTTCGGAATTTCCAAAGAAAAAATCTTCGGAATTACCAAAGGGAAAATTTTTGGAATTTCCAAAGGGAAATTCTTCGGAATTTCCAAAGGGAAATTCTTCGGAATTTTCGACGGGATATTTTTCGGAATTTTCGAGCAAAAACTTTTCAGAAAGGAAATTCTTCGGAATTTCCGAAAGGAAATTTTTTGAAATTTCCGAAAGGAAATTCTTTGGAAATTACGGAAGGAAATTCTTTGGAATTTTCGAAGGGAAATTCTTTGGAATTTCCAAAGGGAAATTCTTCGGAATTTCCGAAGGGAAATTCTTTGGTATTTCCAAAAGGAAATTCTTCGGAATTTCCAAAGGGAAATTCTTCGGAATAACCAAAGGGAAATTCTTCGGAATTTCCAAAGGGGAATTCTTTGGAATTTCCAGAGGGGAATTCTTCGGAATTTCCAAAGGGAAATTCTTCGGTATTTCCAAAGGGAAATTCTTCGGAATTTCCAAAGGGAAATTCTTCGGCATTTCCTAAGGGAAATTTTTCGGAATTTCCTAAGGGAAATTTTTCGGAATTTCCAAAGGAAAATTCTTCGTAATTTCCAAAGGGAAATTCTTCGGAATTTCCAAAGGGAAATTCTTCGGAATTTCCAAAGGGAAATTCTTCGGAATTTCCAAAGGGAAATTCTTCGGAATTTCCGACGGGAAATTCTTTGGAATTTCCGACGGGAAATTCTTTGGAATTTCCGACGGGAAATTCTTTGGAATTTCCAAAGGGAAATTCTTCGGAACTTCCAAAGGGAAATTCTTCGGAATTTCCAAAGGGAAATTCTTCGGAATTTCCAAAGGGAAATTCTTCGGAATTTCCAAAGGGAAATTCTTCGGAATTTCCAAAAAGAAATTCTTCGGAATTTCCAAAGGGAAATTCTTCGGAATTTCCAAAGGGAAATTTTTCGGAATTTCCAAAGGGAAATTCTTCGGAATTTCCAAAGGGAAATTCTTTGGTATTTCCAAAAGGAAATTCTTCGGAATTTTTAAAGGGAAATTCTTCGGAATAACCTAAGGGAAATTCTTCGGAATTTCCAAAGGGGAATTCTTTGGAATTTCCGGGGGGGAATTCTTTGGAATTTCCAAAGGGAAATTTTTCGGAATTTCCAAAGGAAAATTCTTCGGAATTTTCGAAGGGAAATTCTTCGGAATTCCAAAGGGAAATTCTTCGGAATAACCAAAGGGAAATTCTTCGGAATTTCCAAAGGGGAATTCTTCGGAATTTCCAGAGGGGAATTCTTCGGAATTTCCAGAGGGGAATTCTTCGGAATTTCCAAAGGGAAATTCTTCGGAATTTCCAAAGGGAAATTCTTCGGAATTTCCAAAGGGAAATTCTTCGGTATTTCCAAAAGGAAATTCTTCGGAATTTCCAAAGGGAAATTCTTCGGAATTTCCAAAGGGAAATTCTTCGGAATTTCCAAAGGGAAATTCTTCGGAATTTCCAAAGGGAAATTCTTCGGAATTTCCAAAGGGAAATTCTTCGGAATTTCCAAAGGGGAATTCTTCGGAATTTCCAAAGGGGAATTCTTCGGAATTTCCAGACGGGAATTCTTCGGAATATCCAAAGGGAAATTCTTCGGCATTTCCAAAGGGAAATTTTTCGAAATTTCCAAAGCGAAATTCTTCGGAATTTCCAAAGAAAAATTCTTCGGAATTTCCAAAGGGAAATTCTTCGGAATTTTCCAAGGGAAATTCCAAAGGGAAATTCTTCGGAATTTCCAAAGGAAATTCTTCGGAATTTCCAAAGGAAATTCTTCGGAATTTCCAAAGGAAATTCTTCGGAATTTCCAAAGGAAATTCTTCGGAATTTCCAAAGGAAATTCTTCGGAATTTCCAAGGGAAATTCTTCGGAATTTCCAAGGGAAATTCTTCGGAATTTCCAAAGGGAAATTCTTCGGAATTTCCAAAGGGAAATTCTTCGAAATTTCCAAAGGGAAATTCTTCGGAATTTCCAAATGGAAATTCTTCGTAATTTCCAAAGGGAAATTCTTTGGAATTTCCAAATGGAAATTCTTCGGAATTTCCAAAGGGAAATTCTTCGGAATTTCCGACGGGAAATTCTTTGGAATTTCCGACGGGAAATGCTTTGGAATTTCCAAAGGGAAATTTTTCGGAATTTCCAAAGGGAAATTCT
The DNA here is from genome assembly GCF_024139115.2 of Armigeres subalbatus. Classification (NCBI taxonomy): domain Eukaryota; kingdom Metazoa; phylum Arthropoda; class Insecta; order Diptera; family Culicidae; genus Armigeres; species Armigeres subalbatus. The sequence continues at coordinate 60,214,127 of NC_085140.1, forward strand.
TCGGAATTTCCAAAGGGAAATTCTTCGGAATTTCCAAAGGGAAATTCTTCGGAATTTTAAAAGGGAAATTCTTCGGAATTTCCAAAGGTAAATTCTTCGGATTTCCAAAGGGAAATTCTTCGGAATTTCCAAGGGAAATTCTTCGGAATTTCCAAAGGGAAATTCTTCGGAATTTCCAAAGGGAAATTCCTCGGAATTTCCAAAAGGAAATTCTTCGGAATTACCGAAGAGAAATTCTTCGGAATATCCGAAGGGAAATTCTTTGGAATTTCCAAAGGGAAATTCTTTGGAATTTCCAAAGGGAAATTCTTTGGAATTTCCAAAGGGAAATTCTTTGGAATTTCCAAAGGGAAATTCTTTGGAATTTCCAAAGGGAAATTCTTTGGAATTTCCAAAGGGAAATTCTTTGGAATTTTTTGACAGGAAATGCTTTGGAATTCCCGAAGGGAAATTTTTCGGAATGTCCAAAGGGAAATTCTTCGGAATTTCCAAAGGAAAATTCTTCGGAATTTCCAAAGGGAAATTATTCGGAATTTCCAAAGGGAAATTCTTCGGAATTTCCAAAGGGAAATTCTTCGGAATTTCCAAAGGGAAATTCTTCGGAATCTCCAAAGGGGAATTCTTCGGAATTTCCAGAGGGGAATTCTTCGGAATTTCCAAAGGGAAATTCTTCGGAATTTCCAAAGGGAAATTCTTCGGAATTTCCAAAGGGAAATTCTTCGGAATTTCCAAAGGGAAATTCTTCGGAATTTCCAAAGGGAAATTCTTCGGAATTTCCAAAGGGAAATTCTTCGGAATTTCCAAAGGGAAATTCCTCGGAATTTCCAAAGGGAAATTCTTCGGAATTTCCGAAGAGAAATTCTTCGGAATTACCGAAGAGAAATTCTTCGGAATATCCGAAGGGAAATTCTTTGGAATTTCCGAAAGGAAATTCTTTGGAATTTCCGAAGGGAAATTCTTTGGAATTTCCGAAGGGAAATTCTTTGGAATTTCCGAAGGGAAATTCTTTGGAATTTCCGAAGGGAAATTCTTTGGAATTTTTTGAAAGGAAATTCTTTGGAATTCCCGAAAGGAAATTTTTCGGAATGTCCAAAGGGAAATTCTTCGGAATTTCCAAAGGAAAATTCTTCGGAATTTCCAAAGGGAAATTCTTCGGAATTTCCAAAGGGAAATTCTTCGGAATTTCCAAAGGGAAATTCTTCGGAATTTCCAAAGGGAAATTCTTCGGAATTTCCAAAGGGAAATTCTTCGGAATTTCCAAAGGGAAATTCTTCGGAATTTCAAAGGAAATTCTTCGAATTTCAAAGAAATTCTTCGGAATTTCAAAGGAAATTCTTCGGAATTTCAAAGGAAATTCTTCGGAATTTCAAAGGAAATTCTTCGAATTTCAAAGGAAATTCTTCGGAATTTCAAGGAAATTCTTCGGAACTTCAAAGGAAATTCTTCGGAATCTCAAAGGAAATTCTTCGGAATTTCAAGGAAAATTCTTCGAATTTCCAAAGGAAATTCTTTGGAATTTCCAAAGGAAATTCTTCGAATTTCAAGGAAATTCTTCGGAATTTCGAAGGAAATTCTTCGAATTTCAAGGAAAATTCTTCGAATTTCAAAGGAAATTCTTCGGAATTTCAAGGAAATTCTTCGAATTTCAAAGGAAATTCTTCGGAATTTCAAAGGAAATTCTTCGGAATTTCAAGGAAATTCTTCGAATTTCAAAGAAATTCTTCGGAATTTCAAAGGAAATTCTTCAGAATTTCAAAGGAAATTCTTCGAATTTCAAAGGAAATTCTTCGAATTTCAAAGGAAATTCTTCAGATTTCAAAAGAATTTCAAGGAAATTCTTCGGAATTTCAAGGAAATTCTTCGAATTTCAAAGGAAATTCTTCAGAATTTCTAAAGGAAATTCTTCGAATTTCAAAGGAAATTCTTCGAATTTCAAAGGAAATTCTTCGAATTTCAAGGAAATTCTTCGGAATTTCAAAGGAAATTCTTCGAATTTCAAAGGAAATTCTTCGGAATTTCAAGGAAATTCTTCGAATTTCCAAAGGAAATTCTTCGAATTTCAAAGGAAATTCTTCGGAAATTTCAAAGGAAATTCTTCGAATTTCAAAGGAAATTCTTCGGAATTTCAAAGGAAATTCTTCGAATTTCAAAGGGAAATTCTTCGGAATTTCCAAAGGGAAATTCTTCGGAATTTCCAAAGGGAAATTCTTCGGAATTTCCAAAGGGAAATTCTTCGGAATTTCCAAAGGGAAATTCTTCAGAATTTCCAAAGGGAAATTCTTCGGAATTTCCAAAGGGAAATTATTCGGAATTTTCAAAGGGAAATTCTTCGGAATTTCCAAAGGAAAATTCTTGGATATTTCCAAAGGGAAATTCTTCGGAATTTCCAAAGCAAAATCTTCGGAATTTCCAAAGGGAAATTCTTCGGAATTTCCAAAGGAAAAATCTCCGGAATTTCCAAAGGGAAAATTTTTTGAATATCCAAAGGAAAATTCTTCGGAATTTTCAAAGGGAAATTCTTGGGAATTTCCAAAGGGAAATTCTTCGCAATTTTCGACGGGATATTTTTCGGAATTTTCGAGCAAAAACTTTTCAGAAAGGAAATTCTTCGGAATTTCCGAAAGGAAATTCTTTGGAATTTCCGAAAGGAAATTCTTTGGAATTTCCGAAAGGAAATTATTTGGAATTTTCGAAGGGGAATTCTTTGGAATTTCCGTAGGAATTTTTTTTGGAATTTCCGAAGGAAAATTGTTTGGAATTTCCGAAGGGAAATTATTCGGAAATTCCGAATGGAAATTCTTCGGAATTTCCGAAGGGAAATTCTTCGGAATTTCGGAAGGGAAATTCTTCGGAATTTCGGAAGGGAAATTCTTCGGAATTTCCAAAGGGAAATTATCCGGAATTTCCAAAAGGAAATTCTTCGGAATTTCCAAAGGGAAATTCTTCGGAATTTCCAAAGGGAAATTCTTCGGAATTTCCAAAGGGAAATTCTTCGGAATTTCCAAAGGGAAATTCTTCGGAATTTCCAAAGGCAAATTCTTCGGAATTTCCAAAGGGAAATTCTTCGGAATTTCCAAAGGGAAATTCTTCGGAATTTCCAAAGGAAAATTGTTCGGAATTTCCGAAGGAAAATTCTTCAGAATTTACGAAGGAAAATTCTTCAGAATTTACGAAGGAAAATCCTTCAGAATTTACGAAGGAAAATTCTTCGGAATTTACGAAAGGGTTATTCGATTTTCGAGAATACGCAATTGTGCATGATGCATGTACGTGTTCAGTGGTGCCAAGCGACTCTGATGTACGTTTGGCAAAACTGAAAGAATCCTATCCGTATGATGGGTTGAACATGTTCTACAATTTTTATCTGGCTTTTTAATGCTCAACTAACCATATCCGAGCTGCCATCAAACGAGCCAACATGAACGAATCCTGGCAAATGAAAAATCACTTACCATTTCTAGGCTTGTGCAATGTCGGATTTCCAGCCGCCCTCGTTTCCACTACAATATGGTCGCTTTAAAGCAGGAAAATCCGGGGAAACAATATTTCGACACAAAGGCGAACCGTTTTTCCACTTCCAGCGATAGAAGTAGTGGCACGTAGCACGTAGGAATATGTAGGCGACGGCTATTAATGGATCAAACCAATAATCGGAGCGGAAGTGAATGGCAAAATTGCGAAAGATGCAAGAAAGCAGATTGGCAAAAACGGGTTACCAGTTCCATCCAGCGCCACCTCCCCGGCCCCCGCTATCGATCGGTGGGTACTTGGCTAGAGCATGGCTGGAAGCAGCTTTCATGTCAATTTTCCATTTTGCACCCCCAAGCCGTCTATTGTGTATAAATAAATTCACTGTATCACCATTTGAAAGGCTCCACTACCCAACGCTATCCTGACAATCGATTGTCAAGGTGTAAATTTGCATTTATTGACAAATGTAGGTTGAAGTGTTGTGGCGTTATCGATTTGGAACCGAGGGGTTGTTTGTGTTTATTTTTGCGTTGTGGTATTGCTGGAGAACTTGGCCATGGAGATGCCACTTGATTCGCTGCCATATTACAAATTATGAAAGATTATAATGAACGTTAAACGATCAATTTCGTGAAACTAAATAATTAGTAATATGTATCGACCGAATTTTATGAAATTTGGCTACAATATTCTTTGATATGCAAAGAATGTTTAGGCCAAATCTGAGCATAATCAGTCATAAAAAAAAACCCCTGACAATAACAAAAGAACAAAACCTGCCAAAGCCGTAATTCTCCCTATTCGTTATAGAAAATTGTTTTGAGTTTTTTAGTGGAATGTGTTAACTTGGCATAAGACATTTTATATCATCAGTTGGTGTGAAATTAAATGGGATAGTACTAACTCGTCTTATGACAAGTGAAGTGTTCGTATTAGACATTCTGTTCTTTTAGAATTTTGACTTGGATAAAAGCGGCGTATTTTTGCGATTGCTACAGGAAACGATAAAACATAAGAATATGATGAATCCTGGGCACATAATATGTCGTCAAAGCCATGACATACCAATGCATAAGTCACATTCAGATTCCCAAAACCAAAGTTAACCCATTTTGGAAAATTTAATGAAATTTTGTGTTTAACCATAGAGAAGCAACTCCATCGCAGTACTTCAAACGAAATGTTCGCCCCAAACAAACCAAAATTGTATGCACTACTCACCGTTGCCGCTGGGCGGCGACCGCAGCCCGCTGGGCCGCCTGAGCTATCAACAACGGTGAGGCGGCTGCTGCGGCCGCAGCCGCTGCATTCATCGGCTGGTTCGCTGCGGCTGCTGCTGCGGCGGCTGCCGCCTGGTTAGACGATGCCGCGGCTGCTGCTGCGGCGGCAGCGGCGGCCGACGTTGGTGCCGCACCAGCTGCTGCGGCGGCTGCTAGGGCCGCCGATTGGGCTCCGGTTGCTCCGACGGTCGCTGCCGTTGCTCCTAACCACGGCCAGGCGCCCATCGACAGGCGGTAACCTAGGAAAAAGGGTGAAATTGTTTTAAATGGTTTGCAATTTATTGCGGTAGATATTGGCAGAATGGTTCGATGCACGAAGGCACTCTTAAATACTAAGACCAGCTTATAAAGCAATCAATTAATTAGCTTTCCCAGCGCTACCAAAGGGAAACCTCAATGAAGCGCAAAGACTGAAAAACGGACTGAAATTGATGCTGACTATCTGACTCCCATCCCACATACCTTGGCGAACCACAGAACCGAAACCCAACTGGAAGAGGAGAAGAGTCGAAGCCGTTCGACGTTCAATTAATTAATGGAAGACTTGCGTCGTCATGGGAAAGATCAATACGGATTATAAAACTAAATAATATAAATCGATGCATCCCACCTACTCTTCTGGTTTGAAGTTTCAATTATTTAACACAACCAGATGTGGAAAATAAAAAGTCTTTAAAGTGCGTACCATATCAGAACAGAAACAGTCCGCGGGCACTTCAATCAATGTTGAACCCCAGAGTTTCCCGAATAAAAAAAGCCGAGTGTTCCGGTTTCGCGTTTGATGAGTTGATGGTTGTGTAATAAATTGTTTGATCCAAACCACACTCCATCGCACGAGTGGTTTTCTAACCATCTGGTTTCGGCAAGCACTCCACCGAAGCAACACATCATGTCACTCATGCCATGGAGTGGAGGGGGTATCGTTTTGCTTTTGGCTTTGGATTTGGAATTTCATGAATGTCGCTGTAGGTAAATTACAATGCCATGAATTTCATACATTGGGAATGAGGTGGTAGCTTTACTTCTGTTCGGTATCAGGTGGTACTTCTAACGCTTGATATATGTGGTTTTGATGAGCGGATTAATCAGTGCCGAATGCCTTAGGACGGTAGCGCGTGGAGTGGTTGGATAGGCATATACAGCTGTACTATATGTTCGAATAAAAGTACTTGGGTAGGACACACGAACCATTGATTTATCCTCGATAATGGTTACAACTCAATTATTTAAATAGTTTTATTCTTCACAATTACATATCTCTATTGGTATCTCATAACAATTTGGGAGCCCTGCCATATTTTTTACACAGAAATCTGTTTGATTTTTTTTATTAAAAAAAGCTTTCGTACAAGCCGTAAGGAATTCAAATACACAACCCCAATCCTTATTATAGAACTGCATTGGTAAATGCTTACTTGTATTCGATTAGTTTATTTGTTTGTCGTGAATTGAAAGTGATCTGAGCGCTGAGGTTTCTCCAGTAATTCCTCTTGAAGTTTCTCCATGAGTTCCACCGGAAGTTACTGTGGTTTGTACATGAGTATCTCCGAATATTCGTCCAGGAGTACCTCCAGCAGTTCCTCAGGATTCCACCGGGAGTTCTTCAAGGAGTTCCTCCAGGAGTTCTTCCGAAAAATTAGTAAGTGATGATAAGTAAGAATATAAAAATAATTTTCTCCAGCAGTTCCTCCGAAAGTTCTTCCACGTATTCCTCCGGAAGTTCCTTCAGGAGTTCCTCCGAAAGTTCCTCCGCAAAATTCATCAGGATTTCCTCCGAAAGTACGTCCGGGATTTTCTCTAGGAGTGCTTCTTGAAGTTCGTCCAGGAGTTCCACCAGGAGTTTCTCTAGAAGTTTGTCCATGGTTTGCATGGTTGCTTAACGATATGAGCATCCAGAATCCAGTAGAATGCAAGTTTTCTTCTTATTTTCATCATTTATTTGGCTTACATATGAACAGATAACATCGAGTAAAGAATTTGACCTCTCAATACTAGGTACGTTTGCGTCCCACCCTCACCAAATCGTTTTATGCTCCGCCAACTTAGGTCGCTGCGCTCCAGGCATTTTTCTGCCTACCGTTTGAAAAAAAACTATCTTTGCAGGGTTGCTGTCCGGTATTCCTGCAATTTACCCAACCCATCGTACCCTTCCAACTTAAGCTACCTTCTACTAGGTTCGTCGTAGAATTGGACGAGCTTGCAGCGCATCCTTGGCCACCACCACACCGTTCTCTTGCACACCACGTCCTAAGTACGAGACTCCTGAATACCCCGAGTGCTTGCAAGGCCTCCTCAGGCATGTTACAAGTTTCATGCCCATAGAGGACCACCGTTTTGTACATGATACATTTTGGTGTGGATGTGAATCGTTTTTGACCGACCGCACTTTCTTCCCGTAGTGCAAGCCGATTCCCACAGATGGATAACGCCTTCGCATTTCATGACCAACAGCGACGATCCGAGGTAGACATATTCCTCGACCATCTCGAATGAATCCCCGTCTATCGTAACACTGCTTCTAACCGTTCCTCTCAAGCTTGGCATGTGCTTCACACATGTAGCATGTATTTTGTCTTCGAAGCATTAACCACCAGTCCAACTTTTGTTGCCTCACGTTTCAGGCGGGTGTACAGTTTTGCCACTTTTTCAAATGTTCGGCCGACAATGCCCATAACATCCGCAACAACTCTTTTAACATCAACAGGACCACATTTTAAAAATGGCAAAGACACAACCGTAGGAGATTAGCGTGTTTTGGGCATAAAAATAGTATTTTGACCATAACTTCTGATCCCATAGTCCGATCTGGCCAATTATATAGGACAAGATCTTCCGTCGAATGGGACTAGTAATTCGGATATTGCTAAGTTTCAAAAAGTGTGTCTACACACACACACACACACACACACATACATACGCACATACATACATTACCTCAGCTCGTCGAGATGAGTCGATTGGTATATAACACTATGGGTCTCCGGGGCTCCTATCAAAAGTTCGTTTTTGGAGTGATCATATATAGCCTTTCGGTACACCTTTGTTGTACGAGAAAGGTAAAAAATGTAACAAGCACAATAATGGAAATCCTAAGTTACAATATTCTGCAGCTTTATTTTTCCTATTTGTTTATTTATTAGGATCATTCGTTTACTAGAAAAATCTACGAAGCCGATAATGTGAATATTTAGTCGGGGTTCTACATAACCGTGCCAAGCTGCGTTTTGACTGACTTGTGATAATTTGTTCGCAAAAGGAAAACGGAACTTAATTTAGAACACTTCATGCGTACATTTATTGTAGAAAATTCTTAGTTATGCGGCAGAGGGTTATCCGATACGATTCACAATCAATTAAATTTACTACACGCAAACCTGAGCAAAACATGTTTTTGGTTGACGCTTGATGCAGTTTAGCAGACCCCCGGCCATTTAATATTCTAACAACCCAATGTAATTATTTATTTCTCGCGAGCACACTTCTTTCTCGGACGGGAACCCTTGACTTGACCTATTGGCATGGAATTGCTTCCTGGATTACTTTTGCCAATTCTTCCAGCTTCGTTGCTTGCTTATTACCCTGTGAATTCCATATCTAACGTTGGGGCAAGAGTCCTTTTTATGTCCCATCGTTCCACACAGAAAACACTTTGACTTGGCGTCATACAACACCCATCCTTGCCCAGAAAGGACGTGACGTCTATCATTTGATGGAATTAACGCGCTTATGTCCATGGTCAAGTTCCAGGTCCAATGGAAATTTTTAACAGATAATGTGATCGCCTTTTCCACTAGCGACACACATACCCACTTCTACAGACCATATTTCCATTTGAACACGTGAACTGCCGTGAATATGCATTTTCTATTAGCGTCTTAGTTTTCCAACTGTCGCTCTCGAAAATAGCATCGGAAGATTTAAATATCTTGTCGCCAATAAATCAATAGTTTCAATGAAATTGGCAGATTACTGGAAAGTAGACGAGTAGATTCATACTAAAATCTTGAAAATAGATCGAAAGGTAAAAGCGCTATTAGCGTCCAAAATCTTGCCAAAACTGGTGAGGTTCCAAGACTTGTAAATTTTCGTAAATTTCCTGATCGAAAAGGCGAAGAGTGTATCCTCAATTTTCAATAATAAAAATTGAGGCAGTCATATTGAATTTGGCCACCATTTTGGATTTCTTTTTAAAACTATTTTCCGCTTGGTTGGCAACCACCGATTTTGAATATTAAAAAGCTTAGCTCATATTGTGCATTGTGTCCGAAAATCTCAGGTGTATGTTTTTTCTATCAAAAGTTATGTACGATTTACCAAATTATTTTTTGAAGGCCCATCTAACCAACGAACATTATTTTTATGGTTAATATGATACTACGAAGGCAGTTCCTTTTTTTTTACTTATCTTTATTTCAAGGCTCAAGCGCCAGCAGGCATTACGGAGCCGTTATTTTATTGATTTTACAATCATGATTGTCGTCTTAATGTATAATATTAGTCTTGGGGAGCCGAAAGACTCGCGGCTTGGTCGAGGTTAAGGAGTACAAGAAAAAAAAATATGGATGGGATGGGGCCTAGGTGGCGATGTTGTGGCACGTTCATTGCTGATTGACGAGGTGTAGACAGGGATAAATATTTAGGACAGCTCCAGACAACGTGGTTGATGCCTTGGTAACCTGCACCGCAGTCGCATCGATTGCTGTCGGCGAGTCCTATTCGATAGGAGTGTGCGTTTAAAGAGTAGTGATTGGACATTAGACGACACATTACCTTGATAAAGTCTCGACTAATTTGCGCTCATAAATATCGCCTTCCATAGCGCCCACCTTGGCAAGTGAGTCCGCTTTCTCGTTACCCGGAATCGAGCAATGTGAAGGGACCCATACTAAGGTGATAGTGTAAAAGTGATTCGAGAGAGCACTCAATATGGTTCGTATTTCACTCAGGAAATATGGTGAGTGCTGCACCGGCCTTATTGAACGAATAGCCTCTAAAGAACTGAGACTATCCGTAAAAATGAAATATTTATCTGGGGGAAGAGAGGCGATTCGCTCTAATGCATAGTGTATAGCCGCTAATTCTGCGATATATACGGAACAAGGGTTTTGAAGATTGTTAAAGACACCGAAACCAGTGGATTAATTTGTTTTTGACCCGTCGGTGAAAAACCTTTTATTACAACTAACATGACCGTACTTGCTTGCAAAAATTGGCGGTATGCACTCCGATCGGTGTGAATCTGATATTCCATGGATCTCTTGTTTCATGGTCAGATCAAAAACTACAGTAGAACTGGAGGAGTCCAGGAAGCAACCACGATTGGGAACATTCAAAGAAGGACCAATCTCCAGGCTCATGTAGCAGTAGTACACTGTCATAAATTTTGATTGGAAGTTTCGTTCGATTAGCTTTTCAAAATTCTCAATAACCAATGGGTTTAAAACCTCACACCGGATGAGGAACCTGAACGACAATTCCGCGAAGTGATCTGATAAAGGAAGTACTCCCGCAAGTACCTCTAGACTTATTGTATGAGTCGAGTTCATACAACCCAACGCGATACGGAGACAACGATACTGGATACGTTGGAGTTTTAACAGGTGCGTTTGCGCGACAGATTGCAAACAAAAACTACCATATTCGATAACCGACAGAATCGTTGCACGATAAAGCTTTATCAGATCTTCTGGGTGAGCTTCCCACCATGTTCCGGTTACAATTCGCATGAAGTTGATTCGTTGTTGGCATTTCTGATACAGATGTCTAATGTCCTTTCCCCAGGTGCCTTTCGAGTCGAACCAGACCCCTAAATATTTATGTGAAATGCCTTGAGCGATTTTCTTACCCTCAAGGTGAAGCTCTAATTTTGCCGGCTTATGCTTCCTAGAAAAGACGATCAGCTCAGTTTTCTCCGGAGAGAATTCGATACCTAGCCGAATAGCCCAAGTAGACAAATTGTCTAAAGTATCTTGCAATGGTCCTTGCAGATCGTCCGCCGCTGTTCCTGTAAAGGAGACGACGGCGTCATCCGCAAGCTGTCTAAGCGTGCAATTTTCCATGAGACATCCATCGATATCTCTGACGTAAAAGTTGTAAAGAAGGGGGCTTAGGCATGAGCCCTGGGGGAGACCCATGTAACTAATTCTTGAAGTTGTCGAGTTTCCTTGAGAAAATCTCATATGTTTCTCAGACAACAAGTTATACAAGTAGTTGTTCAATATTGGTGAAAGTCCACACTCGTGGAGATTGTCTGAAAGGATGTCAACGCAAATTGAGTCAAAAGCCCCGTAATGTCCAAGAAAACTGAACCCATTTGCGCTTTTTGCGAATAGGCCAGTTGGATCACTGTAGTAAGCAGCGCAAGACAGTCGTTCGTTCCCTTGCCTCTGCGGAATCCAAATTGAGTATCTGATAGAAAGCCGTTCGATTCAACCCATTTGTCGAGCCGATTAAGAATCATCTTCTCAAACAGCTTCCGTATACAAAGGCAGTTCCTTGATTTCATACACTATTCTAAGCCAAATATGTTTCAAAAATGAAAAGCATATCTACAACAGTATTTTATTTGAAGAGCCCAAAAGTTTTGAGCATCTCATCAGGTCTATCTTTCTGAAGAATTTTACTAACTCGGATCCTTAATATACTCGCCGAAAGCTTTCGAATGAACATAAATTTAGGAATTTTTAAGAACCTCGTGCAAATAGTGGCCCGGTCTCAGCGAGAATTACTCTGATGCAGTATTTTCAATCAAGTGTGCAAAGGAGTTGATGTTCCAGTGCATCACACAGCGAATCAAATCAAAGCATACCTACTTATGTAAATCCTTCGCAAAAAAGGATTTTCTTTGAAGACTGATTAAGTAGTACCGTGGGGCATCGGAATTCGTAACATAAGCACCTCAGTAATTGACCTTTCCCGTCAAAAAATGTTTCTCGTTTTATTGTCTCAGTCGATTCTTTGACTTATTTAAGGTCAACTTTCTCAAAGAACCCATATTTTTTGAAGCCTCTAACTATTTTCAAAATCAAAAAACAAAAATCGAAAAAGTGCTGTTTTTTTTTAAGATTGGCCAGATTTTGAACGAACATCGGGTGAATTTTTCAGGCCGGTTCACATGTGAAGCATTTTTTCGGTTTTTGTTTTCGATTTTAAGGTCACTCCTGACGGAATCCAAGTTTCAAAGTGCTCGCGTTTTCGGGGGCACACCACTCGATACGGAAGCAACGTACAACTGTCATTTTTGTTGATTTAGTTTTTCTGCGTCGCAGCATACGTAAAAAAAAATGACAATTGTGCGTTGCTTCCGTATCGAGTGGTGTGCCCCCGAAAACGCGAACCCTTCGAAACTTGGATTCCGTCAGGAGTGACCTTAAAAATAGTTAGAGGCTTAAAAAATATGGGTTTTTTTTTGGGAAAGTTGACCTTAAATAAGCCAAAGAATCGATCGAGCGAATAAAAAATGTTGACGGGAAAGGTCAATTGAAAAAGTTTCTAGAAAATAGGATTTGAATGCAAATGAAACATTTAACGTTGATACAGGAGCACGAAGGCCACTACTTTTAAAGTGTTCCGCATTTACACATAAAAAACTACGAAAAATATGATAAAATATTAAATTAAACCAACACCTTCTGAACCGAAAACCGCCCACCATGGACGAATTTAAAATCAAAGGATCACGGAAGGTGGACGGATTTCGGCCCCCCACTGTATCTAATATTTTACTTCCGTATTCGTTTCTTCCAAAATCCATTTTACTAATTTCCTATTACTGACTAAAATTGGCTTTCAACATTCGAAATTGGCTTTCAACATTCGACTGAATTTCCATTCGACCAAATGTCCTTTCGACTAAATGTCATTCGAATAAACGTCATTCGATGAACTGTCCCAAAGCCGTTCGCATTTATGATTACCCATAGCTAGCTCTACGCGGTCTACATTGTCATATGCCGTCTTGAAATCGATAAACAGTTGGTGCGTTGGAACCCGATATTCAGAACCTTTTCGAAGGATTTGCCGTACAGTAAATAACTGATCCGTTATCAAGTGGCGGTTAACGAAGCCGACTCGATAACTTTTTACGAACTCATTTATTGTTTTCAACAGACGCTGGAAGACGATCAGGGATAACACTTTATAGGCTGCAAAATGGAAGCTCCCATCCTTATACCTGATGCACATCTTGGCTCGCAACACGAAGCCTTTGTGGAATGCCTTTAGCTTCTGATAGAAGCTGATCTGCGTGTTTCTTGAGAACGGCACAGCTGTTCCTTCTTTTCGCACTCCACTTCTATGCCGTAATTTGAAAAAGTGACGTAGATGTCATTTTCCAAAAATTGTGTTAACGAGTAGTAATGGAGTTTCTCCGGTTGTACCCCTAGTTGCGTGTTTCTCTCCCAACATTTTTTTAAGTCAACCATATGCAACAATATAAACACCGATGGAAAGCTGCAGACCTTAGCTACTTTTTCCCCTGGGAGCTGCCGGGAAAATGCATGATTCAGATCCATCTTCAAAATGAATGCCCCAAACAATTTGAATCACTACTGTTTTGATTCTAAGGCGGGAACTAATTTTATTATCTTCTCCTGTCTCCGCACCCCTCAAAATTTCGTGGCCGAATTTGATTAATTTGATAGGGATTTTTAAAAAGTCATATTTTTTTTTCGAACTTTTATAAAAAGTTCCTTAAGAAAACTTATTAGTATTTTTTTCGATTTTATAAATTGATTTATTGACCTAATTCTTTATTATCAAAAGACATAAGAAGAAATAAACATTTGTTCCGGCCCAACTAATTTCTAACCATTACTAACAATAAGTCAACAAAACATCTCAGAAACATACTCACCTTTTCCGATTACTGCATTGTACTCGTTCCAGTTTGTATCAGCTATTCATTCGTTAATCATCGAAGCCAGTTGTGATGATGCTGCTACAGCTACAAATCCATCTTGAGGTTCCATTACTTGAAGGGCGGCAGAAGTCTCTATAATCTGACGAGTGGTTCTCAAATATTCAGTGATATTACCGCTCGAAAATGTGTATTATCGATATCCCGAGCAGGAGTAAATACCTCAATAATACCTAATTTTGTTATTAATTGCCATACTCTGTTATGAGCTAAAGCTATAGCCTTGCATAAGAGGTAAAATATCAAAGGAGTAATGTCAAAAATTAATATGCACTTCAGGTATAACATACTCTGTTATTACAATACCAAAATCATAACAAATTATTATCGGATTGGTATTGAAACGGGTCCGCGACGTTAGGCATAAGGACGTTAGGCATAAGTTTCGTTAGGCATAACGGACGTTTGGCATAACGGACGATAGGCATAATGTACGTTAGGCACAATGGACGTTTGGCATAATTCTGCCTTCTTTATGTCATAGACTGTTCTTTGGGTCATTTTATGCCTAACGTCCATTATGCCAAACGTACATTATGCCTAACGTTCGTTATGCCTAACGTCCATTATGCCTAACGTACTTAGGCCTAACGTCTTTATGCCTAACGTACTTATGCCTAACGGGGTATACCCTATTGAAACATCTAAGCATATAATGCCGTATTTTGAATATTAATTTTTGGTATAATTTTTTGGCATTTTACCTCTTATGCACGGCAAGTTCAAACCAACTTCTGTTATCGAGTTCGACGCTTCTGCTCGGGATATAAAACAAAGCTGGCATTTGTACGAACGCGCCCATATGTTCAGCTCTTTTACAGGTTTTTGTAGGTTCTTATACGGATTTGTGACATTTGTGACATGTGACAATGACGTTTTCCGTGAAGTGAAAAGACTTATTGCTGCTGCGAATAGGGCCTTTTACGGATTACGTAACCAGCTTAGATCCCGCAACATGCACACGGAAACGAAATTTGCTCTATACAAACTCTGATTCAACCAGTGGCCCTTTATGGACATGAAGCATGGACATTAAAAGAGGCGGACCGGAGAGCTTTGGAGCGAAAAGTGCTGCGTACAATACTCGGAGGGTAACTAGAAAATGGTGTATGTCGCAGACGCATAAATCATGAGCTGTATCAAGTATACAGATAGAAAAAGTTGTTGAAATTTACACGAAAGTAATGCACATAAAGGGAATGGCAAAAAGAGTGTAAATTTAAACGATATTTTCGCCTGAATCTATGCAATTTCTGTTGCATTATGCCACTTTTCATATTACTTATGCTATAGTAATTGACATAACGCTATAGAAATTGCATACATTTAGGGCGAACTTGTTAGAAAAGAACAATGTACGCCCAGAATAGTGTAATTTTCCGCGTCTTTATTTTTTACGCGCTTATTAGTTTTCATATTTTTTTTCTGTGTATACAATAAAGAAAATAATCGTATGAAATACGGCAGACTTCAGTGGGCTGGTCACTTAGCGCGAATGTCGGAAGAACGAATAGCGAAAACAATATTCAACAGAGTACCAGATAGGGGCCGGCGACTTCGTGGAAGGCCACGAACACGCTGGCTGCACGCGGTGAAATCGGACCTGGGGACCCTGAACGTTCGAGGAAACTGGAGGAACATCGCCCAAGACCGACGATTATGGAGCTCTACAATATGCCAGGCATAGGTGTATCGACGCTGTAGCCAAGCAGGTATCCAGGTAGGTATACAGATTTGTTAGAAAATGTAACACGAAGTTAGCATTATCATTCAATACCTAATGGAAAGTTTGATATGTGCTAGATTTTGTTAGTGTATGTACTTTATACAAGTTAGTGTTGTTAGTGTATGTACTTTATACAATATGCCAGGCATAGGTGTATCGACGCTGTAGCCAAGCAGGTATCCAGGTAGGTATACAGATTTGTTAGAAAATGTAACACGAAGTTAGCATTATCATTCAATACCTAATGGAAAGTTTGATATGTGCTAGATTTTGTTAGTGTATGTACTTTATTCATAAGGAAGAATGTTATTACAGAGCTGTAAAAAATGAAAAACCATTCTGAAGAACCGATTTGTTTCCTACATAAATTGTGTACGCAACAAATTGTATCAGAAAATTAATTATTTTTTTGGCGAGACAAAGTTTGCCGGGTCAATTGGTCAAAAATATATAAAAGCAGACAGTTGTGATCAACAACATCCTAGTTGTTTTTCACAGCTTTCATGTTTTACAGAAAATTAGACTAGGAAAAGTCCATCGCCTTAAGATATTTAAGTCATAGTCAGAGTCAGCATCTTATTTCACGTTTGAGCGCACAAGATAATTAGGACGTAGGAGTTAAACGCAATATTCAAATGATACCAAATTCAGCTACTCTTCGAAATAATCATTTTTTATTATGACAAATTAACAAAAACAAAATAAATACATCAAATTCATATTTCATTTGTAACCAAAATAAAAAAATATCAAAAACAAAAACAATGATACAGTCTTACAGTTTCCAAAGCAAATTACACCTTAATTGTCGCATGTTTCCGCTTACTGGCCGTCCTATTTACAATTGCAAAGTTCTACTTCTACTCAGGCGCAGCGGAATCGCCGAGTACCGATCAAAATCTGTTTTTGTCTCTTAGGTCTAGCGAATGAACCACATTTCTCACTCTTAAAACTACTTTTCCGGAAACTTTGCTTTCTTCCAATTTGCTCCTACAATCTACCATCGCGCCGCCGGTGACCAACCTGGGGCCACACAGCGTCGCCCCTAATCTATTATTTACTGTACTCACGTACCGATTTTCCCAAGTGGGGTGAGGTATCAGTTAGGAGTTGAAACGGCCAAACAAAAAATGTATAACAAAGAAAGAAAAAATAAAACGACGGAACACTCTTCTCATCGCGCGCTGGTCTTGAATCTAGGGAGTCCGTCGCCTGCCGGAAGGAGGAGGATTGTTGCTGAAAAAGTTCTTACCTTCGGTTGGCCAGGGCACGCAAACCGCTGCTATTTTGGGTCCCACCCGGATGGTTCGGTCACACGGGATCACCCGGCCAGGTTGCACACCACGCCCGATTGCGATGATGGGGACGATAAAGAAAGGAAAAACAGAGCAAAAAAACAGTATTCGAAATTAGTATCGTCGGATAAAAACCGTGTCATTAAATATATATTGTGGAGCGAGAGACAGAGAGAGATAGACAGACAGAGGGAAGGAAGTGATTCTTATGTCCTAATTTGGAGGAGTAATAAGTAGGTAAAGTAATTTGATAATTACAGTGAACGTATTTATTTTTTTATTTACGAGAACGGTGATAAGAATGTTGCCTTTAACTGGAAGGTACAGAATTGCTACATGAAATAACGATTACGACCAAATGGCTACATTGGAAATTAGGAATGGGAACTGAAAAGATGTGATACACAAATTATAAACTACGGGAAGGAGGGGTTAGACAGTAGAAGATGTCAAATCTACAACGTTCTACACGAATGGAAACAACATGTTTTCTAGAAGCAAATGAATGGTATATGGCCGTCAAATACTGTAAAATAATTCGTTTATTGATATTACAACTGCATTGGGCAACATCAAATACCTATTGTTTATTTAAATATGTTGCACATCCACCATATGTTTTAGCAAAAAACAAAAGCCATATCAAGCGTTCAAGCAAGCAAGACTAGCATTTACTCATGAGGATGATTGATAACAATATAAAAACTATACTAGTTAGAAATTTGTACAAGCAGCATACAACACATAGAAGGCATTTTTACAATAATTCAATTGTGATGTCATTCTTTACCACAGTAATATCTGTAATATCATCTTAGAGGATTTTTTAAGCTTTTAGTGAAATGTCTTCACCTGTCACAAGACTATTCGTCACTTTTCCATTCATTTCCACCTCTTGAGTCCTCTAGTCAAATGTAAGACAGTAAGCCAACTGCCCGGTAACAATTCAAGACAAAATTTTCAAAACGACTTATCTGCTTTTGTAAACAAAGATTCAAACGACGATTTGACGAATCTGATAGCTCTCCCACGCAAACCAACACCATGAATAGGTAGGTGCAGGACTCCGCTACCTTTTGATGGTGTTGGTTTGCGTGGGAGAGCTATCAGATTCGTCAAATCGACGTTTGAATCTTTGTTTACAAAAGCAGATAAGTCGTTTTGAAAATTTTGTCTTGAATTCAACTGTTTTCAAAATTTAAAACAAAACATCAAGCAAAATTTAAAACAAACATCAGTTTTGTTTTTGCCAAACATTTGCACAATTTTGGTCTAACATCAGGCCAATTCCCACTGCTATTTCTTTCCAATTTTTTTTTTGCTTCACTATCGAAAATTATTAGTTGGCCATGAATAAGTGCACGCAGAAAATATATTTGATAGCAGTAGAATTCATGATTCAATGAAGATGAAAGTTGACTTCGTCCTTTTGTATTTCGAACAACAATGCGACTTTAGTCGAAAATCGAGTCAAAGTTGTTGATTGTAACTAAAATCCCCCGAAAACCATTCAGTCGAATTCATTTCCGCGTTTTCGTACATTTTACGGAACAACGTTTGGCGGAATGTACCAATTTTTTCACGATATGACAATATTCCGACTACGCCTTTTCGTGGAAGGATTTTTTGTAGAATACACAGGTTGATGCTTTTCCAGGTAAGTTTGGAATAGATTTACAGATCGACAAAGATTGTGAGCAAAGATTGTTATTTTTCGAGATTTTGATTTTGTTTTCGAACTCTGAATATCATTAAATGTTAACAAGTATATTTGGAGATTAAGATGATGAATTATATTTTCTAAAAAAATGTAATTAAGAAGAGGGAAACAATAAACCAATTTTGATACCTGGAAATGACCTAACAGGCATAACCAAAGGGCTTTTATATCTTTTTCTAAAATAGTTCAGGCCTGGTTTTCGTAGAATCAAACTGGATACGCCTTAAGTAACATTTCAGGTCATCCAAGAACTACTTGGAGAATATGCCTTAAGGTCTACACGCGTATCCGAAGGGATGATATTTCTTTTGAAAAATGGTTCATACCCAATATTATGTATTAAAACGAATTGGATAGGCCTGCTATAGCTGTGCCTTTCCAGGTCATCTAAGAATTCCCTGGAGTTTAGGCTTTGAGGTCTACACGCGTAACCTGTTTTTTCTTTTAAAAATTCAATCCCTTTCTAATCCATGAAATCAAATTGGATACGCTTTAAATAACTGTTCAGTTTCAGGTCATCTAAGAACTCCATGGAGTATAGGCTTTGAAGTCTACACGCATTACTAAAAATGCTTATAAATCTTAATAAGAAAGGTTTATGACCTTTTGATCCATAAAAACGACTAGGATACGCCATCAACAACTGTTTCATTCCAGGTCCATTTGGCCTTTTGTCTCTTTGAAGAATAATTTTTGATTCATAGAGCCAAATTGGATAACCCTTCAGCAAATGTTCCGTTCCAAGTCATCTAATAATTCTCTGGATCACATTACTTGAGATCTACACACATAACCAAAAGTCTCTAACAACTTAAAAAAAAAAAATGATTGATGCGCTTGTAATCAATAGAGAAACAATGCCTTCAAAAATTGTTGCATCCCAGTTTACCTAAGAATTCTCTGAAGTATAGTCATTGAGCACCTTGATAGTTGTTAGCCTTTTTTAATCGTTCAGGCCCATGTAGCACAATTCAGCTCGATTTTGTTACAGCAACTCATATATGACTGGATTTGGTCGTAGATATGATACAGCAACTCGTCTATGACAAGTGTGCTGCGTGGTGTTTGTGATCCATAGAATAGAATTGAATGAGCGTTCATCAATTGTTCCATTTCAGTTTATTCAGAAATTCCTTTTTTCAAATGCCCTTTGTAATCCATAGAACCAAACTTGATACCCCCTAAAAATCTATTCCATCTAACATTTTCTTGAACTATACATCTTTATGGTTTATGGTATCTTTATGGTATCTTTTCAAAAATAGATCATGTGATCAATAGAACCATATTGGAAAAGCATTCAAATGCTTGATTCAAATGATCACTGAAAGCATAAAAAAAAATTCGATTTGTATGCCCATTTCGACTAAATGACATTTTAGGCCAGATGGGTTTCAGCATAATGGCTTGTTCGGCCAAATGATATATTCGGCCAAACACTTTCTAGTCGTTTGGCTTAAAGTCAATCGGTGGAAAGCCATCTGTTCAAATGCCACTTTAATGAATAATACGTTAAGCCGTTAAGTCATCCAGCCAAAATCAATTTGGCCAAATTACAGGGTGGCCACTCAATTTCCATTTTGGAATTCCCGTTTTTTTCCCGGTTTTCTCGGTTCAAATTTTGGAATTTTCCCGGTAGAAGTGTATCGCCTTTTAAGCCAATTCTGCTGTGACCCTTTTTTCAGTAGCAGGCTTGGCAATCATAAGACCGCTCGTTCCTGTTCTATAGGAAGGAGGCCATGGGTTCAATTCCAGATCGTTTCCATCTCTATCCTATATGTATCTTTAACTTGACCATTTCTATCCTATAGACTCATCCTCAACATGGCCATTCTAGCAGTCGTTGTTAGAAGATAATCAAAGCTCATTTCTGCATTCATTCTTTCTTTCACTTTGGCAACACGTTAATAATTGTTTTCCGCCCACGACTTTTTTCAAAGATTTCAATAAGAAGGAATCATCTTTGAGAAAAATGCTAGAACAAAAGCTATTTGGCATAGCTGAAATTAGTGAAAAACGAAAAAAAAAGTGTTTGATTGTAAATCAATAGTTAATTATGTGTTAACTATGTGTACTCAAAATTAACTATAATATTTGCAGTCTAATGGAACCAAAAAGATGTACCGTTTTAACTCAAATTCCGAACATGACTCATATTCCGAACACTCGAACACTCAAATCTTGATCACTCAGATCTTGCAGTGTTGGTAAAAACCCAAATTCTCAAATCTCATCTAAGAATCAAATCAAGCGCTAGGAAAACCCCGACTCACCCGACTCATGGCCCAGAGAATCTCGCGATTTGCATCATTGCGTGATTTTTGCGTGTTTTTCTTCGTTCATCGGAATAATTTTCTTTGCTTAAAGCAATGGATAACAAATTCATACGTAAACATAAAATACGTTTCGATTGGGTATTGACACTTTTTGGAGCGAAATCATTTTTCGGCGAATGAGCGAGACGATGCGATTCTGCGTGAAAAATACATGCGCGATGCTCTCCATGCAGAATCGCAAGCAATTCACCTCGTGCATGAAGCTTCGGTGAGTGAGATTTGAGCATGATTCTACCAACACTTGAATGTTGGATTTTGAATGTGAGGATTAAGACTCAGAGTGGAAAACCGATGGAAGTTTCAGTTTTTGAACGCTAAAACGCCAGTGTTCGGAATATGAGTCATGTTTTTGTCAGATTTCTCGGAGAATTTCAAAAAGGATTTCAAAATGCTTGATGTTTTTAGGGAAAGCTTGATGTTTTTAGGAAATTTTATAAGAAATGGAGTATTGCTAACGGTTTTACGACCACTATGTGTCCAAAAATAGTAGGTTTTGTTTTATTATTGTCGGGGGGGTTTCCTATAACTAATTAAAAAAAAAGCTGGGGTTCGTGAAAGGATCTTAGAAGTAAAAGGGTTATCGGTTATGATTTCTTCAATCTTTGAACTGAAAAAATTATTCCTGAAATTTCTGACACCTGAGATTAGTTTTTATTTATTTACAATGTTCTGAAAAACTCCAATGTGAATATGTACAGTATGAGGAAAATTTTGATTTAAAAAGGATTGTAGTTCTAAAATTCCAGAAAATCCGAAAGAAATTTTATACTTTTTAAAAGATTGATAAATTTCTGTAAACATTATTCTTGAGTTAAGACGTGATTTTTAAGACTTAAAATTGTCAAGGAATTTCTATGTTTTAATGCTGGAAACGAAGAAATTATTCAACTGTTGAGATACCATGTATAATTTGGGATTTCCAGCACATAAAAAAACTATAACAATTTTATAACAAAACTCATTTAAACGGCATTTCATGAATCTTAGAATTCAAATAAAATGTAAACAATTATCAGAAAGATTGTTTAAAAAAACAGACAAGAAGTTAATTAGTTAATTATAGCTTTTATTTAGTCTGTCGATACAGAACTAAAAAAAAGTCAGCGTCAATCAAATTCCCGGTTTTTCCCGGTTCTATCTGATTCCCGGTTAATTCCCGGTTCTCCCGGTTTTCCCGGTTCAGTGGCCACCCTGCAAATTGAACATTTGTCCGAAACGTATATTTGGTCAAAAATGTTTTTACTGAAAATGTCACTTGGCCGAAAAGGATATTCTGCCGAACTGGTAATTTGGCCGAAAAAGTTAATTGTCCTAATATATTAAAAAATAAGAGCCATTTGGGCTGAAAATGTCCTTTCTGCCAAACAACCGTTTTGGCCAAATGGCATTTTCTGCTAAATACCTAAACGGCAAATGATCAATTCAGCCGAACGACATTTTCAACTGAATGTCCATTCCGGTTTAATTGCCATTTCTGCCAAACGACCATTTCGGCTAAACGACATTTACGGCCAAATGAGCTGTTCGGCGATTTTTTCAGCCAAAGAAACCGTTCGACCAATAGACATTTTAGGGCGTATAACCCTTTCATCCAAATGATATTTTCGGCCATACGACTTTAGGCCTTGTGGCCTTCAGCTAAAAGACTCTCTGCTAAATGACCCTTCTTCGTTCAATTTCGTTATATTTCAATGAGGATTTCTTCACATTTCAATGAAAATCCTTCGGAATTTCCACTTAAAGTTCATCATAGCTTTTACAGAGGGCTTCTCGAAATTCCAACGTGAAATTTTTTGGAATTTTAATTATTTTTACGAAAAGCTATCTGGGCTTTCAACGCAATGTTGCAGGCGAGAAATTCTACGGAATACCATCTGAATCGAGTGCACGATCAAACGTATTGCGTATCAGATCAGACGCAGAATTTTCGAAAGCTCTGGGCGACTAGTTCTGGTTCGTGCGGACGGATGTAAACCAATAAGTGAGGCCGAAAAGTAAATTTGCGCAATCAAACGTGTTTTGAACCGGACACAAAATTTTTGCGAGTTCTGGATGATTAGTTCTCTTTGGTATAGTCGGAAAGTAAATTAATCAGAGCATGAATAAACTTAATTCAAAACGGACGCAGAACTTTGGCGAGATCCGGAAGTTTTGTTATTTTTTTTTTTTTTTTTTTGAGATCGTAAAGTAAGTCCATTAATACTGCGTGATCCTTCTGGTTTGTGTGTGCGTTTGTTCGTGTTTTCTATCGGACGCAGAACGATCGTACTACACATCATCGAAATGCTTAATTCTGTTTTGTGCAGGTGAGAAAATCACTTCGACAGACTTCGAACAGAACTTCGTACAAAATAATTATTTAGTCGCTTACCAAGGCGAGTTCCCATAGATTACCTTCTCATCTAGCCAACTATCCGATTCCAGTGGCCCTCACGGAGCTACAGAGGATTCCTCGGTCTCTTGTAGCAATGAGTGTCGAACTAATTTTCATCTATTAATCCTAGATTGACTGTGAAGACATGGCCGGCATCGTTATTGATCTTGAATTAATGAAACTTCAAAGCATGTACAGGGAGAATGGCTTCATAATCCCAAGAAGGCTATTCAATTGGTGAGCTTTACATATTTGATGTTTCTCAGCCAATAATAACTAGCAACTACGAAGTGTACAATCAATCAAGCTTAGCTATGCTAAGCTAAGCAAATTCCACTTTTTTTGAATTTTCAAAGAAAATATAGCGAACTTCTACAAATTTGAAACGGCGTGGAAAATTTTAGATCAGCGGCGTGGGAAATTTAAAACAGCGGCTCGCCGATGCAAAAATGTCAGCGGCGGCGCACACCTCTACTCGTAATTAAAGCATCATCGTGTTAACCTCATGATATTCGAATGCTAAAAGGTTCATTGACAGTAACCACTCAGTTAATAACTGTGGTAGTGCTGAATAAACACTATGTTGCGAGGCGACAATGTCCCAATGGGGGATGTAATGCCAATAAGAATGAATAATCATGTTTCGTGAAATGATAAAGTTTAAGACATTTCAAGAGAGAGTTTAGCTCACAACAAAAATTGGCCTCATCTCCATGAGAGTGCCACGAAACATAATCAACACCACTTAGGGGTCGTACACTTTTTACGTAAGCAATTTTTCTGGGTTTTTCGCCCCCTCTCCCATGTTAGATTTTTCTTATACAAATGATTTTTTATTTATATAACGCGTAAGAAAACAACAGACCCCCCTCCCCCAAAAAGTGTTTACGTAATATGTGTACGGCCCCTTAGGAACTTTAAAATGAACATTATTGAACACGTCTTGCGAAACTATTAAGTTTGACATGTCGGAAGATGGGTTTCAGATCACATATAATAGGTCCCACAACTAGGTTCGTGGGATTAGAGCCTCCGCCACACTGTGGTCGGATATCATGAAATAATGGCATTAATAAATAACTCCTTAGGGTTGCCTCATAGAAGTTTGGTGTCTTCCACGAAGTTGTTGCTTGATAAGTAGGCCTTCATATGGTGTTAAAAATTTAGTTCGGAACTCTACCGCTAGGGGGGCGCTTTAGCTAACTTTTTATATGAGCATGACAGGATGATGGTGTCTTCTGCAAAGTTTGAGAATTTAGTATTATGAGCAACTCTTGCGAAGGAACCATATTTGAAAAGGCTTTTGATTCTGAGATACAATGCCTTTTTGTTAAAAATGTGCTTTTATTCCCAAAATTTGTTTTTTTTTTGGTTTAATTTTGTATCTATGTACAATATTTATTTTCGCATAAACTTTCTGTATCCCAGAGAGTAATATATGGTAGGGTCTGACCCGATTTAATCGACAAACAACCTAAAAAATATCTTAATTATTGTAAAATATTTAAAATGTATAGAAAAATCGATTTATTTTCCTACTCCCTCCACATCCCACCAAGATTTTATATCGGATAGAATCTTTGGGTTGTAAAGAATGAAATGGAGGGGAATTTGGTTGCAGAAACTTGCCGTAACTCTCAAACGACCTACTTTTATTTGTTCAACTGAATGATTTTGCGCTCAATTTAACATACGCCACAAATTTCTTGGATGCAGTCCTACCATTACTACCATTTACAGTACTATGCAATAGAAATTTTCTGCTGGTACTTTATTTTCCTAAATAACATTTTAATATTTATTTAACGTTGGCATACGAACTGTTTATACAGAACATAATATAAATACAAAATGTTTTGTACATTAATCATCGAAGAACGTACTTATCTTTTTTCAGAACTAGGAGCTGTTTCATAATTTCCGGTGATGTTTCATGAGAGCCCAATTTCAACGATTTAGATCTTGAAGACGAAAATAGTATATCGCCAAATATACTGACACTCGATGGTATTTTTGACGAATCTAATACACATTTTATATTTTTTATGATTGGCACACTCCTCGAATTAGACATAGATTTACGGACAACGTTAATTAGTTTACGTTTTGATAGGATCTAGCCAGAGCTTGTTAAGAATATAGATAAAATCAAACCTTCTTGTTTCGAAATCCGTCCAGAGTGTACTAACTTTAACTTCAAGGGAACCAAATCTGTAGCGTCATTTAGTGATTTCTAAGCTAAATTCCAGACTAATATATTTTAAAATAATATTGCAAAATAACCAAAACGAAGCCCAGAAAGTTTATGTGCTCATTATAATATGAATTTTACGGCCTACTTTGATTGAATAAGTGACAAGGTTTCCGTCAAACACATGCTGAACTAAATAAATATTAAGGCACTGTGGAAGATTTACGGCAAAGTTCTGCAACCGAATTCGCGTCCGTTACATTCTTCATAACCCAAAGATTCTATCCGAGATAAAATCTAAGCGAGAAGTGGAGGGAGTAGGCAAATAAATCGATTTATCATCATATTTTTGAATATTTTTCAAAAATTAAAGCTTCTGCTGCAAGTTATTTCATGGTCCAATCGGCTCAGACACTACTATATATAACTCTCGGAGATGCAGAAAAATTATGTGGAAATAAATATTTCACATAGATACAAAATTAAACTGAAAATAATCAAATTTCGAATATAAACTCACATTTTTACATAAAATGCATTGTATCTCAGAATCAAAAGCCTTTCCAAAGATAGTTCCTTCTCAAGAGTTGCTCAAAATACTGAATTCTTGATTTTTGCTGAAGACACCATCATCCTGTCATGCTCATATAAAAAGTTAGCTGAAGCGCCGCCCTAGCGGTAGAGTTCCGAACTATATTTTTTTCACCATTTGAAGGCCTACTTATCATGCAACAACTTTGTGGAAGATACCAAACTTCTATGAGGCAACCCTAAGGAGTTATTATTAATGCCATGATTTCATGATATCCGACCACAGTGCGCCACCGACATTTTTGAATCAACGTGCCGCCATTTAAAACCTATCTTCCCAAGGTAATTACAAAAAAACTCATGGAAATTTAAAAAAAAATGCAAGTGCAAATCGTGAACAAATTCTTGTGTTTAAAATTTCCCATTGAAATTCCGAAGAGTTTCTCGTTGAAATCATTTTTTTTATCGGGCTGCAGTTTGGCTGAAAGTCATTTGACCATAGGCCACAAAGCCGAAAGTGTATGGCCGATTTGGTCAAGCAAACAAACCAACAAACCGAACAAACCATTAGGCCGAAACCCATCCGGCCGAGTCATTTGGTTAAATATGTCGTTTGGCCGAAATACACATAAGGCCGAAAATTTCATTCGGCCGAACAGGTAGTTTGGCCGGAAAAGTCGTCTTGCCGAATACGTCACAAGGCCGAAATGATATTTTTGACTAAATGACCAAATTGGCCATACGAATTCTTCGGCCAAATTACCTGTTCGGCCAAACAGCATTTTTTACCAAATGATCTGTTTGAGCAAACGACTTTCTCGGCTGTATGTCGCTTTCAGCAATATAACATTTTCGACCAAACTATTTTCGACATAATGAGCGTTTTGGCCAAACGATCAATTCGGCCAAATGGAATTGGGCTAGATGACTTTTTCTTTTCGTGTTATGCCACACAAATGACTTTTCACCAAAGGACACACTGCCGAAAGTTGTGTGGAGGATTATGTCATTTGGTAGAGTAAACAATTGGGCCGAAATCCATCTGAGAGAAAACGTCATTTGGCCAAAATGGTCAACTGCTCATTTGACCAAAATGGTCAATTGGCTGAAAATGTCATTTGGCCGTATTGGACAAACGAACAAAATTATCGTTCGGCTGGTTCTTTGGCCAAAAAAGTCGACCATTTCAGCCGTATTTTGGAACCTTTACTCGTAGAAATTAACATTTCCCGTCAAAGTTTCTCTTGGAAACTTCAAAATACAGTTGTTGTTTTTATTTTTGTAAAAATACCGCAAACAAAAATTTTTTCCAGTAAGTATGCATGTGTTAGCCGGCTGTGGCCTATTCGTAGTCTGCTGAGTATGACATCTTCTTTGCGATTTCCTGTTAGCGCCTCTTTGAATGGTTTGGTAGTGTTTTTTATTTCTCTAAGTTTGTTGTGGGGTGTTGAATTCCATTCGGATTCCCATTTTTTAGTCATACTATTTTTAATGATGGTTTTTATTTCGCGGTGATCAACTGTTTTCCGCGTAATTGTGCTCATCTCTAGCGCACTCTTTGCTTCTTTGTCCGCTTTCTCATTTCCTGGGATGCCTATGTGACTAGGGACCCACATGAATGTTACCGATGTACCTTTCTTCCCTATGTTGGTGTACAGATGAACTATCTCGTCTTTCAAGCTGGTTCTGATTTTCTTCTTTTCTAGTGATGTGACAACACTTAAAGAGTCGGTGCAAATAATATATGCGCCTACTCTTTCCTGGTTTGAAATCCAGTTTAGGGCCTCTATTATTGCAAGGCTCTCCACACTATAAATACTGAGTAGACTATGGGTTCGCTTGCGTATGATTCCTTCGTCGGTTACTATGCTGTATCCCGTTTTAGAGTCGTTTTTTGATCCGTCCGTGTATACAGCTTGCAGGACTTCTATTTGGTGTGAATTCTTTTAGCAAACAGTTTTTTAAGTTCATTTGGGGTTTTCCCGTTTCTACTAGCGGACATCATTGTTTTGTCTATTAGAATGTCTTTTCTTATCCATGGCGGAGTTTTGGTATATTTAGGGATTTGCTTGGTGGTAGAGGAATTCCAATATTTTCGATAATATTCTTGCTTCTTGTTCTGATATTGTTTGGCTCTGATGCTGGGCCTTGGGCCCACAATTCTCCTGAGCTGTTGTTATTCTCTTCGTCTGTTGCACTATTTGTTAAAGCCTGTTCATTGTTTGTTTGCTTTGTTGCGAAGATAGCGAGTCTTTGACTGAAGAAACTTCTAAGACTTGGTATACCCGATTCGGCTTGTAGGCTTTCTATTGGGCTGGTTTGAAAAGCTCCTGTTATTATTCGCAGTCCTTGGTTATGTATGCTCTCTAGCTGCTTCATTGTAGATTCACAGGTTGAGGAGATGATTGGCGCGCCGTACAGCATTTTCTCTAGTACAGCTGATTTGTATATTTTTGATAAAGTTTGCCGGTCTGCACCCCATTGTTTGGTGGTTGTGCAACGTAAAAACTGTATTCTTTGCTGGCATGCTGCCTTTATTTCTTCGATGTGTATTTTGAATGTTAGATGTTGGTCTAGTGTTACTCCAAGACATTTATGACTGAGCTTGTACGGTATTATGTCGTTGTTAATTTTAAGGTTTACGTTGGCTTGTTTTTTTGATCTCGCTTTTTTTGAATACTACGGTTGCACATTTTTCGGCTGAGATCTTGAATCCAGTGTGGGTTTCCCGAGCTTCAATTTTTTTCAAAGCAAGTTGCAGGTTTTTAGCTATTTTCTTCTGGTTACTGTCGCTGGAGATCAAAGCTACGTCATCTGCATAAAGTAAGACTTGGACGTTTGGTGGTAGGTCTGAGCATATGGTGTCTATAGCTATCAAGAACAGGGTCACGCTTATAACTGATCCTTGACACAAACCATTTTCCATTAGCGTGTCGCGGGAGTATGTGCCGTTTACCTTAACTTTGAAGCTCCTTTTCATCAGCATTTGTTGAAGATATTTGATGAGGTTTCCTCCTATTTTCCATTCGCTTATTCTATTCAGAACTAATCTGCGCCAGGTTGTGTCGTAAGCGTTTTAAATGTCCCGAAAAACAGCTTGTGTCAGCCGCTTTCTATGTATAGCTTCTCTCACGATGTTGTCAAAATGGCCCATACAGTCGGTAGTAGATTTACCTTTCCTAAAGGCATACTGGTGTTGATTGATTAGATTTTTTCTTCTAAGATGAACATTAGCCTGTTGTTGATCATTCTTTCCATGACCTTTCCAAGACAACTGTTTAGGTAAATGGGTCTATAGTTTCCAGGGTTGTTTCTTTCCCTTTTCCCTTGTAAATAGGTACTACGAATGATTTGGTCCAACTAACTGGATACATGGATTCATTCCACAACCAGTTGTATGTTTTCAGCAAGAGGTTCTTATATTCTACTGGCAAATGAGTGATCATGGCATAGTGTATGTTGTCTGGACCAGGAGATGACCCTTTTAATCCTTCCATTGCCTCTGCTAGTTCGTTTTTGGAGAATGGTGCGTTGTACTCTGCTGTATCCTCATTTCTTATTTCGAGAGGTGTTTGCTCGATCCTGTTCTTCAATGGTATAAAGTTTTGATTGTACTCTTTATCGCTTGATATTTTTCCAAAGTGGTCGGCTAGGCTGTTTGCTATTTCAATGTTTGTGTTCATGCGTTGGCCGTTAAAGTTGATTTCTCTGATAGCTGATGATTGGTATTTTCCCTGAATTTTCCTAAAATTGCTCCACATCTCTTTGGCCGGAGTATGAACGTTGAATTTGCTGACGAATTCTTTCCAAGAGCTAGTTTTTGCTTCTGTGATGATTTTTGTGCTCTGTCATTGGCGTCTTGATATTCGTATATTAGTTGCGGGCTTGGAGGTTTGTTCTTGTTATTTTTAAGTTTACGTAGAGCTTTTCTTCTAGTTTTACAGCTGTGGCTACTTCTTTGCTCCACCATGGCACACGTTTTCCAGAAGTTGTTGGTTTAGTTTTGGAATTGATTGTTCTGCTGCTATTATTATTTGTTTAGTTATTTCTTCTACTTGATCGATGACATCATTTTCGTCTCAATGTTAATGTTATTTTGGAATTTTTCCCAATCCGCATCTTCTATTTTCCATCTTGGAATACGATCACTTGCTGGCGATTTTGATTTGGTGTCGACATAACTAGTGGAATATGATCACTTCCGTGTGAATCCTCACAGACGGTAAGTTCCAGTATTCCCGCTAGTTGATTAGAGCAGAGGCAAATGTCGATGCAAGATCCGATTCCTGTGCCGCTGTTTATGTAGGTTTTCTCACCGTTGTTCAGAACTATCAGGTTCTTCTCGTTTATTATTGATTCTATTGTTTGTACCTCTAGTGCTGATATTTTCCGATCCCCATAAGGGATGATGGGCATTTATGTCACCTACCAGGATGAAAGGTTCAGAATTTGTTCTATTAAAGCCATAATATCCTCTTTTGTGATCTGTTCCCCGGAGGAGGTATACGTTTAGTAAGTTTGCGTTAAGTGGTGCTCCGATGTTAACTGCAATTGCTTCTAGATCTGTATCAATATCTATGATTTGACTATCGATGTCGTTTTTACTGCGATTATTACACCGCCTGCTGCTCTTGCTCCGTTTGTTCTTGGACGATGGTATGTTGAATATCCTCTGATTTCTGATTGGTTGTCATTTTGGCACATAGTTTCTTGAAGGCAAATAGCTATTGTATTGTAAGTGCTTGCAAGGATGTTGAGGTCAGGCCTTCTTCCTCTTAAGCCTCTTACATTCCATGAAATTATATGGTGTTCACTGCTGATTGTACTTGAGTGGTCTTGTGTTGTTTGTGCTATTTTGTAATGCTTTTTGGTTTTGCTATTATTTTCTAGGATTTCATTTTTCTCGTTTCCGTCATCTGAGTTATTTTCTGGGTCTGTGGAAATATATCCTACTTCTTCGGTAACTGCTTTCATTTTGTTTCCTTTTTTTTCCTTGCAGGTGAACTTGGCTGCTTCTCTTGACTTCTTGTGTGCTTAGTTGGGTTCTTCTGCCAGCTATGGGAGGGTGCGCACACATTTAAGGTTGCTTGTTGTTGACTGTTGTCTTTTTTTAGACTTTCCAGCTCGTTCTCAGCTGCTTTTCTTCTTGTTTTCTCCTCTTTGTAGACTGATACCAGATGTTCGAATTTGTGGTTCAGTGCTTTGTATTTTCCTCCATGGATTCCATCTTTTCTCGTTTTCATTTGTGACTTTTTGATTTCTTCTTTGTATTCCTTCAGCTTCACTTCGAACTGATTTTTTGATGTCAGCTCTGATCTTTTCTTCAAGGGTTTTCTTTTCTTCGTTTAGTTGTTTCACTTGGTCGGCGTAAGTATTCGAGCTTTGATCTCCTATCATTTTTCTGGCTTCCCAGAAAGACAAGTTTTATCCACTTTGATTTTATTATATCCTTTTCTCTTTTTTAAGACGGGCATCCATTAAAGAACGCTCCGTGCTCGTTTCCCACAATTTATACACTTTTCTCGGTTTTCACATTCTTCGTGATAGTTATTTCCACATTTCCCGCACTTTTTCTCACTTGAACAGTTTCTTCCAATGTGGCCAAACTTTAGGCACTTGAAGCAACGCATCGGATTTGGATACCATAGTCTTGTTTCCAGCACAGTGTATCCAATTTTAACTTCTTTGGGGGGTGTTTTTCCTTTAAGCGTAAGTACGAAAACTCCCATCGGAGTTTTAACATTGTCGCGCATTTTCATCAACTGTTTGACTTCCGTAACTCTTTGGGAGGATAGGTTTTCCAGAAGCTCGTCGTCACTCACTTCCTTCAAGTCTCGGCAGACTATCACTACTTTGCTCGAATTTAAAGTTTTGTGCTCGTACACTTTGACGGTAATTTCGTCACACAATTTTTCAATTTTAGCCAGGTTTTTGCCTGATGTTCGTTCCTCACCGTCACTAGAATTTTTCCATCCTTCGTTTTCTTTGCGCTGGTTCCGCTTCCACAGTAACTATGGATTGTTTTTTTTTTCACAAGTATCAGAGACACTCCGTGGAAATTTTATCCTCTTCCATCCTTTCCATCACCATTATCATTTCTCTGGGGTTTCCCCAGAGGTTTCCCCAGTCGGGGAAATTGGATGCACTCATCCGGCAAGTTGGTGTCGCCGGTGGCGCAGGGTTTATTCAAGTTCAGAGCCCTATGTATGTTGTTTACGCTTCGGTCGACGGCACTAGTAATTGGTGATTCGACACTTTCACGGTCTCGGTCGGGGGTAATATGATACTTTCGCGATCGCGGTAGTTGGTTTAATTAATTGCCAGTAAGCGTCTATACTCGACCGGGGCAGAACTCGGACTGCAAACAAAAATGATTTTCATGAAATAACTTTCACCACCTGTGGTTTATTTTGAATGACTTTTAAGTACCTGTGGAGGATTCTGTAAGCAATTTTGACAAGACATAAAAATTGGAAATAACAGCCCTATTTTATAACCCAGAAATTCAAATTCCATTTCTCGTGAAAAATCGAACTGAATATTTTGCGAAAATTTAGAAGAATATCCTACGGAAGGTCCTTAGGTTTTTCCGGTGGGTGAAAATCAAAAGATTAATGCTATAAAAAAATCCAGAAAACAACTTTAAGACGAACGCATTAAAAAATCCCCACGCCGATTCACGACATCACCACCGCCGCTGCCGGCTAAAATGGCTTTTATCGTAACGCCGAAATTGCTGCCGATCGAAGGTATGGCAAGCCTTACCAAGAGCGATTGAGAATGTCTCTCGAAATCATAAAGTTTGACACACCAAACGATGAGTTTCAAGACAACCAAGGTCATTTGGATCGTGAAAAAACCTACCCCACTGGACTCCGGGTTTATTTCAGAACTAAGTAACTAATGCAATAACCACTTAATAGAAAGTTCCAGCGCCCCTGGAACTGTTGCGAATTCTGAAAATACGCGGAACCAACAGTATTGGCATAAAGCTTCAAAATGTTTGATATTCACATTGCGTTTCCATGAAATAACAAAAAATCCTTTGACAATAATAGAAACAATTGGCCTACCTTCTGAACTACCTTTTTTGTTTGACATTTTTTCTATGGAACAAGAAAAAAAGCAAAACCAAATTTTCTAACAATTATGAAGATGGCCCTCATTTTTAAAGCCCTTGTACTTAATTGATTTGCCCTCAACAAGTTGCTTTGGGCGAGAAATCTTATCCCATTGCTTTTATTTTATTTCATAATGATACATTTTCATAGCACAAAAATTCAACCTTTTTGCAATCAAATGTTTCCCCTATACCGTCTACGCTAAATTCCGAACAAATTTCCCGCCAATTAGATAACGATCTGCAAATGGCTCTAATCGTCTTCGTTTGGCTTAGCACCAGAACATGTCTCGCGACTTAAACGAGAAGTGGATAGCCAACCGGAAACGAAAATAAAAACAATTGTAAATCGATTTTTCATTTCACTTCCAAGGCAAAACAATTGTATGGACATCAGCAGCAACTAAACTAAATCTCAGCGAAACCCAAAAAAAAAACTAAATGTGACCATAAAAAATAAGCACACAATATCTCTGTGAAGCTCTCTCCTCACGTAGTGTCTTCAACTTGGATCCATAGCGGACCCGGAAGCATTCGTCCAGTGCATGAACACAATTTAAAGCGAAATCTGGTTTGAGCTGCAAGTTTAAACACAATATCCGGAAAATCAGCTAAACGAAGAGAAAATCTCCAGAGTTATTCACCTATGGATATTTAACATTTTTCTCACCAGTCTCAGTTTACTGGGCAATTTTTACACGAATCTTACGATTTGTGGGAGAATGGTGGTTTCGATTGGTTTTGTGCTACGAGCATTTCCTAATAATTTTTGTCACATTTTATATGCATATTTTTGTCATGATTTTTGCTAAATAACACATTTGTGTGCAGCTCAGTCAGCAAATTTAATTGTCTACTCCTGCAATAGCTTAAATGTAGACAGTATATGACCGAATGGTAACTTTAAAACCTTTCCCTTAAAAACAGGCTACAATGAAATAAAAACAATCCACCCAGCTCAGTTGGAAACAAAATCGAAAAAAAAAATAATAACGAGCCACACAAGCCAACCCCAACCCAGGCCAGTCGTGGACGGATGAGTTTCCGAGACAGCGTCCTTTTGCTTCGGTCTGATGCTGCTGTACTTGCTAACGAGACACCGAGCTTCGAGGACAACCAACCGAAAACGAAATGGAACGAGAGCAAAAATTTTGTTTCAAGAACATCAAGAAACGAAAAGAAAAAACTCAAATAAAAAGAATAACATTCGTCATGCTTTTATCTCGAGCATAAAATCAAATTACATACGTTTGCTTCGCTTCTACACACCCACTGGCCCCCGCCCGCCTTTCCGTTTCCTCGGTGCCAGATGGTGGCGCACACAAGAAAGTTGCACCCGCTTTGGAGCGGTATCTACTTGAGAGCAGCAAGATGCAACGTTTGCTATCGTAAACTTCGCTACAAACAACCATGCATCTCCATTTACGTGCAAATTGATGGTTTAAAGAGTTTTTCCCCTGCAACTGCAACGACTGCGACTGAAATTGAACTATTCCATTTGATTTATCGTTTCTTGCAGCTGTGATTGCACTGAAGTGGCGTTATGGATACTCAGGTAAATGGAAGGTAAAATGTAAATTTCCAGAGAAGAGCTTATAGAGTGACGGCAAAAATTTCAGTCACAAGTTCTGCAAATATGTTTCGGCAATTTAAGCTTATAATAACCGAGCATCGTCTCTAAGAATTGCTAAATGCCTATTGAATTATTTAATATTTGAAGTAAAGGCAAAACAATGATAATTTATTAATTTAAAACAAAATAAAAACTAACTGACAGAAACGATCAATCGATTCTAAAATCCAAATATGGCTATTTTTTCATTTCTATTACAAATATACGGAAGGCAAAGAAATGTTATTACCTCCCACATTTCCGATGTGATTTTTCATTCGCAATTACGATCAATTCCCATTGAACCATGCTTTTGATGTAAACTGATACAACAAGTCAAGCAGAAGCAGTATACTGCTCACATTCATTAACTGGATATGTTTTGCGCTTGAAGAGTTTGCAATGCAATTACCTACTTTTACAGCATGTGCCGATCCACATGTAGATGAAAGGAAATAGAAGAGATGAGGGAAATGAGATTCGCAACGCAATTACGGGACACCGAGAGGAAATATGAAACGCATCGTCACGTCTGTTGCACTTCCGTTCTAGGGATAGATGTCCCATGTTGCAATTAACAATAAATTAGGTTTGCAAACAGAAATCGTTTAAAATGCTTGAGCGAAAAACTAAAACCATTGAGTCGTTAGCGACTGCAAAAGCTTTGCAGACTTTGTAGCATTAGAGATCTACGATTTGGTTCAACATTTGGTCACAAGACGAAGCGTTGATATTTTTCCACGAATTAATTACAGAGCTATATTCAACAGCTTTCAATATGAGACATTCATGCGTAAAATAGAAAATAGCAATCGAAATGCAACAGCAAGATTATGCGGGTGGTGGGAACTTGATTGAAACCGGTATGAAAGTTTTCTATTTGATGCGTTGAACTATTGCCATACTGATGATGTATATTCTTTCCCAACTATCGGGTTTGGGATTCTGCAGTTCGAACGTGAATGGTGGCGTAATTTTCCCATGGAAATGTGAAAATCTATACAAAACTTCTTATCGCTATTAATCTTTTCAAATCAATTACGAACCACGCAACAAATTGAGCGAGACATATGTTTCCTCCTCTTTCAGTCCCATTTTCTTTTTCTTTTGAATCGAAAAGAAAGGATAACTTCAACAAACTTTTGACAGCCATCAATTTAAAGCTCCAAACTTTCGCCGTGGGTTTGCCATTGCCTGCCTTATAAGCTGTGTGGGCGGATCAATTTCCTTCCCTAACCTAACCCACCACTTTTCAGCTGATTTGGCTCACTGACAATGTTGCGATAGAAGCCGGCCGCTTGAAGAAACTGTCGCCCTTTTTCATCGCCGATGATTGGTTTACCTACGTACGCCCATCGCGTGACGGCTGTCATCGCGGCAAAGTGCGGCTGCCGCCCTGACACACAGACAGTTTTTGAGGAAAAACCAACGACGATGACGACGACGAGAAAGTTCTGATTGATTGATAACAGGCGATCAAATTCATTACAGCGCGCGCTGCTGCTGCTGCTGTCTTCAATTTTCCCATTCCCACCCCCACCTTCTTTTCCCTGAGAAGTCAAATCAGAACTAACTGTCTTTTTTAGTGCTGTGGGGTGTAATTGCCTTTTTCGATGATCGATGATTGCGCATCGGTTCGGTTGACGCTCGTAGTTTTTCGTGTCGAAGTAGTTTATTGGCGGCAAGCCGAAATTGTGATAGAACACGACTTTCCGTGACTTTGCGCGGTGGATTGGGTGACGAAAAAAAGATCAGTTTAGATAGGAGGAGCTCGGTGTCGCGTGACGCGGATAAGCATCAGGAAATGCGATGTTTGGAATATGGATATGGATATAACTTCTATCAAACGAACGGATATTGTTTTCATGGTTGTTGATGGCCTTGCAATGCATCACGGCTTTTTATCATTTCACTGGATCAGTGGATAGAAAATAAGAACTTAGATGATATAACTCGCCATATACGACATTGAAAAAGCCCCGTATTTTCCCAACTGTTTTATTAGAGTGTTCATTCATTTATTTAGTCTACATCTAAACAGAT